>NW_006408644.1:346281-349273 GCF_000296735.1 Chrysochloris asiatica | reverse complement strand
GCCTGACCCAAGCCATGGTATTTTCAATAACCTCATATGGATGAGAAAGCTCGACAGTGAATAAGGAAGATGGTAGAAGAATTGAGTTGTGGTGTTGGAGGAGAATACTAAAAGTGCTGTGGACTGCCAAAAGAACTAGTAGATCTGTTTTGGAAGAAGTGTAGCCAGAGTGCTCCTTGGAGGCCAGGAAGGCTAAGCTTCATCTCTCATACTTTGGACATATTGTCAGGAGAGAACAGTCGCTGGAGAAGGATGTCATGCTGGGTAAGATGGAGGGTCGGAGAAAAAGAGGAAGACCCCCAACAAGATGGATCAGCCATGTGGCATCATTGATGGCGTCAGGTGTGGCGGTGGTAGTGAGGTTGGCCCAGGCTCAGACATTGTTTTGTTCTGCTGTGCATGGGGTTTCTATGAGTTGGTTCCAACTTGATGGCACCTGACAACAACAACAATTTTTTGATCTTTGCTGCTATTGCTGGTGTGAGATGATATCTCATAGTTGTTTTGATTTGCATCTCTCTAATAGCTAGTGATTATGAACGTTTCTTCATATGTTTGTTAGATCTCCTCTTTGGTGAAGTGTATCTTCATATCCTTTGCCCCTTTTTAAATTGGGTTATTTATCTTTTTCTTGTAGAGGTGTTGTAGCTTCCTATATACTTTAGAAATGAGTCCCTTGTGTGATGTGTCCTTGCAAAAGATTTTTTCACGTTCTATGGGTTCCCTTTTTACTCATTTGGTGAAGTCATTGGATGCACATTAAGTTTTTAATTTTTAGTACGTTCCAACTATCACTTGTGTCTACTTTTGTTTGTGTAGTTTACAAACTCTTTGGTAGTCTGTGTATTCCCTAAATTACTGCCTTCACATTTGTCCCCACATTTTCATTGATGGCCTTCATAATTTTGGGGTTTACATTTAGGTCTTTATTCCATGCTGAGTTGGTTTTTATATAGGGCGTGAGGTAAAGGTCTTGTTTCTATCTTTTGCATATCGCTTTCCAGTTCTGCCAGCAACATTTATTGAAGAGACTATCTGTTCTCTATGTTTCGATACTTTGCCAAAATTCACTTGGCTGTATACGAATAGGTTAATTTCTGGATTCTGGATTCTGTTCCATTGATCAATGTATCTTTCATTGCACCAGTACCAGGATGTTTTGACCTCTGTAACCGTATAATACATTTTGAAGAAAGGGAGTGAGAGGTTTCCAACCTTATTCTTCTTCTTAAACAGTGCTTTGCTTATCCTGGGTCACTTTCCTTTCCATATAAAGTTTGTAATGGTGTTCATCTCTTTGATGAATGTCGTTGGAATCTGGATTGGGATTGCATTATATGTGTAAATTTATTTGGTCAGTATTGACATTTTCACAATTTTAAGTCTTTCTATCCAGGAGCATGGTATATTCTTCCATTGTTATAGGTCTTTTTTGGTTTCTTGTAGTTTCTTTGCATAAGTCCTTTGTTTCTCTGGTTACATTTATTCCTAGATATTTCATCTTTTGGGTAGCTATTGTAAATGGTATTGCTTTCAGAATGTCCTTTTCAATGCTGTCGTTTTTGCTATAGAAGTATCCAACTGATCTTTGTATGTTTATCTTATATCCTGCTCCTTTGCTGAATCTTCCAACGAGGTCTAGTAGCTTTTTTACTGAGTCTTTGGGGTTTTCTATTCATAGGATCATATCGTCTGCAAATAGAGAGAGTTTTACTTCCTCTTTGCCAATATAGATGACTTTAATTTACCTGTCTTGCATTATAGCTCTTGCTAAGACTTTCAGCACAATATTGAATAGGAGTGGTGACAAAAGGCACTCTTGTCTGGTTCCTGTTCACAGAGGGAAGGCTTTCAGTTTCTCTCTTTTGAGAGTAATGTAGTCTGTTAGTTTTGTATATATGCTCTTAATTATGTTGAGGAATTTCCCTTCAATTCCTACTTTGTTGAGTTTATTTTTTATTTTTTTGTCAAGAATGGATGTTGGATTTAGTCAGATGCCTTCTCTGCATCAATCGATAGGATCATGTGGCTCTTTTCTTTTTTCTTATTTATATGTTGGATTATGTTGTTCTTTTTTGCAATGTGGACCCATCCTTACATTCCTGATATGAATCCCACTTGATTATGATGTATTATCTTTTTTATGTACTGCTGGATTCTGTTGGCTAGGATGTTGTGGAGAATTTTTTTATCTATGTTCATTAGGGATATTGGTATATAATTTTCTTTCTTAGTGACGTCCTTCCCTGGTTTTGATATGAGGGTTAGGCTTACTTCATAAAATGCATTAGGATGTTTTCTACCCTCCTCTATATTCTGGAATAATTTGAGTAGTATTGGTGACTGCTCTCCCTGAATGTTTGATAGAACTCACCAGTGAAGCCATATGGGCCTGGACTTCTTTTGGTTGGGAGTTTTTTTATGACCTGATCAATTTCTTGTTTTGTTATAGATCTGTTCAGGTTTTCTACTTCACTCTGTGTAAGTTTAGGTCGGTCGTGTTTATCTAAAAATGTATCCATCTCTTCTAAGTTTTCAAATTTGTTGGAGTACAACTTTTTGTAGTACTCTGTTATTATCCTTTTGATTTCCTTTGATTCTGTTGTGACATTGCCATGTGATATCTAATGCATGTTATTTGTGTCTTCTTCCTCTTTTCTTTTGTTAGGTTTTCCAATGGTCTGTCAATATTGTTAATCCTTTCAAAGAACCAGCTTCTTGTCCTGTTCATTCTTTCAATACTTTTTCTGTGTTCTAGCTCATTTATTTCTGCTCTAATCTTTATTTATTTTCTTATGGTGGCTATAGGTTCCCTGTTTGGTCTGTTTCTAATTGTTGTAGTTTCTGTATTAATGTGTTAATTTTGGTTTTTTTCTTCTTTTTGGATGTGTGTGCTTATTACAATAAATTGTCCTCACAGCACCACTTTCACCATGTCCCCAAATTTTTGGTATCTTGTGTTTTCTTTCTCATTTGTTTCTAGGAATTTGTG
>NW_006408644.1:343706-345632 GCF_000296735.1 Chrysochloris asiatica | reverse complement strand
TCCTTTGACTTTTAATCTGTTTTTGTCTCTGTGTGTGAGATGTGTCTCTTGCAGACAGCATATTGAAGGATCTTGTTTTCTTATCCATTCTGCCACTCCCTATCTCTTAAGTGGTGTGCTTAATCCATTTACATTCAGTGTAATTATAGCTAGGTATGGATTGATCACTGTCATTATGTTTGTTTTGTTGTGATATTGCTGCTTTCTTTTTACTATGTGTCTTCCTTTGCTGAGTCCATGCAATTTGTGTTCTTTCTGGTGAATTTACTCATAGTTTTAATGATTCCATGTTCTTCTTGGATTTTCATTTTCTTGGTATGTTGTGAAATGTTAATTTTCTTTGAGGCTACCTTATATTCCATTAACTTTTCCCTCCCTTTAGTGCAGTCTATTTTATCCTGTAATCAACCTGGCATTCTCACAATCTGAATCTCTGTTTCGTTTTCATTTTAATTGTTTTGATCATAGACTGACCACCCAGATTCTCTGAGTTTGTTCTTATTGTTTTTATCTGTTCTCGGCTTTTCCTTCTGTCGACTTAATTCTGGGAGGTGCTGCCAGCATATGTCAATCTCTGGTTATTGTCTGTTCTTGTTGGTTCTCAGTCCAAAGAAGTACGTTTAGGATGTTTTGTAGTGCAGGGTTGGCTTTGGCAAAATCCCTTAGTTTCTGTTTATCCTGGAATGTTTTGATTACACCGACTTATTTGATTGATAGCTTTGCTGGATAAAGGATTTTCGGTTGACAGTTTGTTTGTTTTTTAAATTTTAGGATTGTATATATGACTTCCCATTGCCTTCCTGTTTACATGGTTTCTGCTGAGAGATCCGAACTCAATCTGATTTACTTGCCTTTGTATGTAACAGTTCTCTCTTCCCTAGCTGCTTTCATTAGTGTCTTCTTATCTTTGATTTTGGAGAGCTTGATTATGATATGTCTCAGTGATTTTCTCTGGGGGGGTCTATCCTCCCTGGGGTTTGTTGAGCTTCTTGTATGTTTATCTTTTCACTTTTCAGGATGCTAGAAATTTTTTCTTCCAGAAGTTCCTCAACTATCTCCTCTGTGGACTTGTGTGATTCTTCCTGTTCTGGAATGCCAATAATTCTTAAGTTATTCCTCTTCATGTTGTCCAACATGAATTTTAGACCTTCTTCAGATGTTTTTATTGGTTTTTTTTCTGATGCTCTGGTGTCTTAGTTATAATGAGAGATTTGTTTTCCAGCTTACTAATTCTGCCTTTCATCTCTTCTTTTCTACTCCTTTGCCCTTTCAGTGTATTGTCTATTTCTGATATTCTATTCTTGACTGTTTGGACCTCTTTCTGTAGGTTTTGAATTGTTTCCAATGCTGTATTTATTTTATTTGATTGTTCCTGTAGTGTTTTCCTGACTTGTTCCTTATTTTTCTCAACTCCATTGTAGTGTTTTGAAACATTTTATGATCATTTTTCTGAATTCCTTTTCAGGCATTTCGAAGGCCTGCCCTCCTTCCAGAATGTAGTCTATGTCTACCTCTAGGTAATTTGTATCAATCATTTTATCTTGTTTCTGAACCTGTGCTGATATGGTCATCTGGTTTTACTTCTTGGACATATTTAGTGTTTATCTGTGGCCTTAATTCTTATTTTTTTTTGAAGTTGTCAAGGATTTCATTTTATTTGGATCCACAGTTAACACCTATGGAAGCAACAATCAAGAAGTCCAATGATGTATTATCTTGGTTGGGTATATCTGCCTCAAAGGGCATCTTTAAGTGCTGAAAAGCACAGATGCCATTTAGAGGATTAAGGTGTTCCTGACCATTTGAGTGATCAATTCTTAGTAGGTCATTCATATTCATGGCCCATTTTTGCATGTATGAAGTGATCTAAATTCCATCGCTTGGATCAAACCCACCTCCATCCTCAAAGTGGTATCTCTATTTTTG
>NW_006408644.1:332895-333402 GCF_000296735.1 Chrysochloris asiatica | reverse complement strand
ACAATGGAGGCAGATGGACTGTTACTACAGGAACAAACGGGTCACTTCCCTTGGAGACAT
Organism: Chrysochloris asiatica; assembly: GCF_000296735.1. Taxonomy (NCBI): domain Eukaryota; kingdom Metazoa; phylum Chordata; class Mammalia; order Afrosoricida; family Chrysochloridae; genus Chrysochloris; species Chrysochloris asiatica. The sequence goes on along the minus strand of NW_006408644.1, from coordinate 333,342 downwards.
TGGGGCAGTTGTTCGGGTCCTTTCAACGCAGGACCTTCCAAGACTGAGACTCGGTGGAAATGCATGCTTGGATTGGTGACCACATGCATCACCGATGGGAAGAAGTGAGGTAAAGACAGAAATGAAGCGGCGAGCTAAGCCTTACAATATTCAGTGGACTTCTGTGGACCAGGTTGGGACCTGGTGGTGTGAGGAGACCTGAGGACTCCTGGGCCCAGAGTCAGTGGCGTGGCCACGGAGGACTCAAGTGGAGAATGTAGCTGCCGGCTGATGGGAAGAGAGGGCATGTTCACAAGAACACCCACACATGCAGATTGTTGCAGACCATGTAAGACTGGTCAGAGGTTCGAGACCCTATAGGCCCAAGTGTAACAAATGAGGCCACTGGCAGTTAATGGCAAATTGTTTTTCATCTTAATATTCAGTTACATGTATTAAATTAATACA
>NW_006408644.1:325000-331657 GCF_000296735.1 Chrysochloris asiatica | reverse complement strand
CCACCAAGAGAGAAGAGCCGAGAGCGGGACCCTACCCAGAGAAGCAGGGATGCCTGAGATGGAGACGGAGACAATGACGTGGAGTGATGAAGCGGCTGGGAGTGGGGGTGGGGGGGGGGGGGAAGGGTAGAGGACGGGTTTCTAGCCTATACCCTTTGGTTGGAAGATGATGCATGGAGGGGATTGGAACCATGGCAGTGAAATTATATATGATGGAATGAATGTAAAACTAAAGTTCTATCATGTAATTCACAATAAAACATTTATATATAAAAAAAAAACAGTTCAGAGCTGGCTCTTGGGCTGAGAGTATCTGTGCGCATGCATGGCAGAAGAACCCACGAGTGGTGAGAGTTTGGGGTGGCTACTCACTCAGCCACCCCCTCTAGTCACCAGAATGGAGGTGCACAAACAGTGGGGGGCCAATGAAGAGATACCAATTAAAAAAAAAAAGAAAAGACAATCAGAGCAAAGCAAAACCAACAAAATGTATTATCTATCTTTGTCTTAGGGTCCCATGGCGTTATTCTTTGGTAGGTCTGTTCCCCTGCTTGGTCTTGCCGTTTGGTCCCCCTCATGTTGTCGGCTCTGGGCCACTGAGCCTGGCAGATTCAAAAGTACGTGGTTTTTTTCTGTGCTACAAGTTCTCCTACCTATAAGCCTTCAAACTTTTTTAATATTCCTACCTATGTGTTTCAGAGTTTTGGAGTTCTGCCCTGAACCTGCTTCACCTGGTATTCTGTGGTATTGCTGAAGGCGAGCTTACTGCACCTCTATCTACTCTATCTGCCATCAAGCCCTGCCTCCATACTAGCTACTTTTGAAGGGCTATTTTGAGACATTTAAGATTACATAGAACCAACACACTGCTCTGTTTAAATAGTACTACAGCTTTGTCTATGGTACCAAAATATTTGGGGTTGATTCCTAAATCTATGGTTTCCTAATATATATCCTTATTTTGTTGCCCTTCAATTTTCCTCATTGTATAAAATGATTGAATCTACTTCCTTATGTTTTTATCAGTATTAAATGAGACAAAAATATGTAAAGTGTATGGTTTCAATATATGTTCATTATTAGTATTCAAAAATTGTGTGACTCTAAGTTTTCAGAGTACTGATGTGGTGTTATAGGATAAACACTGAATTGTTAACTAAAAGGTCTGTGGTTCAAACCCACCAGTCGCTCCTGGGGAACCCTGTACAGGGTCAATATGAGTCAGAACAGACATGATGATACTTAACAAAAACAAATCTTGAAGAGGTCCTAGCAGTTTCTGTTGCCAAGTATCCAATGCTACAGAAATCCTTTGAAGAATTCATTGCATCACTGGGCAGCCATTTATAAATTGGCCTCAGTGTTGCATTGAGGACATTGGTAGTTCAGTTGTAGAATTTTTGCCTTCCATGTTGGAGACCGGAGTCCTGGTGTGACGCTGTGGGTTACTGTGACAGACTGCAAAGCCATTTGATCTGCAAGATCGGTGGTTCAAGCTTACCAGCTGCTCCTCAGAAACCCTGTACAGGGTCACTATCAGTTGGAATCGACTTGATGGCACTTAACAACAATGTTGGAGACCTGGCTCAGTTCCTGGCCAAGGCCCCTCATGCACAGGCACTACCTATCTGTCACTAGAGGCTTGTGGAGGCTTGCTTGTTGCTATGATGCTGAACAGGTTTCTGCTGAGTTTCCCAACTAAGATGTACTAGAATGAAAGACCTACAGATTTTCTTTCAAAATCAACCAAGAAAAATCCTATACGTTTACTCAGTAGCATTGAGTTTTTGTTTTGGTGAATGGGAATTTTGGCAGTGGGTATTGTTGATGATTCCCAAAAATGATAGATGCAATTAGTCTTACAGAATTGTACATGTGAAAAATATTGAAATGGTAAATGTTGTTTTATATATATATTTTTACAACAGTAAAAAGAAAGAGCACATATAAAGTATAATGTAAAATGTCCCTAGCCTTATGCTTGAAGACACTCAATAAACTGTACTACTGCTCCTAAAAACAGCAAAACCAGAAGACCAATGAGCCACAACTTGATTAACTACAGTGGACCATGGGATTGTACACCACCAGGCAGTGCTTCCTTATGTTGTGAATGGAGTAGCCATGAATGAGGGGTCAACTGCATTTGATGCAGCTAACCATAGCAGTGTTACACACCTACTTTGTACATGGGACCCAAATCTGCATTCCTGTCCCCTCTACACTTTGATCCTACATTTGCCTTCCAGAGAACTACAATCAGTTGCTTCTTCTACCTAATGAGTATTCAAGCCCTTGAAGCAGCCCTTGTGTGCTCTTTCATCTTTTTTATGCTGGACCAAGAGTCCTGATGTGGCACTGAAGGATAAGCACTGGGCTGCTAACCACAAGTTCCGAGGTTCAAACCCATCAGCCACTACTCAGAAACTCTATACAGAGTCACTGTGTGTTAGAACCGACTCGATGGTACTTAGATACAACAGCAAACATGCCTTGCTCCTTCAGTGTTCTGTATAAAAAACAGACTCCAGACTTCTTACACACCTGGACTTCCTCATCTATGTTGTTGTTGTCAGGTGCCATTGAGTCAGAACCGACTCATAGCAACCCCATGCACAGCAGAATGAAACAATGTCCGATCCTGGGCCAACCTCACTTGACGCCATCAATGATACCACCTGGCTGATCCATCTCTTTGGGGGTCTTCCTCTTTTTCTCTGACCCTCCACCTTACCCAGCATGACATCCTTCTCCAGCGACTGTTCCCTCCAGACAATGTGTCCAAAGTAGGAGAGATGAAGCTTAGCCATCTTAGCCTCAAAGGAGCACTCTGGTTGTCACTTCTTCCAAAACAGATCTATTGGTTGTTTTGGCAGTCCATGGCACTTTCAGTGTTTTCCTCCAACACCACAACTCAAAGGCATCAATTCTTCTATGATCTTCCTTATTCACTGTCCAGCTTTCGCATCCATATGAGGTTATTGAAAATACCATGGCTTGGGTGAGGTGCACCTTAGTCCTCAAGCTGACATCTCTGCTCATCTATAGCCATTTCTATTTATCAAGTTCCTTTAAACATCTCCCCTGAAATATGTATATAAAGACATATATGAGAATTACAATAGTGTAAATGTTAAGCCACATCTGATTTGAGCTAAAAGGAACTCAGCAAAACAAATGAGCCCATTAGGTATTTGTGAAGCTTTTAGGCTTGACAACTTTAAAAGGAATAAAGTAAAGCTAGTTTAATTATTCTGTAAGAGCAAACCTTAAGTAACCTCTCTGAAGTGTTTTTCTAACTTGAGCAGATCTCACCTGAATTTTTGAGTCCAGGAACACCTATTTATAAATGAATCATTGCAACAAATGGGTCATAACATATGTATGAGGAATATTATTTCAATTTTGGAGTGGCTTTTTATTAAAGGTATCCTAGGTGGACACCTGTGAGGATTCATAATCCACTACTTCTCCTGTGCATTTCTATAGTGCCTGTTACCATAGTAACCAACCCAGACTGAGATACGAGACAATAAACCAAAAAGCTTGGGAAAACCACTGTAGTAACAGATCCGTTGATTATTGTTCTATGATGAACAAACCAGTTGATGATGTGCTATTGAAACAAATGATGAATCAGGATTATACAGATCTCTGTTACAACATCTTCTAAAGGAAAGTCTGCTGTGCTGCATATGGAAACACCTAGATGCAGCTATTGGTTTCATCACTCCCTAGCTGTGCGACCTTTTCAGATTATTTAAACTATCTGAGATTTACTTCCCATATTCGAAAAATGGAGCTAATAATACCTGCTGCATGCCTACTGTCTTTATGAAAAGCAAATGAGAGAGCTCTGTAAACTGCATGCTATATGGCTGAACAAATGTGAGGTGGTGGTTGTATGCCACTGAGTTGGTTCTGACTCATAGTGACCCAGTATGGGGTTTCTGAGGCTTTAAATCTTTACAGGAGCAGAAAGCCTCATTTTTCTCCTGTGGAATGACAGGTAGAGCTGGAATTTGACATTGAGGTTAGCATCCCCCCCCTCCCTGCCCCCATTATAATCCATTACACTACCTGGGCTTCTTAAATGTAAGGTGGTAGTCTTGGTGTGGAGTCCTGGTATGGTGCTGTACGATACAGCAGTGGGCCACAAGGTCAGTTTGAACCACAAGGTCAGTGGTTCAAACTCACCAGCCATTCTTCGGAAACCCTATACAGGGTCACTATGAGTTGGAACCAACTCAGTGGCACTCAACAACAACAGCAGTCCTGGTATGGTGTTTGAATTTCAAGGTTGACAGTTTAAACTCATCAGCCACTCTTCAGAAACCCTGTATAGGGTTGCTATGAGTTGGAACCAACTTGACAGCACTTAACAACAGCAACAACATTCTAAAATAAACTTACATGTTTTATTGAGCTTCATTTTAAGACAATATGCACAAAATGAAGCAAAAAGAATTCCGAGTTTTGAAAATTGATAAATCATGGCCTCATTATCACTCAGTAACAGTGTTCTCCTGAGGTGCATAGCAAATTCTCCTTGTAGAGGTAACAGTTTTATGGAGGCTTCCATTTAACTAACTGTTGACATCTCCATTTACTATCTGGAGATACTTTCTGAGCTTTTCAGTACAGCAGATAATGTTCAACAGTTACTGGTTTGCCAAATAATTCTGAGGTCCCTTACACATTTTTTTGGTCGTGAAAGAGATGGCCTGATTATATAAGCAGCCAGAACATCTGTGAAGGGACTTGTGATGTCAAAATTATTTCTATTGGTCATGTAATTGATGCAGTGTTAACATTTGGGTCTTATTTCTTGGTAGTATGATGTAGTTTTAAAAATACAATGTTGGAGATAACATCCACATCTTGCCATGTACAAATTGTGATTTTGGTTGAATCAATTAACTTCCCAGTAAGAGAAATTCATCGCAAAAATGGAAATGAGAAAGTTACCCTCATAGAACTTTGTGATTTTTAACAATATTGTATGTAAAGCAAATTATATTCAATAAATGATAACTGGTTGGACTAACCTTGATCTAGTTTCCACTGATATATGCTCTATTTATTCTGATCTTATTTTTGAAAAACACTGAAATAAACATCTTGATTACCCCAAATTTTTATAGCTTTTTGAACATTTATATAACACATCAGGTTTGGAACATTAGGCCACATTTCTGTGTACTTGTCCATGGCAGGATTCAGATCACACAAGATGAATGTACCCAAAAGTTGTGGTGGTAGTTGTTGTATACCTTCAAGTTAGTTCTGACTCAGAACAACCCTATATAGAGTTTCTGAGGTGATACCGAGGTGATAAAACTTTATGGGAGCATAAAGCCTCATCTTTCTTCTGCAGAACAGCTGGTCAATTTGAACTGCTCACCCTGCCGTTAACAGCCCAGTGCATAACTCACTACACTACCAGGGTTTGGGGACACAATTTAGAAAACAAGGATTCCTTGATTGCAGTTTGGCTGAACAAACATCTGGTAGACTGAAAGAAAAAGGTACACTGACTCATTCATAAGGATGACAGCTCCTCCGTGAAGTCTTTCTCTAAGGATGAATCTTTGGTTTTTCCCTACTCCCATGTGCTGTCTTTACAATTTTACCCCAGAACTCAACCAAATCTGTCATGCATCGTACATGTCAGTAGACATGACTGTTTATATTCATAGGAAGGTGATAGATAACTCCCCATTTTCCCACACTTCCATCTACGGAAAAAAGGGATCTCAGGGAGTTCATATACTTCAGATAAGACTCATCTTCTCCATACTACACGTCACCCTTGTCATTGGTGAAAGGGGTGGGTCAGAACTCTGTTGCCTATTCCTGGGAAGAACTCCATCTCTCCCTGCCTACCAATATTCATGGTTTTATCACTCCCATTTTCCTTGAGATAGCCCAGATTATCTTCATTATGTCTTTATTTCTGTTTATGCCACAAGAAGCCCAGGACTTCTAGGTTTTGCGGTACTGTAGGATAAGTACTCGATCATGAGGTCGGTTTGAACCGAAATGTTGGAGCTTCAAACTCACCAGCTGCTCTTCAGAAACCCTATTATACAGGGCCGCTATAAATTGGAACCAACTCAATGGCACTTAAGAACAATTAATTCTTTAAGACTTTATGGGCAGCAATTCACAGCTCACACACTTCCTAGGATCACTCTTTATCCCTGCTTTATTTATCAACATCTGGATAATTTGTTTATTTCTCTATAGTCTGTATGCCTCCACTAAATTGTAAGCTTCCTGAGGCCAGGCATTTTTCATTGTTTTATTTACTAATGTATCCACAATGCCTGGAACAGTGTTGGGAAATGATAAGTGCTCAATCCGTATTTGTTGAATGAACACTGAATCAACAGTAAACTTGAATTCAGAGGTTGTATTGTATTTGTAACTGTCTCTGTCTCACTTCCATATACATATTAGACATTCAATAAATGAAAATGAACATCTTTACTATAAAGGAGCTCTGGTAGCGTAGTGGTTACGAATCGGGCTGCGAACCTTAAGGTCAGTGGTTCCAAACTACCAGCTGCTCCACGGGAGAAAGATGAGGCTTTCTACTCCCGTAAAGATTTACACCCTCGGAAACCCTATACAGGGTCGCTATGGGTCGGAACC
>NW_006408644.1:303061-324726 GCF_000296735.1 Chrysochloris asiatica | reverse complement strand
AAAGTTTACAGGGCAGATTATCAGTTTTACATTCAACAAATCATATACCTTGTTTCATTACAATGATTATAATCCACTCCATGTACCATCAGTTAACAGTGTTTTTCTCCATTCACTTTAGCTTTTTTTTTTTTTTAAAACACTCAGACATATATAGTAATTTACACCACCAAAGGACACATTCTGCAAGTCAGCCTCCTGGCCACTATCTCTCAGTCCCTCACTTCCCACCAATCTAGAGTCCTCAGCTGCTCCATCTCTCCATGTCCCCATCTCTGCGTCCATCTCTGGTGTCCCTGCTTCTCTGGATAAGATCTCACATACTGCTTGTGCTCTTCTTCCTTGATGGTCCTAAGGTCCTTTGTTTCTGGACTGTAAGATTCACTACTCCCCTGTTTTTGTTAAAAACTTCTACCTTTACAATTATTGGAGTTGCAATTAGTCATAACAATTACTCATTATTGAATCATAAGAATCTTATCCCCATCTCTTTCAACCAGACCCATCTAGACAAGATGTATCTCAAATAATTTTATTATGAAGAACTGAAAATAAAAACAAATTCTATTCCTGTTATGTTGCTGTTAAATGACACTGAGTTGGTGTGGTGCTGTGAGATAATACAGTGGACCGCAAGGTGGGTTTGAACTGCAAGGTCGGTGGTTCACGTTCACCAGCCACTTACTAGAAATCCTATACAGGGTCACTATGAGTCAGAACTGAACTGACTCGACACCACTTTAAAAAAAAACTTACAGTGACCATATGTACAACAGAACAAAACACTGCAAGGCCCTTGCCAACCTCACAATTGTTATGTGTGAGCCCACTGTTGCTGCCATTGTGTCAATCGATCTTGTTAATTTCTAACAGTTCTTATTTGCTACTTATTTAGAACTCTGTAGCAAAATTGACACAACGGAACCATTTCCCAACACTAATAAAAATATATTACAGTAGCTTCTGGACTATGAATAAAGGGGGGATGATAAGAAATCAATAGCAAAATAAGAGGTTTAGTATTATGCTGTATTTTAGCAACTGTCAGACATTTAGCCAAGACCACCCAGTGAGTATAAGGAGCTCTGGTAGCGTAGTGGCTACGAATCGGGCTGCGAATTGCAAGGTCAGCAGTTCGAAACTACCAGCTGCTCCGCAGGAGAAAGATGAGGCGTTCTGCTCCCGTAAAGATTTACAGCCTCAGAAACCCTGTACAGGGTCTCTATGAGTCTGAACCAACTCCACGGCACATAACAACAACAACAACACCCAGTGAGTACAGGTTCCCTGAAAAACCAGCACCTACGGTCCTGGTGTGGAGCTGTGGATTAATGCGCCAGACTGCAAAGCCCTGTGAACTACAAGTTCGGCGGTTTAAGCTCATCAGCTGCACCTCCGAAACCCTACACAGGGTCACTATGGATAAGAATCGACTCGACGGCACTTAACAACAATAACAGCCTGACTGGGTGAGAGGAAAAGGAAGCATTATTTGTTACTGTAGGATCAGCGGTGGACTGGGAACCACAAAGTCAGCAGTTTAATCCCACTAGCTGCTCCTCGGAAATGCTATAAAGGGTCATTATGAGTTGGAACTGACTCAACGGCTCTTAACTAGGACAACAATTTTACGCGCAACAAGACAACGTGAAAGATAAAGTTATATGACTGTTTTCTTTGGAATGTCTTCCCAGGAACATGCAATCCTTTGAAGCTGAAAACAGAATCAGAAAAGTTTAAATAAAAATAAGGCATGTCACTGATTCTAATAAAAATATTTGAAAACTTTGATAAAAATATAAACATTTACGATTTCAGATGGGCCCTTCTGAGTAAGTTGGAGAATAACAGAGTTACTTACTTAAGGAGTCCTGGTGTGGTGCTGTAGGATAAGCACAGGACTACAAGGTTGGTTTGAACTACAAGGTCCCCAGGGTCAAACTCACCAGTCGCTCCTTGGAAACCCTACACTGGGTCCTTATGGGTCAGAACTGACTCGACAGCACTTAACGTTTACTTAAAGTATTTGTTGTTGTTGTGTGCCATGGAGTTGGTTTCGACTCATAGCGACCCTGTACAGGGTTTCTGAGGCTGTAAATTTTTACGGGAGCAGAAAGCCTTATCTTTCTCCAGCGGAACAGCTTGTAGTTTCGAACTGCTGACCTTGCGGTTCGCAGCCCGATTCGTAACCACTACGCTACCAGAGTTCCTTAGGTAATTAAATATATAGCACATCTTGGTGTCTATGGTATCCTTTATTTTAACTTAAGTGTTGAGGGAAGATTTTTTTGAATGCTCTTTCCAACTTGATTATATTTTCTCTATTTCTTTCAGCTAATTCCTTTGTCCAAAAATGTACAATAAAAACATGGTTGCACATGTTAGCAATCCCTAATTTTATGTACTTTGAACGTCTGTGGGCATTTAAAGATAAATTACAAAGCTAAAAAGGTAGAAATAATTTTAGAAAGTGCTTAGCATGATGGATTTGAAACTCTCTCAAATCAATAGAAAATTACTCTTAGGTAGCAGCCACACTATTATAAGTAAAAAATTAAAACAAACCCCAAAACTCATGTGAGGTGGGAGTATTTCTCATTGGTCTGAATCCAGAATTGTGCCTCCTTCCCTGGGATTAAAACCTGCACTGTGAGTAAATCATTTCTATTTTAATTCTATGAGGCCTCAGTTTCCGAATTTGATATAAAGAGAAAATACAGAACCTTGGAGATTTAAGGATGAAATATTACCACTCTTGTAAAATATGAATTGTAATAATGATAATTATGATTACAAAAATAAATGCATGTTCATCATATGATAATTTAGGCAGAATGAGGTTGGGGAAAGGAGACTCTCAGAGCTCTTTTGTGTCAGTTATATGAGTCCTCTCTGTTTAGTTGGCTCCCTAATAACAGTTGGCTGAGTGTAGGATTTGCATAAAGTACAGTGATGACTCAGGGGAATAAAAGAAGATCAAAAACTAAATCTTGGTTATATGGCTCATAGATGTTTTATGATTATATAAATTATGTCCAGATCATGGCAGCGTGCACCTAGAATTGACAACTTACAGCCCATCAAGACAACTTGAAGAGTCAATCCAACCAAACTACATTACCCAGCTAGTTAATCACACTACATGACATCTATCAGTATCTCACAAATGTAAGATATATAGGAAGCCAAGGAACTTGTTTTCCATTATCCTAATTTTAAAAAACAACAAAATTTCTTCTTGTACAACGTCTTAATAATTAGAATTATTATGCCAATCTTATAATTATATGTTCAGCCCTTTCCGCATGACAATGACCCAAGATTGATAGAGATTGCTTATCAAACCGGCACTTGAGAATTCCATGGGTTCTGCCTCACTTATCTTCCTGTTTCAACCAAATAAATATTTACGTCATCATCATTATTGTGCAGCATGGTAGTTCAACATAGAGCTTTATAGACGTGAGGAAAGAGATAATATTCTTTTCTGGCAGGGTCATGGAACAGGCTAGTTATAGAACAGTAGTAAATTTAAGTAGACATCAGTTTCAAAGAGAATAGCTGTCAGACAAATTTGGGTGCATGAGGAAGTGACTTAGAAAACATTAACTAATGAATTTTTCTGGAATCAATAGGAGACTGAAAAGAAATAATTGAGGCAGGATCATACTAAAGAGGCATGGAAGCAATTGTGAGCATGTATTTTGGGTATAAACAATAGATACAATGTAGAATAAAGACATTTGATTAATTTGGGAGATTATTTTGAAATTATTTTTAAAAGTTTGTATGACAGCAGCTTTCATTTGTTTTGTTTTGTTTTTACCCAATCAGTAATTAAAATCACAAGGGATTAGTTTTGTATCCAGCTTTATGGCTTCCTCTCCATCCTTGACTGGCTTGCCAGAATGATCTTTTACCAAAAATGCAAATTTATCATGATCCCAGATTAAAATCCTTTTATACATCCTCTTTTATTAGGGCATAACATTCAGACTTCTTTTACAGTGCTTAAAAGATACTTTGAAATCTAGTCCTTGTCACATCTCCCAGTATTCATTGCTTTGAACTTCATTTCATACCCAGGGCTAAAGTTTTTAGCACATGAGCACAATTAAGTCCTCTAGAATTCCCATTCTTTGCAATGTTCCCATAATTCATTGCAATCCCCACAGTTGAATACCTTTGCATAGTTGATAACACACAGGTAAACATCTTTCTGATACTCTCTGCTTTCAGGCAATTCAATGATGTCAGCAATGATATCCCTCATCCCCTGTTCTTTTCTGAATCTGGTTTGAATTTCTGACAGTTCCCTTTTGATCTACTGCTCCAACCATTTTTGAATTGCCTTCAGCAAAGGTTTACTTGTGTGTGGTATTAATGATATTGTTTAATAACTTCTGACTCTGTTGAGTCACCTTTCTTTCTTGACAGAGATGAGTGAGCACTTCCAGTATTATATCCATTTGTTGAAACATCTCAGTTGGTATTCCATTATTTCCTGGAGTCTTGTTTTAGACAGATGCCGCCTTTAGTACAGCTTAGACTTCCTTCTTGATCATATGCTACTTCCTGAAACGTTTGAACGTCAACCAATTCTTTTTGGTATAGTGACTCTGCATTCCTTCCTTCTTCTTTTGATGCTTCCATGTCGTTGAATAAAGTCCCCTGGTGGCACTGTAGGATAAGCACTGACTACTAATCACAAGGTAGAAAGATCAAATCCACCAGATGCTTTGTGGAAGAAAGATAATTTTTTCTATTACTATAAAAATTTATAGTTGCAGAAATCCTATATAGGGTCATTAAGTGTCATAATTAGCTCAGTGGCAGTGGGTTTTGGTTTGGTTTGGTATGTCATTGAATATTTTGCCCATATGGTTGTTGTTGTTAACTGCCATCGAGTCAGTTCTGATCCATAGCAACCCTGTATAGTGTTTCCAAGGAGCGATTGGTGAGCTTAAACCACCGACCTTGCAGTTCAAACTGACTTAGCAGTCCAACGCATTAACCCACAGCACCACACCAGGACTCCATTTTCCCAATAGAATCCTTCAGTATTGCAACTCAAGGCTTGAATTTTTTCCTTTCATTCTTTCAGCTTGAGAAATGTGAGTGTCTTCTTCCCTTTTGGTTGTTTAATTCCAGGTCGTTGGCACATTTCATTATAATACTTGACTTTGTCTTCTCCAGTTGCCCTTTGAAATCTGTTCAGGTGTTTTACTTCATCATTTGTTATGCTTATGTTAGCAACTGTTCATGCAAAAGCATGTTTCTGGGTTTCTTCTGATTCATTTTGATCTTTTCTTCCTTTTCAGTCTTTTAAATAATCTTTTGCTTCTTAAATGTATGATATCTTTGATGTTATTCCAACATTCCTCTGGTCTTTCATCATTAGTGCTCTATGCATGAAATCTATTCTTGAGAGGGTCTCCTAAATTCAGGTAGGATATACTCAAGCTCACCAGTTCTCCTTGGAAACTCTATACAGGGTCGCTATGGGTCGGAATTGACTCATCAGCATTTAACAACAACAACATACTCAGGTTTGCCTTCCTGGTGTGGAGCTATAGGATAAGCACTGGATCTGCTTATCCTACAAGGATAAGTGGTTATCCTTTGAACTACAAGATCAGTGGTTTAAACTCACCAGCTGCTCCTTGGAAACCCTGTACAGGGTTGCTATGAGTCAGAAGTGACTCAATGCCTCTTAACAGCAATATACTCAAGTTTACACCTTGACACTTGAGTACTTGTTTTAATTTTGTTTAGTTTAAATTTGTTCTTGAATAGGATCAATTAATACTTTGCCCTGCTTTTGGCTTTTGGTCTTGTTCTATCTGACGATATTGAATTTCTCCTTTATCTCATTCCACAAATGTAGTAGATTTGATTCCTGTGTAGTCCATCTAGTGATGGCCACTGGTATGTAGTCACCATTTATGTTGTCGAGAAACAATATTTACAATGACTAAGTTCTTGGTCTTACAAAATTTTATCATGAGATGTCTAGTGTCATTTCTATCACCAAGGTCATAGTTTTCAAATATTGATTCTTCAATGTTCCCAGCTTCCACATTCCAATCACTAGTTATTATAAATGCATCTTGATTGCATATGTGATCAACCTCAGATTGCCAAAGTTGATAAAAGTCTTTGAATTTTTCATTCTTGGCATTAGTGGTTTGTGCCTAAATAATATTAACTGGTCTTCCTTTTAGGCCTATGGATATTAGCCTAGGACTGACAGCTTTTATTTCAGGTAAGATCTTAAAAATATTTTTTTTGACTCTGAATGCAACAACATTCCTTTCCAATTTGTCATTCCCAGCATAGTTTTTGTTGTTTTAGTTAAGTGACGTTGAGTCGGTTCCAACCCATAGTGACTCTGTATAGGGTTTCCAAGAATCAGATAGTGAGCTTGAACCACTGACCTTGCGGTTCACAGAGACTTTGCAGTCCATCATATTAACCTACAGTGCCACAGACCACATGATTTTCTGATTTAAAATGGCCAATACCTGTCCATTTCAGCTCACTAAAGCCTAGGATATAGATCTTTATGCATTTCATTTCATTTTTAACAATATCTAATTTTCTTAGAGTCCTGGTGTGTGGCACTGTGGGTTAATGTGTCGGACTGCAAAGTCGATTTGAGCTGCAAGGTCGGTAGTTCGAGCTCGCCAGCCACTCCTCAGAAACTCTATACAGGGTCGCTATGAGTCAGAAATGACTCAACAGCACTTAACAACAACAATTTTTTTTTAGATTCTTAATTCGTACATTCCACCTATTAATGGATGTTTGCAACTTTTCATCTCTTTTGAGTCACGTCGCATCAGTAAGTGAAGGTCACAAAAGCTTACTCCATCTATGTCATTAAAGTTGATTCTATTTTGAGGAGGCAGCTCTTCCTTAGTTGTTTTTGAGTGTCTTCCAACCTGAGGGATTCATCTTACATCACTATGTCAAGCAACATTCTACTGCTATTCATAATGTTTACACTGGCAAGTTTTTTCAAAAGTTCATCAGGTCATCCTTCCTAGTCAGTCTTAGTTATGAAGGTTTACTGAAACCTGTGCACCATGGGTGACCTGCTTGTATTTGCTATACTAGTGGCATAGCTTTTAGCATCACAACAACATGCAAGCCACTACAGTATGACAAACTGACACGTGTTGAAAACTACTATACAGTCATCAGTTTTAATTTTCTAGAATAATGACTCAGATCCCATTTTAGACTTTGGAATTTCATTTTTTAAAATTAAACTTTTTAAATTTGAGATAAGAGTACTTTACATACAATTGTAAAGAAACAAAACAGAGATCCTGATTACTTTACCAAGTTTCACCCAATAGTAGATAGACAGGTGATAGATAGAAGATAGATAGATAGATAGATAGATAGATAGATAGATAGATAGATAGACGATATACCTTAAACGAGAGTGTGATTCCATTAAAATTCAAAAGACATTATTACACATGAAAGCTTATCTTTGTCCTTTATGAATATTTAGTAAGATTTTTTAGAGGCATTTCATGAGAAAACTGAGAACCTTGTCATCAGCTGGCCTTTTTTTTTTTTTTTTCTCTCTCTTTCTTTTCTTAAACTTTTTATTATGAATTGAGTGAAGGTTTGCAGAGCAGATCATCAGTTTTACATTCAACAAATCATATACTTTGCTTCATTACATGGTTGCAATCCCTTCTATGTACAGTTAAATACATTTACCTCTATTCACTTTAACTATTGCATTCCTCCTTGTGTCTCCCACTACCTTCATCATTTCTCTGCTAACCTCCCTCTTGTATATTGCCTTCCCTGTCACCCATGTTAACATGTGTCTACCCTCTAGCCCATGAATAACTTCCCCCCCCCCCAATAATGGTCATAGATTGTTTCTTCCATCAAGAAAATATTTATTTTCATCTTTGGATAACATTGGTCTCATACAATGTTTGTCCTTTTGTGATTGACTAATTTCACTCAGCATAATGTCCTCTAGGTTCAGCTATGTTGTGAGGTGTTTCACAGATTCATCCATATTCTTCAACATTTTGCTATATTCCATTGTGTGTATGTACCAAAGTTTAACCATTCTTTTCTTGATGGGCATTTAGGCTGTGTCCATCTTTTTGATAACGCCTCTTGTAGACAGCATATTGAAGGATCCTGTTTTCTTATGTATTCTGCTCTTTACATCTCTTGACTGGCACTTGATCCACTTACATTGGTGTAATTTTCAATAGGTATGAATTGATGACATTTTTTCTGGGGGGGGCGGGTAGTGCTGCTAGATTCATAGTTCCACATAATTTTCTATGCTGAGTTCATTTTGTTTGTGGGTTTTCGTTTCATTTTTTTTTTTTTTTTTCTGTTGTGTTAATGTTCACTAAATCTTTCTGAATATCCTCTTTTTAAAAATTTGTTGTTCAGGTATATTATTTTTCTTTGAGGTAACCCTGTAATTTATTAATTTTTTCCCTACTTAAAACAGTCTTTCATCTTGAAATCTACTTGACTTTCTTGCCATATGTAAATTCCGTATCTACACTATCCCCTCTTTTTGCTTTGTAGTTGACTTCATTATACATTGATATCACTGTTTTCACTCTTGTAGGTTTGTTTTACTTTGAATGCTTCTATATATGGATTGAGTTCTGGGTTGTCTTGCCATGTATGGCAATCTTAGGTTGTTGTCTGACGCTGTGAGTTTTTAGTCCAAAGAACACCCTTTAGCATTTTTTTGTATAGTTGTTCTGGTCATTGCAAATTCCTAAAATTTCTATTTATCAGGAAATGTCCTAATTTCACCGCAGTACTTGAGAGACAGGTTTGCTGGGTATATGATTCCTTGTTGGTAATTTTTTTCTTTCAGAGTTTTGCGTATGTCATCCCAGCCTGCATGGTCTCTGCTGAGAAATCAGAGCTTAGTTTTATTGGTTTTCCTTTGTAGATAATTTTCGTTTTTCCTGAGCTGCTCTCAGGATTCTTTCCTTGTCTTTAATTTTGGAAATTTGATTATGATATGTCTCGGTGACTTTCTTTTGGCATCGATCTTATTTGGGGTTTGTTCAGCTTCTTGTATGCTTATTTTCTCATCTTTCATGACGTTAGGGAAGTTTTATTCCAACAACTCTTCCACAATTATCTCTGTGCTTGTCTCTTCCTGTTCTGGAATTTTGATCATCTGTAAGTTGTTCCTCTTGATGGGGTCCTACATAACTCTTAGGCTTTCTTTGGATTTTTTCATTCTTTTTTTCTGATTGTTCTTCTACTGTACTAATATTGAGAAATTTATCTTCAAGCTCATTTATTCGGGCTTCCATTGCTTCACATCTACTCCTTTGCCTTTTCAATGTATTGTCCATTTCTTAGATTTTAGTATTAGTCTTCTAGATTTCTAATTGAAAATTTTGTATTGTTTCAAAATTTGCATTTATTTTGTATGTTTGTTCTCATAGTGTTTTTCTGAATTCTTCTAAAGTTTTTATTGTGTTCTCCTTGCTTTCCTTGATTTTTATATCTGTCCTTTGAAGGTTCTTAATTATCATTCTTTTGAATTATTTTTCAGTTGGTTCCATTACTTTTTCTTCCTCACAAACATATTCTGGCTCTACATCTTAATCATTTATTTGAACCATTCTCTCTTGTTTCTTCATGTGAGCTAAAATTGTCTGTTGTCTTTAAAGCATTTTGAGGTTGTTGTATTTGTAAAAACATGTATTTCAGTTGTTGGAACTGGAGGAGAGAAATTTCTGGCTGCCTTTTGCAGTTTAAGGTGTTCACAAGGTGGTTGTGGAAGGGATGGTTGAGCCACATCTGGTCAGCAGTTCACCAATCAGTCTCTATCTCTTGCTGTCCCTGCTCAACCTCTCCTCCTACTCAGCATTTCATCTACCTCTTTAACCTTTCTTCTGCAGTTGAAGGTGCCAGAATTTTCATCTGTGTCTGTTTTATTTTGTCTATTGTATCTTTGTTATAGTGGGTCCATGTAATGCATCTGCTTAGTCCACCATCTTACCAGAAGTCCCCTTATCTGGTCTTTTTAAATCTATATAATTACATTAAGAATCCAAAACCAGTAGCTGTCTAGTGGATACAGACTAATAGCAACCACATGTGTTTCAGAGTAGAACTGTGTTCCAGAGGATTTTCAATGGCTGATTTTTCAGAAGTGGATTTCCAGGTCTTTCTTCAAGGTACTTCTGGATGGTTGAATAACCAACCTTTGGTCAATAGTTTTTGTGTGTCACGCAGTGACATAGTCACATCAGTCTGATTCTTATACCCTGAACATACTTCTCTAGTGTTCTATTTTTATACCTTTGCTTGCCTTGTTGCCTCCACTGTCTTCATATCTCACTCCTTCTCCTTCCCCTCTACACCTCTTCTAAATACTACATCCTGTTTGTTGTTGTTGTTGCTAAGTGGCATCAAGTAGATTCTGACTTATAGAGACAGAGTGGCTGTCTAGGAGTGGCTGGTGAGTTTGAACTCTCCACCTTGTGATTCAAACTACCTTGTGGTCTATTGCTTATCTTACAGCATCACACCAGGACTCCTATTTAGGGGCTAGTGTAAGATTTCCCCCCTAGTTTTACAGAGCTTATTGCCACTTTGAATCTTTTTAGGAGCACACAGGATAAAATGTATAAATGACTAAAGGCACACCTCAGGTGTAAAAATGAATTCCATACTGCATACTAAAATCTCTTTTTTTAAAAAAACTAAAAATAGCTCTTTTTTCCTCATTACAAAGAAAAAACAAAACATGCCCTTATTTCCTTATAACTTTTTTTTTCTTAAATGAAAACATGTCCTAGGAAGAAAACAAAAACAATCATAATCCCATTGTCCAGATATGTCAACTGCTAATACCTTATATATATTTACAGACAAGTATCACTGAAAGCGCTCTGGTGGCGAGGTGGTTATGAATCGGGCTGCGAACCTCAAGGTCAGCTGTTCAAAACCACCAGCTGTTGCGTGGGAAAAAGATGAGGCTTTCTGCTCATGTAAAGATTTACAGCCTCAGAAACCCTGTACAGGGTCGCTATGAGTGGGAACTGACTCCATGGTGCATAACAACAACAACAACATCACTGTATGCACTTACACAAAAAATTAAATTAAATTTTGTATGCTATACACAGTTTTTATAATCTTTTTATTATTACATAGTCACATACTTCAAAGGCTTCATAGCATCCCATTGTATGAATGTTGTTGTTGTTAAGTGCCGTTGAGTCGGTTCCGACCCATAGCGACCCGGTACAGGGTTTCCGAGGGTGTAAATCTTTACAGGAGTAGAAAGCCTCATCTTTCTCCCGCGGAGCGGCTGGTAGTTTCTAACCGCTGACCTTAAGGTTCGCAGCCCGATTCGTAACCACTACACTAAGCTGTAACTTATACTACTTTCCTACTATTTGACCTAAATTTATAATTATTATAAACAAGAACATTCTTGTATGTCCTTCTTTTCTCACTTATTCTATAATACCATCAAGATAAATTCCTACGAACTGAATTATTGAGAGAAAAAGGATGCATCTTTTCAAAGTTTTTTTTCCTCAACAAGGGTTGACAAATTAATCTTTGGAAAAAAATAATTTTTTACAACCATCAAAAGTGTAGAAGGTGACTATCCCAGAAATTCCTATGTTATTTTTTAAAAAATTGATAATTTTGAAGAATCAAAGTAATTTTTCATTTTAAATGACATATTGATCACAAATGTAATTAGATGTGCCTATATCTTATTGGTGCCCTGGTATGGCACTGTAGGATAAACACTGGACTACAAGGGCAACTTGAACTGCAAGATCAGCTGTTCAAACTCACCAGCCACTCCTCCGAAACCCTACGTATAGGGTTGCTATGAGTTGGAACGAAATCAATGGCACTTAACAAAAACAACGATACCTTATTGGTAGTTTGTATTTCTTGTTATGAACCTCCTTGTTCATATCCTTGGTTCACTTATCATTTACTTAGCATTTTTGTTACTTTTTATTTACTTGAAATGGTTTATCTTTTTTAAAAAATTGTTATACATTGAGTAATTCCTTAAATTGTTATTGACATTTTACCCATCATTTCTTGACTAAATTAAGAAGTCACTAATAAAATGGTTGAATTTCTTCTGTGGCCTAAAAAAATTATGTCAGTCTATCTGGCTTATTCCTTTTTTAATTTATTTATAGAGCTTGCAGTTAAAAAAACCTTTTATATTTGCACTATGTCCTTGAATCAAAAATTCATCCTTGTGTAGCATACACAAGTTACTTAATTAGAAATTCTATTTTTATCATAAAAAATATTTTCGACTGATTTTCCTACTGTTGTTTAGAAAATAATATGTAATCTCACTGGAAGCTTTAAAATATTCTTAATAGAGAAAAATACAAATTATTGTAAATGACATCTTTATACTATCGTTATTTTGAACTAAATAAACCTGGGTCAAACAAATTTATTTTATCTATAAACTAATAGCCATTTTGAAAAAGTAGAAATGCAAATTGGAAATAAAATTAATAAGTAATCTAGTGGCTTTTTGTTACCCAATTTATAAAACAGCTAAATAAGAGTTCCATTTTTCAAAAACATTTTTGTTCAGTTTTTAAGGCTTATAAATGCATCAATCAATTTATTATGTGTATCAAGATAGCAGCATTTGGTTGATCCATGCAATATAACTTTTAATAAGTTGCTTTTAACATTATCAAGGTAATCTTTCTGAATTAATCACAGACATAAGCATTTTGATTCCATCATCAACAAATAGTCAAGAATTATAATCCTTCCAGGTCTATAATGGTACACATAAGATTTGTTAATAGCGAGGATTCTCACTCTTATATGAATAGTTTTGGTTATTATTTCTAGCATTCCATAAATTTATAAGCTAGTTGATTAGCCATGTATACTGTTTTCTGCATTCCGACATTTCTCATGTATAAAATTAGAAGAGATTAGATTATTATTGTGTGCTATCTAGTCAATTCTGACTTATAGAACTGCTCCACAGGGTTTCTTAAGCAGAAATCTTTATGGGAGCACATTGCCAGGTCTTTTCTATGACGGAGTGACTAGTGACCATTAAACCACCAACCTTTTGGCTAGCAGCTAAGCACTCAATCATTGTACCACCAGGGCTTCTTTGGGTCTGCAGAGATGATCATTAATATCACTTTGAACTTCAGTCATTTCACAATTCTATGATTTCACCAAAATTCATTACAAAGATGGCCATCGTAACTACTTGCTTATAAGAAACAAATATTTTGGTCATCAAACTAGAAAAAAAATGGTACTAAATGGAATTAATTCTCTAAAGAAAAAAGTCTGTGTGTGTGTGTGTGTGTGTGTGTGTGTGTGTGTGTAGGGAGACAGATTTTTTTGTATGTGTGCATAAGGAGAGACAGAAACAGAAACAAAGCAATAGAGACAGAGTTCTGCAGCATAATCCTTTGAAGAATTATTTCTTGCATCTTCATTGTTGAACATAAATTTAGCTCTGAGGGAAGATGTAAAAGTGACAGAATTAGATACTGACAGTTTCTATCAGAGGCTATATAATGAGATAAAGCAAGAAAGTATGCACTTCTCATGCAAGGCAGTGCACAGTTATGGATCTCTAAGTACTTAAGCCACTGTTGAAAAATGATGGATTGATCTTTGTTGAGTGCAGAGTATATGACTCAATATCATTATAATAATAATGTTATTGAATATGGTCAAACTCACATTCCCATAAAAGACATATTAACTATGCTAATTTGGATCATTTACCCAAACGCATAATTACCAATTTAGCAACAATGAAGTCAGCACCATAGAATAGTACAATTAGTAGAGTGGTCGATATAGCATAATGGATGTACTTCTCCCTCTGCAGCCTCTACCCATGATCAATTGCTATTGAGTCCATTTTGAGTCATGGTAACCCCATGTGTGTCTGAGTAGAACTGTGCTCCATAGCACTTGCAGAGCTTTTGGAAGAAGATCACCAGGTCTTTCTTCTAAGGTACCTCTAGGTAGACTTCAACCTCTAACTATCCAGTTATTGTCATTGTTAAGTGCCATCAAGTTGGTTCGAACTCATAGCAACCCTGTATAGGGTTATTAGATGAACAAATTAACCATTTGTAACATCCAGAGACTCCCTACATAAGATAAGAAAACCTGACTGGAAGATCCCTTTTTTTATGGAGAATCTTCTATTTTATGTTAACAAAGGTGTTAAGGCAAACCAGCCCTAGACAACCAGGAATACAACTGCAGTTATAGTTAGGATTATTAGCATACTGTATAACAACAGAGAAGAGACACCAAGGGTCTCATGAACTATCTCAAAAAGACTTGAGACCGGGAAGGATAGTTAGAGAATTCTGGAAGTTTATGTTAGTAATAGAATCCTGGTGTGGTACTGTAGGATAAGCACTAGACTATTAACTGCACCATCAGTGGTTCTAACCCACAGCCACTCCTCGGAAACCCTAGCTTTACAGGGTGGCTATGAATCGGAATCAACTGGATGGCACTTAACAATAGCAAAAAGAAGTTAGCATGGTCTTAGCAGTAAATAGACTAAATCTGTAAACTACGGATTTGTTGGAACAGGCAAGAAATTTATCTTTAGAAGATATACATCTGTGAAAAATTGCTGTTGTTATTGTTAGATGATTTATTCTGTGGTCTTCTCTAGAAAATCTGGGTGTGAAGGAGCTGTGTAAAAGAATGTGAGTTTTAATAGTCTGTGATAGTCTGTTTTGTGGGTCATAGTACAATTTTGCAGTTGTGGTTTTTCTTTTGCTTCTCAGTTTCCCCTCGCAGTTTAGCTACTAGCAGTACCATTTTTCAATTTAATGGTCCTTCCTTCTGGTCATTTTTCAACCTAAGTTGAAGGATAGACCATTATCTTCTGGGGACTTGATCAATCCAGATCTGTACCACTATTTGATGAGTCATGATCATATAGCATGTTTTTGATGGTGGTTGGTTTGATCTCTATTGGCACCAGGCCTTCTTATTCTTTGTGTTGATCAATTGTGTCATCTGACATGAGAGCAGCAGCACAGCAGCATTTAAAACTCTGGAGTTCACACACTGGCCACTGCAACATAAACATTAAGACAAGGATTATTATTAAAGTTTGAAAGGTACTTAAGAACCACAGTTCTAGACCTCCACATTCAGAATATAAAAATATGTCCAGAAACTATTTGGAGTTTCCATAGATAATCAAGTGACTTTTTTCTTTCATTTCTATCATTCAGATTTTCCCATTCAGACTTTGAGAATTACTCTGAATAAAATCTATTATGACTAAATTGTTGCTGTTGTTGTTAAGTGCCATCGAGTCCGTATTGACGCAGAAGGAAACACTGCCTGATCCTGGACCAACCTCACTATCATTGCCACGCTTGAGCCCATTGATGCTGCCACTTTGCCAATCCATTTAGCTGCGGGTCTTCCTCTTTTTCTCTGACCCTCCACCTTACCAAACATGATATCCTTCTCCAGCTGATGATTAATTTAGACCAGTTATATTTGAAAGGCAGAGAATCAACTATTGAACTTAATCTAAAAAGTTATAGCTGAATATTTTTCAGTGCTCAATTTCTTATTTTTATTTAAATTCCAGTTTAAAATTTTTGTTTTTGTTGTTGTTTTATCATAGTGTGATCCAGTGTGACCAAATACATATTTTCGAGCGTGTCAAAAAGTAATACTATTAAGGTTCCAGTTTATACATACCTGGGTTTATTCAAACAAAACATGCAATCAATGGATAGCTGTAGACATGTTCTCTCAGTAATACAATAAACTTGTCTTAGATTCAGTTGTTGTTGTTATTAAGTGCCATCGAGTCAGTTCCAACTCATGGTGACCCTGTATAGGGTTTCCAAAGGCAGATATAAGGCTCAGTAACTAGGTAAAGACTGATTTTAACACAAAGTAGGCCATCAGTATTACATGCATTTTATATATAAACTTTAGCAACATTTAAAAATGATTATAGGCCAAAGGATCTCTGGTAGCGTAGTGGTTACGAATTGGGCTGCTAACCTCAAGGTTGGCAGTTTGAAACTACCAGCTGTTCTGAGGGAGAAAGATGAGGTTTTCTGCTCCCGTAAAGATTTGCAGCCTCAGAAACACTGAACAGGGTCACTATGAGTTAGAGCCGACTCCATGGTACTTAACAACAATATCATAGGGCAAAGACAAGTTAAATGTGTAAGGGTCTATTTTCAAATCAGTCATGTTTTCCTTTTTATCCATGAAAACTACTGAATCATGAATGTATACAGTAAAACAGTGCACATTGCTTTTCATGTCAACATTATTTCAAATACCAAAAATAAAGCCCCTCCCCAAATTAGCTTTATAGCTGTTTCTGACAGTTAATTAGTAAATGTTAATGCATTATATTCACAGTAGGTGAATGAATGATCTGTTGGCTGGCTTTCTCTTAGGCTTTAATGTTCAAGTTGACATTGTGGCCAATGTGACACATGACTTCCATTTATGGCTATTGTCTTGCAGGTGACAGCAGATGAAACATTTGCCATAATCTATTTTACTTTACTTTCCCATCTGTTGGAGTGCACACTATCACAATATGCCATGGTAGTAAATCTGCCGCTAATGTACTCTTGTCATACTGAGAATACTTTTCCTATGTTTTTTTCAAATTACTTAATGTCCTTCAACTTATTTCTGGGAAAGTATACATGTGGGTTAATGCGCCAGACTGCAAAGCCATTTGAACTGCAAGGTTGGCAGTTCAAGCTCACCAGCTGCTCCTCGGAAACCTTATACAGGGTCACTATGGGTCAACAGCACTTAACAACAACAACAACAACATGTATGACATTTATGCAGAATGTTCTGTATGCTACAGTCATATTTTGCATTAAAAAATGTAAACTGAAAAAAAAAAAAAAAGTAAACTGGATCAAGACTTTCCCTTCTGTAAAACTCTTCAGTGCTTCCTCTTTCTTCTCCAGACAAATTCTCAATTCTTTATCATGGGTTACAAGTTCCTTCAAGATCTGGCTCCTAACACACACCTCCACTCAATGCAGACTATGTTGCATTCCTTGGTGTACTATATATTTGGATTTATTTCCATGTTGTGTTGGTAAATTGACTACATTGGTAGATTGGGATATAGAAGGGGAAGGGACTGTTTTGTAATATTTCCTGATTTTTGCGGTCTAACTACTTCCACTATGACTTGTTTCAACCTACAAATAGTTTAATAACTGGTTTGCAAATTAATATGTTTCTAAACTGGTGACATTTCTAACCTAAAATATTCCTTTCAGACTTAACACTTCATAATCATCCTTCAGGTCTCAGCTTTTATAGAATTTAGAATACTGCAGGAAGCCTTCTCTTACCATATCATGAGAGGGCCACTTGGTATATTATTATAATAGACTTTATTGTGCTTACCATCTTATGTTGCAATTGTCTATTTACTCCTTTGTTGTTGTTGTTAAATGCCTTTGAGTGGGTTCCGACTCATAGCCACCCTGTATAGGGTTTCTGAGAAATGGTTGGTGAATTTGAACCACTGATCTTGTGATTCAAACCAATCTTGTGGTTCATTGCTTATCCTATATTGCCACATCAGGATTCCACTTACTCCTTGTCGTTATGTGCCTTGGAGTCGGTTCCGACTCATAGTGACCCTGTACAGGGTTTCCGAGACTGTAAATCTTTACGGTAGCAGAAAGCCTCATCTTTCTCCTGCGGAACAGCTGGTAGTTTCTAACTGCTGACCTTGCGGCTAGCAGCCCAATTTGTAACCACTACGCCACCAGAGCTTGATATCCCCTAAATGCCTGAAAGCTTAATGGAGGCCCAAAAGCCAAACCCCATTTACTTTTGGTCGATTCTGATTTATAATGACCCTAAAGGACCCATAGAACTTCCAAGACTGTCAATTTTTATGGAAGTAGACAACATTTCAGTTAGCAGATGAGCACTTAAAGACTGCACCACCAGGGTTACTTTTAATGAAGACAGAATTTACTATATTGCTAGCACCTTAATCACAGAACTCCTAGCATATCCTGTTGTTGTTGTTGTTAGGTGCCATCAAGTCGGCACCAACTCATAGCGATCCTATGCACAACAGAATGAAACACTGCCCTATCCTGGGCCAACCTCACTACTGTTGCCACGCTTGAGTCCATTGATGCTGCCACTTTGCCAATCCATCTCTCTGGGGGTCTTCCTCTTTTTCTCTGACCCTCCACCTTACCAAACATGATATCCTTCTCCAGTGACTGGTCCCTCCTGAGAATATGTCCGAAGTATGAGACAGGAAGTCTGGCCATCCTGGTCTCCAAGGAGCACTCTGGCTGCACTTCTTCCAACACAGATCTGTTGGTTCTTTTGGCAGCCCATGATACTTTCAATATTCTCCTCCAACACCGTAACTCAAATGCATCAATTCTTCTATGATCTTCTTTACTCACTGTCCAACTTTCACATGCATATGAACTTATTGAAAATACCATGGCTTGTGTCAGGCATTATCTTAGTCCTCAAGCTGACATCTTTGCTCTTCAACACTTTAAAAAGGTCTTGTGCAGCAGATTTGCCTAATGCAATACGTCATTTGATTTCTTCACTGCTGCTTCCATAAGTGTGGATGGTTGATCCATGAAAAATGACGTCTTTGATAACTTCAATCTTTTCTCCATTGATAAAAATGTTCTTTATTGGTCCAGTAGTGAGAATTTTTGTTTTCTTTATATTGAGATGTAATCCGTACCAAAGGCTATGCTCTCTGATCTTCATCGGTAAATGTTGTAAGTCCTCTTCACTTTCAGCAAGCAAGGTTGCATCATATGCATATCACAGGTTGTTCATGAGTCTTCTTCCGATCATGTTGCCATGTTTTTCTTCATATAACCCAGCTTCTAGGATTATTTGCTCAACATACAGGTTGAATAAGTATGATGAATGAACACAACCCTGTCGCACACCTTTCCTAATATGAAACCATTCAGTGCTCCCATGTTCTGTTCAAACAACTGCCTCTTGGCCTATGTACAGGTCTTCATGAGCACAATTCAGTGTTCTAGAATACTCATACTTTGCAATGTTGTCCATAGCTTGTTATGATCCACACAATTGAAAGCCTTTGTGTAGTCAATAAAGCACAGATAAACATCTTTCTGGTATTCTTTGCTTTCAGCCAAAATCCATCTAACATCAGCAATGATATCCCTCATTCCATGTCCTCTTCTGAATCTGGCTTGAACCTCTGGAATTTTTCTGTCAATGTATGGTTGTAGCCATTTCTATATTACTTTTAGTAAAACTTTACTCATATGGGAAATCAAAGATATTGTCCGATGATTTCCACATTCCGTTGGGTCACCTTTCTTTAAATATCAGCAGGGTCACCCATGGTAGACAGGTTCCAGATGAGTTTCCAGAAGAAGACAGACTAGGAAGAAGGAAAGACGAACTACTTCCGAATATTTAGTCACTGTAAACCTTAGCATATCCTAGGAGATCAATAAGTATTTTTCTCTAGAATTCATTTAATTTCATTTTTATTGTTGTTATATGCTGTTAAGTTGGTTTTGACCCGTAGCAACCCTGTATAGTATTTTCAAGGAGCAGCTGACAGAGGAAAAAATCGGTACCCCCCCTCCATGGAGTTCAATAATCTAATTGCTAACAAAAATATAAAAACAAACATATTATCAACTAATTGTTTTTGCTGTTAAGTGCCATGGAGTCTGTTCTGACTCATAGGGACCCTGTATAGGGTTTCCAAGGAGAGGCTGGTAGATTAGATCCTCCAGCCTTGCAGTTCAAACCAACCTTTCTGTCTAGTGCTTATCCTTCAGCATTACAAAAGTGTGTTTATTTCCAGTCAGAAGCTGGATACTTAAAATTTCTTTTAGGAATCTGCTAGAGCCTAATCTTATACAATATGAAGTTACCTAATCAGTCAGAATCCATGTAAAGACAACTGTTTAATAATAGATGCATTCCAGGTATTGAATATGCTAGTTAAGTTTTGCTTGAAAGCTTCTAAGACCATAAGTAGCACTTGAGGAATTTGTGGTGATTTGCTTTACTCAACATATAGATGTTTCCTTAAAGTGAGCAAGATGTCACATTTGTGGTGTCCTTTGTCCAGTGACATCCCATTGACTGTATAATAGTGAAAAGAAAGAGAGGAATCAAAAAAAAAAAAATCAAGAAATTACAGCTGCTCAAAGGTCAACTGGAGAGTCAATTCTTCTCAGCAGTGAGCAGTAATCAAGAGTGAGTGTAAATAATGAGGCCACTAGAGATCACAGTGAGCTTTCTCTTATGCACTAAAGCATGCACATGTAAGAAACTTCTGCTTCATTGGATCACAAGGTTCTGCCACTGGGCTCTATTTAACTTGGATAATTTGGACTGGGATCTATGATGGCTGTAACCAATGCCCAGATTTGTTCTATACTGAAAAGCTCTCAGATAAGGATACTTGGATCAGGGTTGTGAATGAAAAGTTCAGCCCCTCTTGTTTCAGTTTTATACCTTGAGATATACCCCCTATAAATTTAGAATTGTTGTTCAGTGCTGTCAAGTGGGTTCCAACTCATAGTGACCTTGTATAGGGTTTCCAAGGAGCAACTGGTGTGTCTGAACTGCCAACCTTGTGATTCACAGCCCAGTGCTGATTTTACAGTGCCATAGGTAGAGAAGAATCATTGATCTGTAATCCTTTGTGTTAGAATATAATATGCAGTTCACATAAAATGTAGATTCATAAAATTGAACAGGTGTTATAACACAATAGACTAAGAAATGTATCATGAGACCTTTTACAGTTGTCTTAATATTCATTAAGTAGAGAGTGTTTTGAATAGGACACCATGGCTTTTGCAGCTTTAGCTTTTTATTGCACAGACAGTAAAGTTCTTTATACTCCGAATCCACAGCATTTGCAGAAGTAATATTAAGATGTATTGTAAGAATTAGTCCCTAGAGAGTGCAGCCCATTCCTATCATTGCTTCTTTGTTTTTCTTGCTGTCATCCTCACTTTCAAATGGGT
The DNA here is from genome assembly GCF_000296735.1 of Chrysochloris asiatica. Classification (NCBI taxonomy): domain Eukaryota; kingdom Metazoa; phylum Chordata; class Mammalia; order Afrosoricida; family Chrysochloridae; genus Chrysochloris; species Chrysochloris asiatica. The sequence goes on along the minus strand of NW_006408644.1, from coordinate 303,625 downwards.
TGTACCACACACTACTTTTCTGATTCATGTGACTATCTGTCAAAAACTAGAGCAGCTCCAGAACCTGAAGGGATCAAGTGAAAGACATAAAATATCACTGTCTTCCTCCAAAGGGGCACTCCAGGATCCATATTACTGGTAATATAGAGGGGACCCGGGAGGAATAGATGGTACTAACCCTTCTTTCAGCATGTGCAGTGAGTAACAAAGATAATTGAGGCTGTCATAAGAGAAAAGTTGAAGATTTCAAATACTTTTATATTTTTGTATGTATTTTGGAGTGTGCTGGGCTTGCTATAAGAAACAGTGAATCCTACTATAGGGATACAAACTGAAGGCGCTAAAAAGACCACTTTATGTTGTTGTTGTTGGGTGCTATTGAGTCAGTAACGACTCATAGCGACCTTATGCACAGCAGAATAAAACACTGCCCAATCCTGGGCCAACCTCATTACTGTTGCTACGCTTGAGTCCATCAATGCTGCCACTTGGCCAATCCATCTTGTTGGGGGTCTTCCTCTTTTTCTCTGACCCTCCACCTTACCAAACATGATATCCTTCTCC
>NW_006408644.1:275140-301737 GCF_000296735.1 Chrysochloris asiatica | reverse complement strand
GACTCTGTATATTCCTTCCATATTCTCTTGATGCTTTCTGCATCATTCAATAATTTTCCCAGAGAATCTTTCAATAACGAAAGTCAAGGCTTGAATTTTTTTCTTCAGTTCCCCCAGCTTGAGAAATGCTGAGCGTGTTCTTCCTTTTTGGTTTTCTGATTCCAGATCTTTGCACATTTTGGTGAAATATTTGACTTTATCTTCTCGAGTTGATCTTTGAAATTTTCTCTTCAGCTGTTTTACCTCATTTCTTCCATTTGCTTTAGCATCTCTAAGCTGGAGAACAAGTTTCAGTGTCTCTTCTGACATCCATTCTGAAGAATTCTACCAACTTCTTCAATCTGAAATTGATCAAACATGCAATGAAGATGTATTGATCATTACTAGTGATTGGAATGCAAAGGTTGGGAGCAAAGAGGAAGGATCAGTAGTTGGAAAATAAGGCTTTGGTGATAGAAATGATGCTGGAGAACCCATGATAGAATTCTGAAAAACCAATGATTTGTTCATCTCAAATATCTTCTTTAGACAGCATAAGAGACAACTATACACATGGACCTCACTAGATGGAATACATAGAAATCAAATTGACTACATCTGAGGAAAGAGAAGATGGAAAAGTTCCATATCATCAGTGAAAACAAGGCCAGGGGCAGACTGTGGAACAGACCATCAATTATTCATATGCAAATTCAAACTGAAACTGAAGAAAATGAAAACAAATCCAGGAGAGCCAAAATATGACCTTGAATATATCCCACCTGAATTTAGATATCATCTGAAGAACAGATTTGATACATTAAACACTGAAGACAGAAGACCAGAAGAATTGTGGGATGACATCAAGAACATCATACATGAAGAAAACAAAAAGTCATTAAGAAGACAAGAAAGAAGAAAAAGAACTTCTTTATGATCACCTCAAAACCTTATCTCCTATTCCCTCCCCCTTCACCTGCTATCAATAAAGAAGCAGACAGCCCTTCCTCTAGCTAAGCATAACAAAACTTGTTTTCTTGTTTTTGGTATGCATATGCTAGGAAGGAGCCAACAGCCAACAACCCCACCTCCTATTAAGTATCCTGTTTTCCTGCTTTAGTTATGCATATGCTAGGACTGAGCCTACAGCCCCCACCTTCTGTTAAGTCAGTTGTTCTCCTGCTTTAGTTAAGGATAAGCTAGGAAGTTGTCAACAGACCCTCCTCCCACTGGGAAACTCCTTGTTCTCTTGTGTTCTCTAGGAGAGCCCTGGTGTGGTGCTGTGGGTTAATGAGTCAGACTGCAAAGTCCTTTGAACTGCAAGGTTGTCAGTTCAAGCTCATCAGTTGCTCCTTGGAAACCCTATATACAGGGTCGCTATGGGTCGGAACTGACTCAACAGCACTAAACAACAACAACAATTCTCTAGGAAGGCACAGACAGACCAGCACCTTGAGATTTTCCTACCTTTTCTTGGTCCACATACCACCCTTAATTGCCCTTATACTTGTGAAGCTTGTATGTTGTTGTTAAGTGCCATGGAGTTGGTTAAGACTCATAGAGACCCTGTATAGGGTTTCCCATGAGAAGCTGGTGAGCTTGAACTGTCAAACTTGCAATTCAAATGACCCTTGCAGTCACATTAAGATTACCTGAAGCTTGTATACTTTATGATATAAAAGCACCCCAGCTCCCTTCTCCATCCCCCTAGTGAGGAGAAACCTTTCTGCCCAGCCTGCCAACACTGGAGACAGACAGCTCTTTTATTGTTCATCCTTTACAAGTAACTTCCCTTGTCAGTTAACCATCTCTCCTTTATTTTCTTTCCTGATGTGGGCTATAGGATCAGTACTGGACTGTGAACCATAAGGTCATCAGTTCAAACCCACCAGCTGCTCCTCGGAAACCCTATGTTTTGTTGCTGTTATGTGCCCTGGAGTTGGTTCTGAAGGGAGCAGAAAGCCTCATCTTTTTCCCGCGAAACTGCTGGTAGATTAGCAGCCCAGTTAGTAACCACTATGCTAACAGAGCTCCTTTTGGAAATCCTATACAGGGTTCTCTATGAGTTGAAACTTACTGGATGGCACTTAACAACAATAATCTAATGTCTCTTAGATTCAGCCCTCAGTGTTATTTTCTGTTTGTTTCATTTCTGGTCTTGAGCCAGGCAGGCCTGTGGAAATAGGCACTGGCCCCTCACAGCCCCCAGGCTCATAGCGCATTCCTGGAGCAAAGTTCACATTCCAGGAAATAAGCAACAGACCACCTCAGCCTCATGTGATTACCCAGGCTAATCTCCTGTTTCTGACCCACCTCCGGGAGGGAACAGAGCCTCAGGCTAATGTTCACCTGCTTCTGCTTCTGTCTTATATGCTCATACATCCTTCCCCGCCATATGTTTGAACCAACCAATCCCAGGTAGCCCCGTGAAGCTGTTGGCCCCCGCTAACCAATCCCAAATGAACTCATGTATATACCCTCTATTCCCTATAAAATATTATCACATAGAGAAGACAGAGCTCAGCCTCTGGATAGGAATCTACTTAGCCACATGCTAGCACAATAAAGCCCTTCCCTTGTTACAACCCACATGGCGTTGGCAACTCCTTCAGAGAGACTTCTGGTAACAGTCTCTCACAACAATGTACATAGAAGGCTTTTCTCTACTGGATTTGAACCCCAACACCAATGCACTTTCTTAGAAATGCTCCCCAACTCCCTGAGGCAACAACACCTAGCATACATAAGGTGCTTTCCAGTAGGTTGTCTCATAACCACCCTGTATAGGGTTAGAGAGGAATGGCTGGTGAGCACGAATCACTGACCTTGCAGTTCAAACCAACCTTGTAGTCCAATGCTTCATCCACAATGCCAAAAGTAGCATACTCTAACCTGTCACAGAAATTTAATACCTCCAAGCACTGAACTCCTGGTGTGGCACTGTAAGATCAGCACTGGACTGAGAACCACAAGGTAGGTAGTTCAAACCCACAAGCTGCTCCTCGGAAACCCTATACAGGGTTGCTAAACTCTGGTAGCCTAGAATCAGGCAGTTCAAACTCTGGTAGCATAGTGGTTACGAATCAGGCTGTGAACTGCAGCTCAGCAGTTCAAAACTACCGGCTGTTACACGGAGAAAGATGAGGCTTTCTGCTCCCGTAAAGATTTACAGCCTCGGAAACCCTGTACAGGGTCGCTCTGAATGAGAACCGACTCCACCGCACATAGCAACTATCACATGAGTCAGAATCAACTCCAAGGCACTTAAGACCAACAACAAGCACTGAGTTACGAGTCCTGGTGTGGCGCTGTGGGTTAATGCACAGGACTACAAGGTCGGTTTGAATTGCAAGGTCAGCCATTCAAACTCACTAGCCACTCTTCTTTCCGAAACCCTATACAAGGTCACTATGAGTCAGAACTGACTTGACAGCACTTAACAAAAACAACAATCTCTGACAGCATTTGTTGTTGTTGTTATGTGCTGTGGAGTCGGTTCCGACTCATAGCGACCCTGTACAGGGTTTCCGAGGCTGTAAATCTTTACGGGAGCAGAAAGCCTCATCTTTCTCCGTGTAACAGCTGGTAGTTTTGAACTGCTGAGCTGCAGTTCACAGCCTGATTCGTAACCACTATGCTACCAAAGCTTAGATTGCAGGAATTTATGGTCACTATGAGTCGGAACTGACTCGACAGCACTTAACAACAGCAACAATCTCTAAGACAGCATAGATTGCAGGAGTTTATGGAAACCTTATGTATAATAGGATGAAACATTGCCTGGTTGCGTTCCATCTTCATTATCTTTGACATGTTTAAGTCCATTACTATACATAAAGTTTTCATTGTAGATCGTCAGGCTTGTCTTCCTAGTCTGTTTTAGTCTGTAAGTTCTACTGAAACCTGTTGCTAGGCTTTAGGACTTCAGAGTACATAGGTGCCAAGAGACTGAAAAAATGACCAGAACTCATTCTGAGAAACATTAGTTTTAGTTTATCTAGAAAAGGAAATAAAAGAATATAAGAGATGGTTTACCTACAAAATAATTTACCTACAAAGGACAAAACACACATCCCTTTCCAGTGGTCAGCTGGACAGTGAAATTTTTCCATGGGAGAGAGGGGTGAGGGGCTAAAGTCTTTTTATATCACAGGGTATTCAAGCTTCACAAGCTTAATGGAAATTAAGGGTGGTATGCAGAACTAGGAGAGGTAGGAGAGTCATAAGGTACTTGGCTGTCTGTCCCCTCCTAGAGAATAAAAGGCTTTTCAGCAAACATAGTGGGAGGAGGGGGCCTATCTGCTTCTTCCTAGAGCAGGGGGAAGGGATAGGAGATATGGTTCCCTGTGACCTTGGCTTGGCCATTTTGGAGGATTACATTTGTTGGTATTTAAAATAGTGGTGGAATATCTTTCAGATTCATAACAACACACAAGCCCCCTTAGTATGACAAACTGACAGATAGGTGGTGGATTGCTATGTCTAGATTCTATCTAAAGGCTTTTCCCAGTGTCCTACCCTCTGCTCTGGTCACACTCTTAATTTTCATGTACCGAATTAAAAGGTAAACTATTTGAAGGAGATTAACAGATATTGAATTTTTTCCTCTGCTTGTTGTCATTCATACTTAAACATAACATGCTCATGTATTAACTGTATCGCCATGTCCCAAATATCTACCTATTTGCAAACCATTTGTTTCTTTGAGACTCAGGAAAATGTAATTTCATAAACTTGCTACTTAAGTAGTCATAGTAAAGAAAAAGGCAGAGGAATAAGAATTCTTGAAGTGTGAAGGATAAGGAACAATGTGGGGGGATAGAAAAAAACAGGTACTTCAGAGCTAAACAGTGTTGTTGATTAATTGCAGTCTAGTTGACTATTCCAACTCATAGCGACCTGTATAGGGTTTCCAAGCTCATTAACCCACAGCACAATAATTGTTGTTGTTATTATGTGCTGTGGAGTCCGTTCAAAAATCACAGTTATTTATATAAATAAACATTTTTAAAGAAAATTAAAGCTTTCCCTTTTACAGAAGTCATTTTAGTAAAGATTGTAAAGGGGAAAAAAACAGTTCAATGTTTTCAATACATTTGTTGGTGTAGTTAAGTGCTGTTGAGTTGGCTCTGACCCATAGTGACCCTGTGTAGGGTTTCTGAGGAGCAGCTGGTGAGTTGGAATCACCGACCTTGTGGTTCAAATCAACCTTGTGGTGGAGAGTTTATCCTGCAGTGCCATACCAGGACTCCTAGTTGTTGTTGTTAAGTGCCGTTGAGTTGGTGCCAACCCATAGCAAACCTGGTTAGGGTTTCCGAGGAACAGCTGGTGAGCTTGAACCTCAGGTTTTGCAGTTCAAAGCGACTTTGGAGTCTAATGCATTAACCCACAGTGCCACAGGTGCATTGATTTTTCTGTGGTCTTCCTTACTCATTGTCCAACTTTCACATGCATATGAGTTGATTGAAAATACTGTGGCTTGGGTCAGGTGCACCCTTGTCTTCAAAGTGACATCTTTGCTCTTGAACACTTTAAAGAGGTCTTTTAAAGTAGATTTGCCTAATGAAATAAATCCTTTGATTTCTTGACAGCTGCTTTCATGAGCATTGATTGTGGATCTAAGCAAAATGAAGTCTTAGAAAATTTCAATCTGTTCTCCATTTATCATGATGTTATTTATTGGTCCAGTTATGAGGCTTTTCATTTTCATTACATTGAGTTTGATTCCATATTGAAGGCTACCGTCTTTGATCTATGTCACTAGTATTTGAAGTCCTCTTTGCTTCCATCAAGCAAGGTTGTGTCTTGCCATCTGCATATGGCAGGTATTCAAGACATAAGGACCTGGTAGTAAATATGAACTTTTCTGGATGTTCATGTGTGTGTGTGTATGAGAGGGAAAAAAAAAGAAAAACCAAGGTGAGGAAGTAGTAGGAAAAGACCAGCTTTATTTAGGGTTTGAAAGGATACTAAACCCTGGTGTGGTGCTGTAGTATAAGCACTCAACTGCAAGGTCAGTTAGAACGACAAGATTGGCAGTTCAAACTCATCAGCTGCTCCTCAGAAACCCTATACAGGGTCACTCTTTGTTGGAGCTGACTAGATGACACTTGACAACAACAAACCCTTAAGTGGCTTTATGTCTATCATTCAGTAAATGATTACAAAACACATGAAAATGTCTCAAAATAAGCAGCCTATAAAAGAAAACATTCTAATTATTTGAACAAAAACAAAAAATAAAAAATAAAAAAAACATATTTCAACTGATTTTGGCAAGAAAATGTTGTTTCTTTCAGGTTATTTTCTTCAAACTTAATTATCTTTTAATCTAACAGATGGAAGAATTTTGAAGGTTAAGAGTTAAAGTACTACCGTCTTCAAATCTGAAAATCTACTTTTAGAAACTGACAAAATTTTATATCTTGGTTTTACACAGATCTTTCCTTTCTATTTTCAAGCTGAATTTGCTTGCATTTTTTCCTTTTGAAATAGTTTATGATCCCTGACATTGAGTTACCATGCTATTAGATTTATTGTTATTAAATGCCATCTAGTCTGTTCCGACTCATAGCAACCCCTGTGTATAGTTTCCGAGAATTAGCTGGTGAGTTTGAACCGCCAGTCTTATGGTTCAAACCAACCTTGAGGTCCAGTGCTTATCTTATATCACCTCACAAGGACTCCGTTGTTAAGTGCTAATGTTGCGGTTCAAACTGACCTTGCATTATCCAATGCATTATCCTGCAACGCCAAATCAGAAAGTCATATTTCCCAAATCACTTTGGAAATTCTACTACCAGAATTTAAAAAATACAATATCTGGTACATAGTCTGGGTTAATGTTTGATTTCAGTGATTGAATAAATATATTGACTCATTCTGCATTGCAGTAATGAACTAGATGGTTGAAAAAACTGAAAGTAGTCTCCAGGTTTTAAGAATAAAATATATTCCTGCTGGAAAAGAGGATCTTCCCCCTCCTTGAGAAATAAGAAATATCACTGAGTAAAGGAATGAAAGAAGCAATTTATTATTATCAGGACATAAATATTTGCAAATATGTGGTAAAGAATAAGATTTCTAAATAATACCTAACGGTACTGGAGGATAATGTAGTTGGTGTGGGTCATATGACACCTGATAGAAAAACTTGTCAGGTAACTGATATTCAGTTCCTTGACCTTCCTTTTAAGAGCAGCACATGCAAACGTATGCACAGGCACGGAAGGTGACCACTGTCTCCAGTCTGAGTCATCAATCTATCCTCAGTTTCCATGGCAGTTTACCAAACTCAATAATTTCAGACTCATTTAAATTCTAGACAGAATAGTTGCTTTCACTAGTTACATTACAAGAAGAAGAAATTAGCAATGCATTTTAAAAGGAGAATGGATCACTTTGGAGAATTAATAATGAGATTTTGCTTTTGGTTTATTAAGATAAACATGGTCTGCTTGCCATCATTGGATAGCTATGCAGTGACAATTCAGATTGAATTCTGGTTCTCAAGTCTAGAACCTAATGGACAGGTGTTCATTTCAGTATAAAAGTGAATTAGAGTTCCATTCAAATTCTAACAGATGGTATTGTCACAGATACTAAGTTACATTATCAATGGTAGATATAATTCTGATATTAAACCAGAGATTAGCATTAGGGCAAAATGTACTAGGACATGGTAATATCATAAGCACTAAGGAAGTAATGTTCTAATTTTGAAATGAGATTGAGTGGATAAAGGATGGATCATAAGTGTTTGATCATAATCATGCAAAGAAAATTAGTCTGAAAAAAAATATGAGCTGGGTTAAGATAATTATGCTAATATATATATTTTTAAATTACAGTTGGTCCACTTATGTATTTATTGTAAAACAAAAATCAGTTCCTTAATTATCACAAGAAAGTAAAATGTCAAAATTTGAGAAAATATATACAAATATTCAACAAGGAGAAAATCATTCATACATACCTTACATTTACATGCATGAGTTTACTGATAAATAAATGTCCAAAGTATTTTGTTGTTTATTACTTCAACAGTATTGTTCTTTCCAAAAATGCCATATTAACCATGCAGTTGTGATGTCTTATTTAGGGATGACATTTGAGTAATTTATTTTTTTACTGAGTTCATTATTTTCACTATGACTCTATTTGCTCAATCTTTATACTTCCTATATACTTTTCAGCTGTTAAACGTATAAAAAACTGTGATTTGGATACCTAAGGAGCAAGTTTCATAGCCAGTTTTAAGTTATGTCAAAATCCAAGGTACTCTGAAAATAATTTAAAATGTAATGTTTAATCCCTTCAAATGACCTTTGTCTGTTTAGCTCAAAGCAAAGGAACTTTGCAATAAGTAAGAACAACATTTATTCTACACCAAGGAGCACTACAGTGCCATCTAAATGTGAGGAAATCATACGGCTTCAACATTTCCCTCAGATAGCTGTGTTCACAGCCCAGAGACAGAATGTACTATGGCAGCTAAGTTATGGCGAAGACTGTCCCTTGTCAAGATACAATAACATTCTCCATTCTCAAAACTATCATAAGCAATTTGTGGATTAGATGGTTTCTTACTACTTTTCAGGTTATTTAAACTTGCTCACATGAGGAAACAAGTAGAATAGCAGATACTGTTTGACTATCAGCCTCAGAAAAGTAGTTTCTCCAATTTATTCCCTTTAATGTCAAACTGCTGCAGGATCTAGAAGCACACTCCTCCTGTGCTTGGGTCAACAAACTTGGAGCTTGCTTTCTCAATAAGAAAATTGATTTCTTCTGCATAGTGTAAGAGTTTAGGAACTAATTCATAGATCTTAATGGTCTTTTCATTTACTGCACTGCATGAGGTGACAATCACAGTTTGTTTTGTTCTGCCTAAATTTGATTTTATATCATCTTCACATATGGCACTTCAGCATTATCACCACTGGGCTTTCCCCATAGGAGCTGTGTACTCGTGTTCTACAGCTCTTGATATGACAGAGTACATTGAGAATGGCACAGGATAGCTGAGCCTGTCAAGAAAGGATGGATAGAGAGTAAAATGGATGCATCATTTCTTTGTCAGTTGCATAACGAAAATGCTCACAAAAATGTGACTTGTTCTACGAAGATAGGACTTTCCAGAGAAATCTCTATGAATGAAATAGTTGCATTTTGGCCTCAAATATGCAATCAGCTGGTATGAATATGACACTGGGTCATGTATAGATTTCTCAGAAGGGTCTCAGGATACTAATAATCAAGTGATGAGACAAAGGCTAAGTTTGGAGAAATGATGTATTGATAAATAATAATTACTATCCTAATTAAAGACTTACAGTATTAGTAATAGTGAGTGTTATCCATGTTTCATTCACAAGCTAAGGTCTGTTCTAAATATAATCTCATTTAATTACAAAAATTAGCTCTTTACAAGTGGAATGAGGGACCCTATTCAGAGAAGCAGCGACAACAGAGATGGAGGTAGAGATGAGGACACGGAGAGAGGGAGCAGCTGAGTACTCTAGACTCTTGGAAAGAGAGGAACTGAGTGCTGGTGCCCTTTGGTTTTTTTAATTATTATATATTCCTGAGTGTTGTTGTGTACACCCCCATACCCCCCCCAAAAAAAAAAAAAAACAAAAAACCCAGAGTGAATGGAAGCAAATACTGTTGAATGATGCACAAAAGAGATTGTAATCATTGCAATGAAACAATGGTGTAAAGCTGACGTTCTCCCATGTAAACTATCACTCAGTTCACAATAAAATAAAAAAAAAAAGGAGAAAAAATCAGCTCCTTGAAGTAAATTCTAATATTATTTCTACTTTATTGTTATTGTTAAGTGCCGTCAAGTCAGTTTCAACTCATAGCAACCTTGTATAGGGTTTCCGAGGCTGGAAATCTTTAGGGGAAACAGAAGGCTTCATCTTTTTCCTGTGAAGCAGCTGGTGGACTTGAACCATTGACCTTGTGGTTTGTAATCCAATGCATATCCTACATAGCCACGATGCTCCATATTTCCACTTTACTGATGAGGAAAATGAGGGTCTGAAAAATTAAGCCACTTTCCCAAAGTATGCGATTAAATGACAGAATTAGAAGCGAATTCTAGACCATAAACTGTGCAATACTGCCTATAGAGATGCATTTTTATTTCTCAGCTGTCTTTTGATTATATTCCAAAGACAGAAATGAATGGTTGTTAGATTATCTACATGCCCTTTATCCACTCTTTCCATAAGTATAACTATTTCAGGAGTTGACTTTGTCTTGAAGACAGTATGTCAAATTTTATACTCAGATAAAGGTCGCTGAAGTAGTGAGCATGTGCCTATGGGATGAATTTGTCTACTGTGGATTGTATATCATCCCAACACGGTGGCTTAAATGACTATATTTATTATGTGAACTGGGATGGCAATCAGAATTGGGTAATTGCACTACAGCACTAAAAATCCACTGCAAAATTTGCCAAAGAATTCATGAATTTTCCCAGTGACTACATACGTAGCATACAGTTATATTCACATTCCTGAAAGTTCATTTAATTAAGTATCCTATTTTAAAGCTACATATAATGCATTATGCTCTATGTATCTTTTGACATACGGCCAATTGTGTATAACACTCTCAAATTTGCCAGCTGTGTTTAAGGAACAAAAATAATTTTGTTTTCAGACAGCTTGATAGAAATCTTGAAATTTGTGAGAAAACAGAACTTAAAAATGTGATTTTTTTTTAGCCATCATAAACTAAGGTAATATTCAAAGGGGCAGAATTCTTGATTTTATCATAATAAAAGTCTTGTTGCTTTTCAATAATAATATTATGTTGCTAAATTGTATTTAAGAAGCTCTGGTAGCATAGTGGTTAGGAGTCGGGCCTTTAATCTCAAGGTCAGCTGTTTAAATCTGCCAGCAGTTCCGCAAAAGAAAGATGAGGCTTTCTCCTCCAATAAAGATTTACAGCCTTGGAAACCCTATGCAGGGTCACTGTGAGTCGGAACCAACTCCACGGCACAAAACCACTATTTTTCTTATTTTCCACAATGGCTTCTATTTAATTTCTTTTTGTTTCAGAATCTAACAGAATAAAGAATGCTCCTTCAAGCTAGACTGTGCTTTGCTGGTATTAATGAAAAAATGAGAAAATTTTAGAACTCACAGCAACTGGTTAAAGGGTTTTAGTCTCTAACAATTGTAATGTCTAAAACATAATTAAATGCTATTTTTAGTATTTTTATCCCTCTGCTTTAAGGAAAAAATCTTCACTTGTCCAAACTACTTATAGAGGGTTATTGGGAGGAGCTGGTGGTAAGATCTCAGGTTCTTCAGGCTCCATTTTAGAAGAGCCTGACCCCTTTTATTACTTTTCCCAAGGGAATCTATGTTTATATATACTTCCAATGTCTGCGTAGGATATAATCTTATTAGATTATGAGTTGTAACCCCTTGGTAGATTGTGAAATCAACTTAAAAGATGTGACTAGCAATTTTTTTTTTTTTAAGTTTAGAGTAGACTTTAGAAAAATTGTACCTTTGTAAACTTTGATTTTAGTTGTGTATCTGTATATGTGCATGCATATGTACATTGAGTCACAATATAAAGTGTATTTCTCACTGTTTGTAAAGAAACAGTTGTGAAAGGTGCTGCATTGGAGATTTACCTGTTTTGTTTCCTTGGGAGAAATATGAGGCTTTCTGTTCCCACAAAGATTTAAAGCCTTGGAAACCCTAATTAGGGTCGTTATGAGTTGGAATCGACTCGATGGCACTTAATCAACAACATTTCAGAAGTAAAGGCCCCTTCTTTTCCCTAAGTAAATTAGGGAATTCCACAAGTAGTTGTTGCTAAGTGCAGTCCAGTCAATTCCACACTCATAGCAACCCTATAAAGGGTTTCCGAGATGCGACTGGTGGACTTGAACTGCCAAGCTTGCAATTAGTAGTCTAGTGCTTATCCTATAGCGACACACCAGGAGAATTAAGTAGGATCTCTAAACAAGGACTTCAGGAGTCAGTTGCATTTATTGTTCATTCATTATCAGTGAAGATATCTATATATCTTGTCAGATATATATATGCTATGTCAGAATGCAGCCACATTAGCATTTTAGTAAAAAATCTTATCTTGCATAAGAGCAGGGGGCATGACTGATTAATTAATATCCTCTGCTCACATAGTAAAGAAAACAATTATATAACTAACATCCAAGGTAGTCCTGGTATGGCACTGTAGGATATGCACTTGACCCCAAGGTCAGTTTGAACTGCAAGGTTGGTAGTTCAAACTTACCAGCCACTCCTTGGAAACCCTATATTAGGTTGTTATGAGTCAGCACCAACTCGATGGCACTTAACAACAACAAGATCCAAGAGAGATAGACCTCTGAAAAAGTTTCACCAATACTCAATTGCCAAAGCACAATATTTACAGGAGGTAGGGGTATGGCGCTGTAGGATAAGTACTGAATCACAAGGTCGGTTTGAATCGAAAGGTCGGTGCTTCAAACTCACCAGCTGCTCCATGGAAACCCTAAACAGGGCCGCTATGAGTTGGAACTGACTTTACTGCACTTAGCAACAAGAGTTAGGAATGCAAAACTAAATGATATCAAAGCTTCATTGTCAACTAAACTTAGCCTACTGAGAAAAAATCTTGGTGTGACACTGTAGGATAAGCACTGGACTGTTAACTGCAAGGTAGGCAATTCAAACCCACCAGCTGCTTATCAAAAACCCTATACAGGGTTGCTATGAGTCAGAACCAACTTGACAGCAGTCAACAACAGTGAGTAAGAAAGACATATAAACCCATATTTCAAGTGAAGAACCAGTGTGGGATTGTACAAATGAATGGGTTCTGTGGCTATCAAATCCATTTCTTGTATCCACTGGCTCTGCTCTGTATGTTGAGGGAACTGACCTCCACAGGCTGCCTTTCCAACATTCTTTGTTACCTGGTTTCTGCACAGATTTGGTCAATGGCAAGAAATTGGAAGAAAACGGAAGTCAAAGTAACGATAGTATTTCTCTCCTCCCTTTTGTATCTCCAGCTCTTCTTGGAGAAGTCAGTACTTTGCATGATTCCCAGTTTTCCAGGTGGTCCTGACCCATGTTCCAGTTTTAGTTATACTTCCTCCATGCTTGAGCTTTGTAGCCCACTCCTCTAGCAGATTCCTGTTTTTTTGTTTGTTTGTTTTTAATTTCTCAATTCTGTCACCATTCCCTGTTAATCTTTTGTTGCGGACCGTGTAAGACTGGTCAGAGGTTCGAGGCCCTATAAGCCCGAGTGTAACAAATGAGGCCACTGGCAGTTAATGGCAAATCGCTTTCATCTTAATATTCAGTTATATATATTAAATTAATACACGGAGCCTTTGAAAATCCACAAATAAATGTGATATTTTCCTAAAGCGGATACTAAAGGTTGCAAGGTTAAACCTTTCTCCAAAGGATTACCTAAAAATATCTTAGCTACTTCTCGGTTCTTTGTTCTATAGACAAAGAACCCATCCTCCCTAATCCCTTTTCCAGATGCAGCCCATTCACCTGGGCATCTCCTGCAAAACTCACCTTCCCCCAACTGTGCTCAGGGGCTATAGATATGTTAATTGGGCCTGAGAAACCAAGTTGCTGGCCTGGGATTCAAACCAGCGAAGTATGATGTAAAATTACCTGAATGTCTGGAAAAGTACTGATGTTAGCTGTACCTTGCCTTGGTCCCTCCCAGCTTGGTGTGAAGCTCCTCCCCTGAATAAAGCAGAGGCCCGAGCCTCCCCAGGTGTGCATTACTGGTTGGAAGGTTTGGAGTAAAGATTGTGGTGCATTACGGGTTAGAAGGCATGCAGTAAAGATTGCAGGGTAGTGAGTTGCTGCCTGCAGAGGCCATGATGCCTGTAGTCCCAAGCCTGCCCACCAGTGATGTATCCACCCTGGCTTTGGGGTGCCTCATTGTCTCCCTTCTTCTGTTTGTCTGTGTATTCTTTCGCTATCCCTATCGCCGCTGGATCTCCCCTCCTCGTGAACCAAACAGTCATGAACAACACAACTATGTCGAGGCAAGACCCCGACAATCTTTCAGATTTTTAATAACTCATGTAACAATTTTCTCCTTTAAATGCCCTTTGTTTTAGGTCTTCAGAGTGACTCCTGTTTTCCTGATTAGAATGATTAAAATAGGAATTAGAATTCATTATCGATTCATCATATTCATCTTCACAGCTGCCATGTATTTAATGCTTACATGTGTCATGCATTTTTTAAAGTGTCTTTCATGTATGAATAGCCTTAATTTGCAGATAAAGAAATTGAAGCACAGAGAGATTGCTTAACTTGCTCAAGATCATATAACTAACGGAGCATTGCCTTACCCTGGTTATCAATGTTTAACTACCTTGTGATTTACTTATTGAAATATTTTGTTAGATCTAATCATTACATTTATTGAGCATCTACTATGTGGTTTGTCTACAAAGCACTGTGATAGGACATATGGTTGTAAAAGGCATGATCACTGTCAGCTAGAAATAAACAGCTCCTCTTCTAATCTGCTTTTCTTGTAAGTGTGAGGTAACTGCGAAAATCAAGGATTTCTCAGGTAGAATGAATTTCCACAGCGTTCAGTCAAATGAGATCTAGATGTTGTTGTTAAGTGCCATTGAATCAGTTTTGACTCATGGCAAGCACATGTACAATAGAATGAAACACCATCTGATCCTGAGCCCTCCCACAATTGTTGCTATGCCTGAGTCCATTGTTGCTGCCACTGTGCCAATCCATCTCTATGGAGATAATGGATGTTTGCACCTCTTTCTCCTTATTTTGAGTTGTTCCCCATCAGCCAATGAAGGTCCCTGAAGCTTTAATGCATTCGAGTTATCACAGTCAACTCTACTTTGAGGAGGCAGCTCTTTCGCAGTCATATTTTGAGTGCCTTCCAACCTGAGGGGCTCATCTTCTGACAATATTCAGGTGCTATTCATCATATTTCAATATTCAATATTCTGGTGCTGACACTGTTTCACTACTATTCATAGGTTTTTGATGGCTACACATTCTGAAGTAGTCTGCCTCTCCTTCTTCCCAGGCTGTCTTAGTCTGGAAACTCAGCTGAAATCTATCCATACAGGTGACCCAGCCTGCATTCAAAATACTGGTGGCATAGCTCCTAGAATCACAGCAACACACAAGCCACCACAGTGCAACAAACTGACAGACAGTGGTAGGAGATGTATATGGCAGACATGAAATGATTACCTTTGAAACAAAGCTACATTCACAGATATTCCTCACTGGTCCTCAGAGAAATAATTTGCAACCATATCCTTAAAAAACAGTACTCCTTAATTTGTCCATTTGAAGTAAACCTACATTTTGTTGTTAAGCGCTGTCGAGGTGGTTGTGACTCATAGTGACCCAGTACAGGGTTTGAACCAGCGATCTTGTGGTTCACAGTCCAGTGCTTATCCTATAGAAATTCAAGAAAACCTATATTTTAGTGCATTGGTAAATCAGGTCTAAGAAGTAATATTTCCTTTGTAGCTAAATCTTCAATGTACAACATTATGGGGTTGTTGTTTTTTTTTATTACTGTAGTTTGAGGAGCTACTTTTCTTAAACTTTCTCAATCAATACAATATAAATCTATCACTACCATCCAAACAACCTCTGGGTATGGATTATTCAGTATGCATACAAGGCTACTCATATTACGGACTGAAATGTACAATCAAGCAGAATGATGTGCACACAGCTGTTTTATATTTAGTTGGCTTTCTAATGTGAGCTAATTTGTTGTAGGGACTGAGGGCATTACTAAGATTTATTTCAAGTTTAGAAGAAGATGAAATTATTGTTTGAAGGTGAAACTTTAGTCTCCACTCAACTTTAACAGGCATTACTTTTGCATTTCCTTAATGTTAGATGGAGGAAAGTGTTTAATATATCAGCACATATAAAGATAATAAGGTTTCATAACTCCTCCTCCTTCCCTGGAACCAGTATCTTAAAATCCCTACTATCCTTTATAATGATGAATGCCAATAAAAGCAAAGGGGATATGAATATCACTTAGACTTGAAAACAGTCTGTGCAAAAATGAGATGGACACAGTATAAAAAGAGAGAGTATTCACCTTGTTCTTAGATTTATATCCTAGCTAAATGCTCTGACAGAAGGTAGGACTGTTCAATAGATATTTAATGTATGAAAGCTGCTTTCATTTATGTATGTTTTCCCCTTGGGCAAAGATGATGGCACAGAAAAGGAATAAAATACCTTGGGGGGAGTAAAATGTCATCATTGGTTTCAGGATAAACTGGTGTTATCATCTGAAACTATGCCACCATAGAAAACCTTGTGAGAAGAGAAATGCAACACCTAACAATTATTCAGAAGAACACTACAACTACTGAAAGGAATGAAGTTGGTGACCCAGAATGGAAGAGTATCATATGGATTTTTAAAATTGAATCTACTTTGTCAGGAGGTTAACAGGATACAGAATATAAATTGTAAAAGCCATAGAAAAAGTTTATCAATGAATATCATTAGCTTATTGAGAAGTTGGAATTTTAGTAGAACACTTGTCTTATTTTACAAGTGAAAGGACCCGGAGCCGCTCATCAACCACACCTCACACCAGATGGCTCATCTAGAGACTTTTATTCAGGGAGAGGAAGGTAACCTCTGCCGGAGAGAGAAGGCAGGAGGCAGAAGGGAAGAGAGGAAGAAAAAGAAGAAGAAGAGCAGAGAGAGAAGAGGGCAGAAATAAGAGGAAAAGGAGAAGAGAGAGTCAACAGGAAGGGAGGGGACTTATATAGGTTCAACAGGAAAGGAGTGGTCATTGCTGGGGTGATTTAGCTCTGGCCTATCAAAAGCCACGTTGTCCTTTAAACTACGCACCTTGTAGTTTAGGGCGGGGAAACAGACAAAATGGAGTTGGAGGGAGGGGAGAGGGAAGAACTGGAAGGTATTGTAACATTTCCCCCTCTTTGGTTAAATAAGAAAAATGAATGGCTGTCTCTATGATCCATGCCCATGGAAGAAGGGACGAAGGTCATTTTTCTGTAGCTACTTCCTGCTGGCATTGGGGCGACGAGACTGTCTTTGGTCTTTGGGCTTGGACCACGGTCAGCGATGGCTTTGTCGTTGTTGTTGGTGTTGTCAGTAGCCATTGGGCTCTTCAATGGGATACCAAGAAGCAATGGAACCAGGTCAGCAACTGGACTGGGCTTAGGTCTGCAGTTCTAGGTCTTTGGAACCTGTGATCAAACAAAACGAAGAACACAAGGGACAACTGCCTGTAAAGTAACTAATAGTGGGGTTAGATAGGAAAGCAGGGAATTTCATAGAGGATTATGGAACCAACTAGCAAAACCTCCATTAATGGGAAATGCTTGCAGTTCCAGTAGTTATGCCCACCCCAATACCTAGCGCTGCTACCAGGGGTAGGATTGCTACTTGGATTGCCCTCTTTTTCCGGAGCCATGCTGAGCATTATAGTTAGGAGGGGGTGATGGTTCGAGTCCTCCAGCAGGGCTGTGGAAGGGCTTAACCCTTGAGACATGGAACCAGCTTGTGAGACCCTCTAACTTAACGGCTGTAGGGGTGGTTAAAATTACTTTATGTGGACCAATCCACTTGGGTTTCAAGGGTTCTTTTGGTAGGCTCAGAGGGGCAATTAGGACCATGTCTCCTGATTGGTAGGAGCAAGGTAATGCAGGAAAAGGTGAGGGTAAAAGTGAGTCTGCATGTTGCCATAATAAAGTTCTTAAGTAATTTAAACAGTTTACTAAAAGAGATGGTGGAAGAGCAGATGCTTCAGGGTTTAGTCCTGGAGGTAGGAAAGGGCGTCCATATATTAGTTCAAAAGGAGAGATTTGGAGAGGTGTTTTAGGCAAGGATCTGAGGCGTAACAAGGCTAAGGGGAGAAGTGAGACCCAGTCAGCATGAAGTTCTAGGGTTAACTTAGTAAGGACAGCTTTGATTGACCTATTGGTTGCTCCACCTTCCCTGATGATTGAGGGTGAAAGGGGATGTGGAGGTGCCAGGAAATTCCCAATAATTTAGCCAGTCCTTGAGTTATGTGGGAAGTGAATTCGGGGCCATTGTCCTATTGGAGAGAAGTAGGGAGCCCAAAGTGGGGAACAGTTTCCTTAAAAAGAAAAGCAGAGACTGTGGAGGCTCGCTTGTTTGTGGTAGGAAAAGCTTCAACGCACCCAGAAAATGTGTCAACTAGAAGTAAAAGATATTTGTACCTTTTAACTTTGGGCATGTGGGTGAAGTCTATTTGCCAATCCAGGCTGGGGAGCAGACCCCTGGCTTGGTGTGTAGGGAAAGGGGTGGGTTTAGAAGATGGATTTGTCTTTTGGCAAATTTCACAGGTGGAGGAAAGATGTTGTAAAAATTGCATAAGGCATAGTTGGAATCTATATGAACCGTGAGTCTTTTTCCCGAAGTTAAGGTAAAGGCCCGTGTGAGGGTGATCAGCTCTGCTTGTTGATTAGTTGTTTGAGGAGGGAGGGAGCCCTGGTCAATGACTTTGCTTTCAGATATAATGGCATAGCCTGCCCGCTTGGCTTTATCTTGGGACAAAGAACTACCATCAGTATACCAAACTAGGTTGGGGAAGGAAAATGGTTCTTCATGTGGCAAGAAGACTTCTAAGGCTTCTAAGCAATTGTGAATCAGTTCCTGGTCTGGCACAGGGAGTAGGGTGGAAGGATTAACGAGGGATCATGGAGGAGTGAGGTTTGAAGTGAAAGAATTAACAAATCAGCAATAGCATGATGGGATAAGACAATAGTTGGGGCTCCAAAAGTTAATTTTTTTTTAATTCTTGGATCAAAAGGGAGGCTGCAGCTAAGTTCCATAAGCAAGATGCCCATCCTTGGACGGTAGGATCCAAATTTTTTGATAAATAAGCTACTGGAGCAAACGTAGGGCCTAATTGGTGGCCTAAAACTCCTAGTGCAAGCCCTTTATTTTCAGACACATAAAGATAAAAGGGACGGGTGAGATCAGGTATATGCAGGGCTGGGGCTTCTAGCAGTTGGGACTTGAGCTGTAAAAATGGAGTAGCAATAGAAGGGTCTAGAGGTTCATTGGGGATTGCCTTTTGAGGCATCATAAAGGGGTGCTGCTAAAAGGGAATAATTTGGGATCCAGGCCCAAAGATACCTTGCTAGGCCTAAAAAGGAGAGAAGCTCTTGTTTATTAACAGGCATTGGGATATCTCGAAGCATTTGTTTTCTGTCAACGGTGATGGATTTGAAACCTGGAGACAAAGTTAGAAATGTGTGCTGCTAGAGGGAATGGAAGACAGAAGAGTGTAACGATTGGGGACTACGGGATGAACTGAGACTACATCTTGAGCTAGGCAGTAGGCCCCACTGGGTTTTTTTACTGCCAGGATGTATTTTACTGCCAGGATTAGGTATTGTAGGGGGAACTAGTTGGTTTTAGAAATCCTTTTGTAAGTAATTCTTTAACAATTGGCTGTAATCCCAAGAGATTAGACTGTGGGAGAAGGTATTGTGCTAGGGCTGGGAAATGGGTGGGGTTTTTGAGGAGGATTTTGAGAGGGCATTTGGCTATTGAAGGGGAATGTATGTCCCAAACTTTAGGATTCACAAGGTCGGGATTGATGGGCCACTGGGAAGGAGGGGCTTGAGGTTCAATAGCCTTCCATAGTAAGAGGCAAAAGGAAGATGTTGGAGTGCTGGAGAGGCCCTGAAAGTCAAACTTGAGGGAGGTGCCAGGCTTAGATAAGATATCCCACCCTGATAAAGGTATGGGGCAAGAGGGAAGGACTAAAAAGGAATGTAAAAATTGAAAATTGCCAGTTTTGCATAAAAGGAAGGGAGTTTGCCAAGGGCATCATACTTGACCTTCTACCCCAACAATAGAGGTCCCTTACAGGGACGTGGGTCCCCAGAATTCCTGCAACACAGAAAAACTAGCACCAGTATCGAGTAAAAAGGCAACCATCCTACCTGCCACGGTGAAAGTTACCCTGGGCTCCTAGGCGGTGATCCACGTTGGGCCAGACAGGCCAGAGCCTCCTTATAGGTCTTCTGCTGCTAGACCAATAAGGTCACTTGAGAGGACGGGGGAACCGGTGACCAGATGGCAGGTAGACGCCAAGGGGCAGTCGAAACCCCAATGTCCGTTCTGCTTTCATTTGAGGCAGGGCCTGGCGGGAGGTTTGGGATTTGGGCATTCTTTGGCCTAATGTCCATCCTGATTGCACCAGAAGCAGGGTCCCAGAGGCTTTGCAGGTTTTCCACTTACACGTGGTGGCAAGGTGGGGTTGATGGCCTGAGCTAATAACTGGTACTTTTTTACAGCCCTTGCATCATCTCAGCCATTTAGGCTTTAAATGCAACAGCGAGAGCCTCTGCTTGAGGAGTTAGGGGACCCCTTTCTAGCCTCTTAAGCTTTTTTTTTTGATGTCGGGGTAGCTCTGATAGAAAAAATTAACCTTTGGCCATCGGCAGAGTAGTATATTGCCACAGGCCATCAGTGAGCCTCTGGAGAAATGTGGAAGGATTTTCATTCTTGTCTTGGATAATTTCACCAAGTTTGTCATAATTAACTGCTTTCATGGCTGCCTTGCGCAGCCCATGAAGCATACAATTAATATACCTATCTCGGTTGACAATATCTGCCTGGTTATTATAATTCCTCCCGGGGTCCCTGTCAGGGACGGCTTCCACTCCTGCTGGGTGACTGTTATTGGTGAGGTGTTCCTGGTCTGCATGAGCATGGGCGTGTTCCAGCACTCGCCTACCTTCCTCAGGGGTTAAAGAGTTAGTTAAAACAGCAAAAATATCATGGTAAGTTAGTTGGTAAGATTGCATTAGGAATGGAAACTGCTCAATAAAAGTTGCAGAATTTGAGGTAAAAGACCCAAGTCTAGATTGAATTAAATCTAAGTCGGCCATTGGAAAAGGGGTATGGACTCAGACAATTCCTTCTGCCCCAGCCACTTCCCGCAAGGGTGCTATTATATGACTGGACTGAGAAAACTCAGGGTACGTTAACTTTCGAGATTTGTAAAGAGTACAAGGCGGGGTAGGCGCATATGGAGAGGAAGCGGTGGGAGAAGAAGAAGAGGATGATAAGGGGAGTTCCTGGGGACCTGGAGAAGGTGAGAGAGGTGCACTTGGGGCTCTTTGATAGGAAGGGGGTTCATCAGCTGAGTCATATTGATAGGGAGAAGATTCCAGCTGGGTCAAATTGGCTGATGGAGTACAAGCAATGGAACAAAGAGAAAGTCAAAAGTAGGAAAAACCCTGGATATAAGGGGTCTCTGACCATTTTCCCTGGTGCTCATAAAGTTACATAGGTCTTGGATTAGACCTGATTCAAATGAGCCATTAGGCAGCCAGGTATTTTGATTGTCTAACTTGTTTTGAGACCAAATTAAGACGCTTAGGTTCAAGGTCTAAGCCCTCATTTGGAACGAGTACAACACCGTAAGGGGGCTCTTGAGGTTCCCACCTCAGACCGGGTCTGACGTGTGGGGACCCAAGCTCCCAATGGTAGAACGGACAAGTCCCAGACTTGTTCTGGTGAGTTCCGAACTCACAATCTGCTGGTATGGAGGACCCAAACCCATAGCAACCAGGAATAAGACAGCGAATAGTGCCTGGAACCTAAGACGTCTCTTGAGGTTTAGACAGTGCTCGCACCTCAGACCCGGTCTGAGGTATGGAGACCCAGGCTCCCAGTGGAGGCATCCCTGCCACAAGGAGGGGGTCTGTAAACGGAGGGGCCTCACCACCCTCTGAGGCATCCTTTGAGAGGGTGGGGGGCGGAACGGACAAGTCCCGGACTTGTTCCAGTGAGTTCTAAACTCATTATGGAAGACAAAGAACCTGGCGCCCGGTCTGTGTCCCGGACGGAGTCTTATGTCCTGGTTACCGGGGTCCAACTCTCCATACCCAGGGCAGCCATAAAAGGGGACTTACCCAAGCCAGAGGGCTAAAGAATTAATTCCTGCCGGTGATGGATGCTGAGAAGGCGTCAGGGAAGATGATCACAGGCTCTGGGAGGGTGCGTTGAAATGAGTGGGTTAGGGCACCAGGAGAATTAGGGTCCTGGGTCTTCCGATGTTAAATCGGGGGCCTCAACCATCCCGCTTCTGACACCAATGAAAGGACCCGGTGCCGCTCATCAACCACACCTCACACCAGATGGCCCATCTAGAGACTTTTATTCAGGGTGAGGAAGGTAACCTCTGACGGAGAAAGAAGGCAGAAGGCAGAAGGGAAGAGAGGAAGAAAAAGAAGAAGAAGAGCAGAGAGAGAAGAGGGCAGAAATAAGAGGAAGAGGAGAAGAGAGAGTCAGCAGGAAGGGAGGGGACTTATATAGGTTCAATAGGAAGGGAATGGTCATTGCTGGGGTGATTTGCTCTAGCCTATCAAAAGCCATGTTGTCCTTTAAACTACGCGCCTTGTAGCTTCGGGCGGGGAAACAGACAAAATGGAGTTGGAGGGAGGGGAGAGGGAAGAACCAGAGGTATTGTAACAACAAGAATGCTAGGTGGACATATTGACTCATTATGAAGACCTGGATGCCCTGTTTAATAAAAATACTAGCAAGCAGAACACATATCTCCTTTCTGATCTTAAACATGCAGACGAGGTATGTTGCCCTGTTATAGAATAAGGTTTTATTTATGCACCCTGCTATATTAGTGACCCTTTAACTGTTGTAATCATTTCAGTGCTGAAACAGAATGACTTTAAAGGCAATGTTACTTAATATAGAAAACCATCTGTATAGTTCAACTATCAGCACAAGGCCTGAAAGATATCAGGTTGTAAACAAACTGAAGTTAAAAAATAATATTTGGTGTTCCATTGTTACTATTTTATTTTTTCACCACTATGTTTGTTTCCATCCTCATAAGAATTGTAATGGTTCCTATATCCAAAATATCTTCTCAATTTGTGGATTTCTCTCTTGTCTTACAACAACTGCACTGGTTTAAGCTACCTCTTAATTGGATCATTATAATGAGATTCTTACCAGTACTACTGCTTTTACTCTTGTCCTTCTCTAATCTATTCTAACTCATTCCCAATTCTGGAGGCAATGTGATATTTCTGGCATACATATTTAAGCATGTGTGATGTAATGAATTCCTTAAAACGTTCTTCTAGCCATAGTCTTTGTAATTTCCACCCAATGACTGGTTGTTGTTGTTGTTAAGTGCCGTCGAGTTGGTTCCGACCCATAGCAACCCTCTAGAGGGTTTCCAAGGAGCTTGAATCACCAACCTTGCAGTTCAAACCGACTGTGCAGTCTAGCACATTAACCTACAGCACCACACCAGGACTTCATGCAAATGCAAATAGAGTGGTGAATCTGAATTCTATGAGGAACAGCAAGGAATTCCCTGAGGAAGAGGTCTCAATTTTCAGGTTCTACAAACAATTTTGCCAAAGTAGAACATGGTGAATGTAGTAAAATCCTACTCAAAGACACCTAAGACATTGCTTCCCTTGTGGACTCTCCAGGTTTCTAACCAGTGCCCAATGGGCCAGAATTTCTTGGAGTTATAGGCATTGCCCTGAAAATCTATCTTTCAGTATCTCATATTTTCTACCTTGGCAAATTTTTCCCTTTCAGGAGATCTTACTTCTAATTAGAATATTATCTCAGGTACAAGGTCACATCACTTCTTCTCGACCTTCTTTACAGATAAACTTTATTTTAAGTAACTTTCTGCTAAATCTTCTGACAATGATTGACTTGAAGTTTTACTGATATAAATAAAAATTATTCTCTGGGATTATTGGCAGTGGGATCTTGGTAGGTCATGTAGCCTCTCCGAGTTACTCTGGGCTGCTAACCTCAAGGTCAGCAGTTCAAAACTACCAGCTGTTCCGTGGGAGAAAAATGAAGCTTTCTGCTCCCATAAAGATTTACAGCCTCAGAAACCCTGTAAAAGGTTGCTATGAATCGAAACTGACTCCACGGCACATAACCATCACCACTGCCCATCTCCCAAGTCTGTTATGTTTCAGTAGCTTCATGTTTTCCTAGAACCTTCCTAATTATGTTACATCAATTTATCATTTATATCAGAAGCATCAAACTTTCATTCATTCAGTCCTTCAGCAATATTTGTTCAGTGTCTACTCTGTGCCAGATAATGTTCAGGATAATTAAAGCACACAATCACTGTCTGCAAAGAGCTTACATTCTAGTATGGGTAGACAGACAATAAATGAGTAAATAAAATAGTACTTATAAAAAACAACAGAACAGTTACTGTCATTTGATTTTGACTCATGGCATCCCCATGTGTCAGAGTAGAACTCCATAGTGTTTCAGTGTATAAGCAAGTTCTTGGAAGTATAACACCAGGTCTTTTTTCTGAGGCACCTCTGAGTAGATTTGAACCTCCAATTTTTTTGTTAGCAGCAGAATGCATTAACTGTTTGCACCACCCAGGAACATAATGTATAGTAGAAGGTAACAAACACTATTGAGAAAAAAACAATAGAGCAGAATAAGAAGCTTTACAAAAACCAAGATGAAGGTCGGGAATTGCAGTTATCAAGGTAAGCTTCATTAAGAAAAGACATTTGACAAAACACTTGAAGAAACTGAGTGACTTTAACTCAGGGGTTGAAATGGAAATATTTGCAGGATTTTGAGCAGAAGACTGACGTGATCTGATTTTTATTTTAAAAGATCACTTTGGCTTCTTAATTGAAATGATACTATTAGAAAGCAAGGAGATCCTTTAAGTGACCACATTGGTCTACTGGTGAGTGGAAGAGTGGGAAAGGCAGCAATGAAGAAATGGGTTGAGTTCAACCACGGTCCATTGACTCCCATTGATCTGGAGATGAGAGAGAGAAGAGGAAGGGCTGGTTGGTCCATAGTGTAGTGACATCTGGGGACACCAGAGCCCATGGACAGAGCCACAGGGGGCTAGAGCTGAGAGTGAAGCATCCAGCTGATATGAAGTAAGGGGAGATGCACAAGAACACCCAAACTTGCAGATAGTACCTATATGACCGAGCCTCGATGGCTTGATAATCAGAACTTGACTCAAGGAAGATAAAAAAGAAAACAATTTTTAATAAATGAAATAAGGGTAAATTGCTACAATTTGATAAACTTGACTTATACTCATGGAGATAGTAGATCTAAATACCAATGGAGAGGGAAGGAGTCTTCACATCAAGTACCAATGCTATCCCCTCTATATACAGGATAGATAGGGATGGACAACTTAGAAATTGGCCACCTAATAAGAGGGGGAGGTAAAGGCAAGAAGTGGTTGGCTTACAAGTTTTCAAAAGGGAATTTAAGAGTGTGCGGGGAAAGGTAGAGTACCCACTGAATAGTTTTCATTGTGTCGAGATGGGTCTAGTAAAAAGAGATGGGGATAGATTCTTATGATTCAATAGCGAGTAATTGGTATCATGACTAATTGCGACTGTCACAATTGTAAAGGTAGAAGATTAAAAAAAAAATTTTTTTTATTTAAGGTTTTTATTGTGGATTGAGTGAAAGTTTACAGGGCATATCATCAGTTTTACATTCAACAAATCATATAGCTTGTTTCATTACATTGATTATAATCCCCTCTATGTACCATGTACCATCAGTTAACAGTATTTCTCTCTATCTACTTTAGCTTTTTTAAAAACAAATAAAACAAACCACTCAGACATATGTAATAATTTACATCTCCAAAGGGCATATTCTGCAAGTCTGCTCCTGGCCACCAGCTCTTAGTCCTTCTATTCTTAGTCCATAAATCTAGAGTCCTCAGCTGCTCCCCCTCTCCATGTCCCCATCTCTGCCTCCATCTCTTGCTCTGCTGCTTCTCTGGATAAGGTCCCGCATTCTGCTTGTACATTCCTCTCTTGATGGTTCTAGGTTCCTCTGTTTCTGGACTGTAAGATCAACCACTCCCCTTTTTTTGTTACAAAACTTCTACGTTTACCATTGTGAGAGTCGCGATTAATCATGATAACAATTATTCATTATTGAATCTTACGAATCTTATCCCCATCTTTTTTCACCAGACCCATCTAGACAAGATGACATCTATTCAATGGGGACTCTTTCTTTCCCCCCATGCTCTTAAACTAAACTCCCTCTTGAAACCTTGTAAGCCAGTCACTTTGTACCTTTGTTTTCCCCTCATTTTAGGTAGCCAATGTCTAAGTTACCCGTCCCTAACTACCCTGTGTATAGAGCGGAAAGCATTGATGCTTGATTTTAATACTCTTTCCCTCTCTCTTGGTATTTAGAGTAACAACTGCTCTGAGTATAGGTCAGGTTCATCATGAAGATGTATCTTCTGTCACTGTAGCTGTTCTAGACTGCTTGTCCTTTCTAGTGGGAATGTCTCACCTCATAAGGTTGTGGATGGGACTCAGGATTCCACATAAGGACCTATACTCTGTAAAGGCTTTGCACGAGGCCTATTTCACTGGGACAAGTTGTAAACCCCCTTTTAGGTATTCCAATCAGTTACAGACTGAAGGCGGGCTTACAAGTTTTCTCTAATCATGTTTCCCAACATTCCTTTCTATCCCACTCAAGTGTCTATTTTACAATAGTAGGCAAAGGAAATTA
>NW_006408644.1:262317-273700 GCF_000296735.1 Chrysochloris asiatica | reverse complement strand
TTATCTAGTTTCTGGACATGTGCAGATATGGTCATCTGCTTCTGTTTTTTGGGCATCTTCAGGCGTTATCTGTGGCTTTAATACTTAGATGGGTGTGTATTTTGGTATTTTTTTATGCTTTCTGATTGCCTCCAGGTAGATGTGATCAGGAAATGGGCTTCCCTTTTCACTCTTCTTCCTGAGAAATTTTCAAGATACCACTTTTGATCGTTTTGATATAACTTAGGATTTAATTTTCGGCCTATTTCCTTTTTTGTTTGCTTGTCCTGCTCCACAATCCCCGTTCAGGCCTTTTTTCTAGTTATAAACAGTTCAGGGCTGGCTGTGGTCATTTGTTTTTAAGTGGAAACTGTCTCTTTAAATTTAGAGGAGATCTGTGTGCATGCATAGTAGAACCGTCCGAGGGTGTGGCTGCAGTGTCCACTAGCACAGGCACCCCTATTTTCACCAGAATGGAGGTGCTCAGACAGTAAGGGACCAATGAACAGATACCAAAAGGTAAGAATGTCCACACCTTTATCTCCGCAGTTCTGCCAGGCATCTGTCGCCACTCTGATCCTTCCCCCGCTTGGTCTCACCCAAGATGGCAGCTCCTGGAGCAGCTGAGCTTCCCATACTAGAAAGCAATGGATTTCTTGCTTTTGCCACAAATTCCCCTAGCTGTAAGCCTTCCAACCTTATAAATATTCCTTTATATGTGGTTCAGAGTTCTGGGACTGTCACCTGACCCTGGTATTCGGGTATTCTGTATTGCTGCTTACGGAACTCCTTACTTCACTTCCAACCGATCCGCCATCTTGTTTGTTCTCTAGAATTTTAAAAAGGCAGAAGTTTTGTAACAAAAACGGAGGAGCAGTTATTCTTACAGTCCAGAAACAGAGGGCCCTAGGACCATCAAGGGAGAAGAGCACAAGTGCAGTGAGGGACCTATCCAGAGAAGCAGTGACACCAGAGATGGAGGCAGAGATGCAGACATGGAGAAAGGGAGCAGCTGAGGACTCTTGATTTATGGGAGGAGAGGAAGGAAGATTTGCAGAATGTGCCCTTTGGTGGGGTAAAGTATTATATATGCCTGAGTGTTTTAAAAAAAAAAAAAAAAAAGCTAAAATGAATAGAGAGAAATACTTTTAACCGATGGCACATGGAGGGGGTTATAATCATTGTAATGACACAGAGTATATGATTTGTTGAATGTAAAACTAATGATCTGCCCTGTAAACTTTCGATCAAATCACAATAAAAACTTTTAAAAAAAGACTATTGCAGATGTTGATGGCTAGGACCAAGATGGTAGTTAAGGGTGTGGTGAGAAATGGTTAGATTCTGGATATATTTTCAAGGCAAACCAACAGTATTTCCTGATGGATTCGACATGGAGTGTGAGAGAATTAGAGCAGTCAAAGATGACTTTAAATTTCTAGACCTTTTATGCAATGCATCCCTACAACATTACTGTCATTAAAGCATATTGTTCCTTGTTTTATACCATTGAAATGTCTACTCTCCTAACTAACAAATTGGTAGGGTAGTGTTTACTAATTAGGCTGATAATCCCAAGGTTGGCAGTTCGAAACTACCAGCTGTTCTACAGGAGAAAGATGAGGCTTTCTGCTCCCATAAAGATTTACAGCCTTGGAAACCCTTTGCAGGGTCACTATCAGTCGGAACCGACTCCATGGTACTTAACAACAAACAACTAACAAATTAATAAATGAATCAATACTCCTTTAATATAGTTTTGGTCTTTAGATACTGTTTTAGACTGATCCTAGTTTGAATAACCAAAGTAAGTAGAAACTCTTCATGTACTGGGCCTGAGGTTCAATCAAGGATTGTTGTGGTTGTTAAGTGTCATCAAGTCAGTTCTGACTCATAGTTATCCTGTATAGGGTTTTCAAGAAGCAGCTGGTGGGTCTGAACCATCGAAATTTTAGTTCAAACTGACTTTGGAGTCCAGTTCTTATTCTACAGCATTATACTTGGACCACATCAAGGAGTAAGGCCTACTATTAAGTCATCGCCTAGAGAATCTTTCTTCATGCTGCAAGCTGAAGTTCTTGTAACATATCTGGTACCGTGCCCTCTCAATGGCTAATTGCTTTTGTTTAGGCTTAGAATTTCTTTGGCTGTGAACTCCCTTAGGTATATAATTAGGAATTAATTAAGAATCATTCTTATTGTTGTTAAGTGCTGTCTAATTGGTCCCGACTCATAGTGACCCTGTATAGGGCTTCCAAGGAGCAACTGGTGGGTTTGAACCACTGACCTTGTGGTTAGCAGTTCAATGTGTATCCTACAGTGTTACACCTAGTGATGAAATAACTAAGAGTTTGATGGATTCAACTGATAGACTCAAGTCTTACAAACATTTAAAACTGGCTTTTAAAATGGAATTTTCTTGCCTTTGTTTCACCCATCAATCAAAGAATTTATATTTGATGCTCCAAAGGCCTCCAAAGAGGAAAACAAAATTCTTTACACCTCAAATGCAATGTTAATTTGTTATTTGCTGGATAAATCCCCAAAGCATGGCCACTGATTGACACTCAGTCATCACTTAAGGAAAAGGCATGGGAAGAGCGGGATCAAAAAATACTCACAATGATGTACTCACTGCTTGCTGTTGTTGTTGGTAAGTGCCGTCATGTAGGTTCTGACTCATAGCAACCTGTATAGGGTTTCCGAGGAGCGACTGGTGAGCTTGAACCGCCGACCTTGTGGTCAAGAGCTTATTCTATGGTGCCACATCAGAACTCCTACTTGAGTTGACACAAAATTTGTTTCCAGACTTCATATGTTAACTTCAGTCAATAAAGAAGATCTATCATTTGATTAGCTCCTGCCTTAGGAGCATGATAGGACTAATAAGTGTTCTATTATTCTGATATAAGTTAAAAGGAAAAATATATCATTACTCACCAGTGTTTAGTGAGTCCTTGTTTTACAGATTTGATTTTCAGAGTCAGTCAAAAAAGATTATACATGTACTTGAAACTTATTTCCAAAATTGTGCTAGAGCAGGTATTGATATATACAGACACTCCTTTTCATTTTTTCATGAATAAAGAGAAGATATTTTGTCTATTTTACTGTCTGACTTTACCTTTGTTGTTGGTGTAAAGTGCCGTTGAGTTGGTTCTGACTTATAGTGACAGTGTATAAGTTTTCAAGGAGCAGCCGTTGGGTTTGAACTGCTGACCAACCAGTTAGCAATCCAGTGCTTATCCTACAGCACACCACACCACACCAGGACTCCATCCTTTACCTTTTTTTTTTTTTTAAGCTTTTATTGTGAATTGAGTGATCGTTTACATGGGAGAACATACAACATATATCGTATTTCGTTTCACTGCAATGATTACAATCCCCTCTGTGCATCATCATTCAACAGTATTTGCTTCTATTCTCTCTGTTTTTTTTTATTTTTTAAATTTTTTTTATTTTTTATTTTTGTGTGTGTGTGTGTGTGAAGGATGTACACAAAAACCAAAGAGGACATTCTGCAAGTCTGCTTCCTGGCCACCAGCACACAGCCTTTCTCTTTCCATGAGGCTAGAGTCCTCAGCTGCTCCCTCTCTCCATGTCCTCATCTCTGCCTCCATATGGTGTATCTGCTTCTCTGGGTAGGGTCCCACATTCCGCTCATACTCTTCTCCTTTGTCCATTTTTTGTCTTTAGAAATTGTTTATTATTTGTTTATCCAATAAACACCCCTTGATTTTCATATTTGGTTAGTATGAAATATTTGGAATCACCAAGCACAAGGAAATGTAACAAATAGCTGTTAAGTTATTATGTAATATTATACAGAAATTAAATCAGTGTAAGTATGAAATATTTTTTTTCTATAATTGACATGACTAAGCTTAGTACCTTGGAGCTTCAGCTTTATCCACACTTGAGCTGACAATATTTAGAAAGTAAAATCCTAAGTTTTTTTTGCTTAGACTGAATGCACAACATCAGGAGAATTTAACTTTTTCTTTCATTATTTATTAGTTGGTTTTTCTCTTTACTTTTATTATCTGCTTACCTTATCTACTTGAGTATCATTATCACACAACTTTATAATGAGACTCTTTTGGTTTATGTAATTCACTAACAAATACTCTGGGGATACAAAATAGACCCACCTAATTCCTTAAAATCATAATGTACTGCACTGAGGTTTCGGTATATTAGCCATCTGCTAGATTAATTATTGTAGATATGATTCCATGGGAATAAACAATTTAATAGACTTGCTTGGTTGAGAAAAATAAACTGATCATTTCTTACAGTGATAGTAAATCTTTCAGTCCTTTCAAGCCTGTTGCAGACCGTGCAGAGGTTCGAGGCCCTATAGGCCTGAGTGTAACAGATCTACCCACTTGGCAGTTAATAGCAAATTGTTTTTCATTTTAGTGTTCAGTTATATTTATTTAATTCCAAACATGAGCCCTGGATGTCCACAGAGAAATGCAATATTCCCCTAAGTTTCTAAGGTCAAGATTTTCCCCCTAGAACCAAGGCAGTAAAACTTCCTCAGAGGACGAACAAGGACAGGTTTACTGGGATTAAGCAGGGAGGCTCTGGAGAGGAACTGCCCTGGGTATATTCACTTGGGGTGGAGTGGTAAATTCTGGGAATAAGGGATTAAGGACAATGGGGGCAACTCCCTCGGACCACCCTGGGTTCAATCAGTTTGATCCAAGTGAAGGTTAAACGCAGTAAGGAAGAAAGGAATATTGGTTTAAGTAAGGTTTACTAGCTTAACTTAACTTAAAGATTGTCTTGTCTGAATAATACCATTCTTCTTCTGTAAGGATCCCTCCCTGAAAGAGAGGAAATAAAAGGAGGACGCAGACTTAAGTCTGAGGGCATTATTGCTTGCGGGGCATTATTGCTTGTGGGGCATTATTGCTTGCAGGGTATGAAGAGGCTGTCTGCTGGTTTTGCATCTACTCTGGTCTCCGAGTGTTTCTTTTCTCTCTCGCCTCTCCAGACATCCCACCTAGAGTTAGTCCGAGAAAGGAAAATGTCAGCCACTGAGCAGTCTGTCTGGCAGCTTGCATCCAGCCCGTGTGTCTGTCTTCTTTGTATCTGTTTTCTCTGTTTTCTTTGTGTCTGTTTTCTCTCTCTTGCCATCGTCACTGGACACCCCATCTTCGGATCCTCACCCCCTTGCCGAGACCAGACCCCGGGCCAAGCCCTTAATAAGAAAGAATAGATCTTCTCTGGTAGCGTTGTTGTTGTTGTTGTTGTTAAGTGCCGTCGAGTCGGGTCCGACCCATAGCGACCCTGTACAGGGTTTCCGAGGGTGTAAATCCTTACGGGAGTAGAAAGCCTCATCTTTCTCCAGCGGAGCAGCTGGTAGCGTAGTGGTTATTAATTGGGCTGCTCACCTCAAGGTCAGCAGTTCGAAACTACCAGCCATTCTGTGGAAGAAAGATGAGACTTTCTGCTCCCATAAAGATTTACAAATTGGAAACCCGATGCAGGATCGCTATGAGTCAGAACCAATCCCATGGCACACCACCATCACCACCATGAAACAAGAGAACAACAACAAAAGGCACTCCAGAAATTGTTCACTGATACTTACACTTAATATAATTTATATTGCTTCTTTGTCCTTGTGTGTTATCTTTCATTATCTTTCTGTTCATCGTGGTGGTCATTAAAAAATGGAGTAGAAGATTGACCCCTTAAAATGATTGTATTTTAAGATTTGTATATATGAATATTATTATTTGCTATCTGTATGCCATGTGGCTTTGCAAACTGTGACAGAGAAACAATCTTTTATACAGCACCAGGGGTACTGCATGGTTCAAAATCAGGAAAGGGGTGTGCCAGGGTAGCATCCTTTGGTCATATGTATTCAATCTGTATGCTGTGCAAATAATCTAATAGATTGGACTGTATGAAAATGAATATAGCATCAGGATTGGAGGGATGCTCATTAACAACTTGTGATATGCAGATGATGCAAGCTTACTTGCTGAAAGTAAAAAGGCCTTGTAGCATTCACTGATGAAGATCAAAGACTACAGCCTTCAGTATGGATTACACCTTACTGTGAAGGAAACACAAGTCCTCACTACTAGACCAATAAACAACATCATGATTGTGAAGAATTTCATTTTTCTTAAGGAGCTCTGGTTGCATAGTGGTTACGAGTTGGGCTGCTAATCTCAAGGTCAGCAGTTTGATACTACCAGCAGTTCCACAGGAGAATGATGAAGCTTTCTGCTTCCACAAAGATGTACAGCCTTGGAAATCCTATACAGGGTCGCTATGAGTCAGAACTGACTCTACAGCACATCATCATCACTATCACAATTAATGTCCATGGAAGCAGCAGTGAAGAAATCAAATGATGTATTTGATTTGGCTAATCTGCTGCAAAAGACCTCTTTAAAGTGTTAAAGAATGAAGATAATCAATTTGAAGACTAAGGTGAGTCTTCATCTCACATACTTTGGTCATGTTAACAGGTAACACCAATCCCTGGAGAATGACATCATGATTAATGGAGATTTGGCAAAAAAGAGGAAGATACTCAAGGAGATGCATTGATCGAGTGGCTGAAACAATGGACTCAAACATAACAATTATGAGGATGGCACAGGATTGGGCAATGATGTTTCTCTCTGTGGTATATAGGGTATATGAGTCAGAATTCGGCGACACCTAATAACAACAGTACTAAAGTATATATGTATATTTAAGTTGTAAAAAAAAAAAAAGGTCCAAATATTTGGAACTACCACATTTTACTGGCACTTAGCTGTGTATAGCATATTGATGAACAAATGTTTGATAAATTGTTATAATTGTCCCTTAAACTTTCTGTAATAGAAAGTGTTAGGTAGAGGCACTTACTCATTTTTTACAATGTTAGCTATAATAATCACTACTGTTTTTCTTTACTATGTTGAGTTGATGCTTCATCTGGGTATTAATTGTCATAGTCCTGGTGTGGCACTGTGGGTTAATGCACCAGACTGCAAAGCCATTTGAACTGCAAGTTCGGCTGTTCAAACTCACCAGCCGCTCCTCAGAAACCCTATCTATACAGGGTCCCATAGTGACGGCATTTAACAACAACAATATTAA
Source organism: Chrysochloris asiatica (assembly GCF_000296735.1). Lineage (NCBI taxonomy): Eukaryota > Metazoa > Chordata > Mammalia > Afrosoricida > Chrysochloridae > Chrysochloris > Chrysochloris asiatica. The sequence goes on along the minus strand of NW_006408644.1, from coordinate 266,599 downwards.
TTTTGCCTTACTTTTATATCTATTTTATAAGATGATATAATGTAGTTGATTTTGGAAAATTTCTTTTGGAAATTATTTGAGAATCTGTTGTTAGCCTCCATTACATATAGTACAAACACCAATTGTTAAATATAGTATGATAGCATATTGTTGAAATGGAAATCTCCTGATGATATGGAAAATGTTTAAGATACTGTCTTCTGAGTTGTTGCCAAAACATGATAAATCTGCTAGATTAATACAATATTTGAATAGTACTTTGGGGGGGGGTGGTGGTGGTAAACAACTTCCTATTACGTAATTGGCATTACTCTTTTATCTATTAGATTCAACATTTTTCTCTTTTTTTTTTTTGCTACTGTCTGTAAAACCTGTTTAGTTTTTCCTTGCTTACATTTTATTTTGTCATGAATTTTGTTTCGTATGCTGTTTTGCTGGTGGTAATGGTGGGTTTTGGGGTTTTTTTTGTGGGGGGGGAAGAAAGGAGTATAGCAGGAATCCTATATTGGCTAAATTGATTTCCATATGATGAACAGACAAGCTAAATTTTGCATTGCTGTGCTTCATGCATTAATTTTTACCGTACTGGCTCTGATGTAGATTTGAATATATGTTCCTAAAGAGAGATAATGAAGAGTAAATGGTCATAATTTTACAACTGTGTTTTAATGATGGGAAATTTTGAAGATGATACAGATGCACACTGAAAATTCAGCACATGACCTTAAAGTGCACTAACATTTCAACTGACATTTTCCTACATGATTTGTACTCTGCCCAGTGGTCAGCCAGTGAATCAGTCAAACTGACTTATCCTGCCTGAATCATGAAAAGGTGAAAAGGTGTATTCTTTGTGACTCAATGCCTTCCCTGGGGTGATTTTGAAAACAGTTTTCAGACACTTATTCTAACTTTTTAGGCTGACTCTGAACTTCAAAGCTCATAAAATGAAAACAACCAAAGGATAATACTTGATTGCTATATTTGTAAAATATAACGTCTTCAAGGTATGATGTTATTTTTAAAATTCATTAATTCTTTCTTTCCTACCAGTATAATGTTATATATATTGTCTACCACTTGTATGTCATTTTGTCATACTATGGTGGCTTGCATGTTTCTGTAATATTGGAAACTATGCCACCGGTATTTTAAATACCAACAGGGTCACCCAGGGTGGCTAGGTTTCAGTGGAGCATCCAGACTAAGGCAAACTGTGAACAAATAGAGGCAAGCCACTTCTGAATGGTTTGCCTTTGAAATCCTTACGAGTAGCAGCAGAACATTGTCACATATAGTGCCAGAAGATGAAAATCTTATAAAGAGCAACAGAACATTATCAGATATAGTGCAGAAGATAATTCCCTAAGGTAGGAAGGCAAATAAAATATGACTTGGGGAAGAGCTGCCTCCTCAAAGTAGATTTGACCTTAATGACGTGAATGGGGTAAGCTATGAGGATCTTCATTTGATGATGGAACACAAATAAAAATTCAAAGAAACAGCTGTTCACATCCATTAATAATTGGAATGTGGAATATACAGAGTGTGAATTTAGAAAAATTGGAAGTTGTCAAAAATGCAATGCAAGACATAAATATCAATATCTTAGGCATTAGTGGGCTGAAATGAACTGGTATGGATCATTTTGTATTCAACAGTCCTATGGATTACTCTACTAGGAATGTCAAATTGAAGAGGGAAGGAGTTCCTTTCATAGTCAAAAAGAGCATTTCAAGATCTACTTTGAAATGCAATGTTATCTGTGATGGGGTAATATCCATATGCCTAAAAGGAAGACAAGTTAATACCATTGTTATTCAAATTTAGGAACCAACCATACTTAAGTCAGTCATGATGAAATTGAAGAATTCTACCAATGTCAGTCTGAACTTGAACAAGCATGCAGTCAAGATACGTTGATAACTACTAGTAACTGGAATGTGCAAGTTGGAAACAAAGAGGAAGGATCAGTGGTTAGAAAATATGTGTTTGATAATAGAAATGATACTGGAGGATTGCATGGTACAATTTGCAAGACCAATGACTTGCAAATGAGTCTTGGTGTGTTGTTGTGGGTTAATGCACTGGACTGTAAGGTTGGTTTGAACTGCAAGGTCTGTGGTTCAAGCTTACCAGTCACTACTCAGAAACCCTATACAGGATGGCTATGAGGGGGAACTGACTCAAGGGTACACGACAACAAGTACTTATTCATTGCAAATACCTTTTTAAAATAACATAAAAGGCAACTATACACATGAAACTCACCAGATGGAATACACAGGAATCAAATTGACTATATCTGTGAAAAGAGATGGTGGAAAAGCTCCATATCAGCCCAAACAAGGCCAGAGAATAGCTGTGGAACAAACTATCAATTGCTCATATGCAAATTCAGGCTGAAAAAAGCTAAAACAAGTCCAGCAGAGTCAAAATATGTCTCATCTGGAATTTAGGGACCATCTCAATAACAGATTTGATGCATTAGATACTAATGACCAAAGACCAGAAGAGTTATGGGATGGCCTCAAGAAAATCATCCATTGAAGAAATAAAAAAATCATTAAAAAGTCAGGAAAGAAAGAAAGGACAAAAATGAATGTCAGATGAGACTCTAAATCTTGCCCTTGAGCATAAAAATAAAGAGAATGGAAGAAATAAGGATGTAAAGAGCTGAACGGAAAATTTCAAAGCCCAACTTGAGAAGGCAAAGATAGTATTATAATGAAATGTGCAGAGACCTAGAGTTAGAAAATCAAAAATGGAAGAATTCACACAGCATTTCTTAAGCTGATGCAACTGAAGAAAAAAATTTAAGTCTCAACTTGTAACATTGAAGGATTCTATGGACAAAGGAGTCCTGGTGTGGTGCTATAGGATAAGCACTTACTACTAATGGCACCCACTACTCGTCTGTCAGTTTGTCATACTGTGGTGGCTTGTGACTTGCTGTGATTCTGAAAGCTATGCCACCAGTATTTTAAATACCAATAGGGTCACCCATGGTGGACAGGTTTCAGATAATGAAGATAGACGAGGAAGAAGGACTGACGAACTACTTCTAAATAGTTAGTCACTGAAAACCTTATGAACAGTAGGAAAACAATTGTCAGATACAATGCCGGAAAATGAGCCTTTCAGGTTGGAAGGCACTCAAAATGAGACTGGGAAAGAGCTGCCTCCTCAAATTAGAGTTGACCGTGATGACGCAAATGGAGTAAAGCCCACAGGAGAAAAGCCCGCGGGACCTTCATTTGCTGATGGGGCACAACTCACAATGAAGAGAACAAGATGGAAACATTCATTAGAAATCAGAACATGGAATGTAGGAAGTATGAATCTGGGAAAATTGGAAGTTGTCAAAAATGAAATGGAACGCATAAACATCAAAATCTTAGGCATTAATTAGCTGAAATGGACTGGTATTGACCATTTTGAATCTGACAACCGCATGGTTTGCTATGCCGGGAATGACAAATTAAAGAGGAATGGTGTTGCATTCATTGTCAAAAAGAACATATCCAGATCAGTCTTTAGGTACAATGTTGTCTGTAATAGGATAATATACATGCACTTACAGGGAAGCCCAGTATAATAATAGGAAGCCCAGTATAATAATACCATTATTATTCAAATTTACACACCAACCACTAAAGCCAGTGAGGATAAAATAGGAGAATTCTACCAACTTTTTCAATCTGAAATTGATCAAACATGCAATCAAGATGTATTGATCATTACTGGTGATTGGAATGCAAAGGTTAGGAGCAAAAAGGAAGGATCAGTAGTTGGAAAATATGGCCGTGGTGATAGAAATGATGCTGGAGAATGCATGATAGAATTCTGCAAAGCCAATGATTTGTTAATTTTAAATACCTTCTTTAGAAAGCATAAGAAACTTCTATACACATGGAACTCACCAAATGGAATACATAGAAATCAAATGGACTACATCTGCGGAATGACACAATGGAAAAGCTCCATATCATCAGTCAAAACAAGGCCAGGGGAAGACTGTGGAACAGACCATCAATTAGTCATATGCAAAGTCAAACTGAAGCTGAAGAATATGAAAACAAATCCAGGAGAGCCAAAATATGACCTTGAATATATCCCACATGAATTTAGGGATCATCTGAAGAACAGGTTTAATACATTAAACACTAAAGACTGAAGACTAGAAAAGTTGTGGGATTACATCATGAACATCAAAAATGAAGAAAGCAAAAAGTCAGTAAGAAGACAAGAAAGAAGGAAAAGGTCAAAATGGATGTCAGAA
>NW_006408644.1:228977-260602 GCF_000296735.1 Chrysochloris asiatica | reverse complement strand
GGGTCAGAGAAAAAGAGGAAGACCCCCAACAAGATGGACTGGTCAAGTGGCAGCATCGATGGACTCAAGCGTGGCAGCAGTAGTGAGGTTGGACCAGGATCGGGCAGTGTTTCGTTCTGCTGTGTATTAGGTTGCTATGAGTCGGTACCGACTCGATGGCACCTAAGAACAACAACTAATGGCAAGGTCAGTGTTTCAAACCCATCAATCACTCTTTGGAAACCATATACAAGGTCACTGTGAGTCAGAAGACAGCACTTAACAACAATAACAATGAATAAAATCCCCTGAACGATGCAGAAATCAGAAAAAGAAGATGGAAGCAATACACAGAGTCACTTAGCCAAAAAGAAATGGTTCATGGTTAACCATTTCAAGAGATAGGGTATTATCAAGAACCTATGGTACTGAAAAAAGAAGTGCAAGCCACACAGAAGGCATTGGCAAAAAGCAAGGCTCCAGGATTTGATGGGATACTAAATGAAATATTTCAGCAAACTAATGGAGTCCTGGTGGATCTTACTCATCTAGGTCACGGAATTTGGAAAGCTGACTGGCCAGCTGATGGGAGGAGATCCATATTTGTGTTGATTCCAAAAAGAGGTGATACAACAGAATGTGGAAATCATTGAACAGTACCTTTGCTATCACATGCAATCAAATTTTTGCTAAAGGTAATTAAAAAATGGTTGTAACAGTTTGACAGGGAGCTGCCAGAAATTCAAGTCAGATTCAGAAGAGGTGATGAAACTAGAGATACTACTGCTGATATCAGATTGATCTTGCCTGAAAGCAGAAAATAACAGATAGATGCTTACTTATGCTTTATTGACTATGCAAAAGCTTTCCACTGTGTATCATGACAAACTTTGGATAACATAATGAAGAATGGATATTCTAGGACACTTAATTGTGTTCATGAGCAACTGTAAATACACCAAAAGGTTTTTCAAACAGAACAAGGAAATACTTAGTGATTTAAAATCAAGAAACATGTGTGCCAATGTTGTATGCTTTCACCATACTTATTTAACTTTATGCTGAGCAAATAATTCTAGAAACTGTATTATCTGAAGAAGAATGTGGCATCAAGATTGAACGAAACCTCATAAACAATTTGTGATATGAGGATGACACAACTTTGCTCGCTGAAAGAAGATTTGCAATATTTACTGATGATGATCAAAGACTACATACAGCTTTCAGTATGGATTGCACCTCAATGTATAGAAAAGAAAAATCCTCACAACTGAACCAATAAGTAAAATCATGATAAATGGAGAAATGATTGAAATTGTCAAAAACTTTATTTTGTTGGATCCACAATTAACACTCATGGAAGCAGCAGTCAAGAAATAAAAGGGCATACTGCATTGGGCTAATTTTCTGCAAAAACAAAACAACAAAGAAAAATCTTAAGCGTTCAAGAGCAAAGATGTCAGTTTGAGGGCAAAGGTGAACCTGACCAAAACAATGGTATTTTCATTTATCTTATACACATGTGAAATCTGGGCAATGAAAAAGGAAGAACATTGAAGAATTCATGCATTTGATTTATGGTGTTGGAAACGAATATTGAAAGTACCATGAAGTATCACTAGAAGAAACAAATCTTTCTTGGAGGAAGTACAGAATGGTCCTTAGATGCCAGGATGGTGAGTTTTGTCTCTTACACTTTGGACATGCTATCAGGATGGACCAGTCCTTGCAGAAGGACATTATGCTTGGTAAAGTGGAGTGTTAGCAAAACAGAAGAAGACTCCCAAGGAGATAGATTGACACAGTGGTAGCCCCAGTGAGCTCAAACGTAACAATTGTGAGAATGGTGCAGGATAGGGTAGTGCTTTATTCTATTTTGCATAGGACCACTAAGACTGCTATGATGAGTCAGAGTCAACTGGACAACACCTAACAACAACATCATATTATTTTGAGAACCACTTGTACTGCTATTTTTCCTTCATATTTTGAGTATGGACCATGGAATTAAGTATATATTTAAGAAGTGAGTAACTTTTAGAATTTCATGAAGATATGCAATGGAGGGAGGGGGTGTCTAGGGAAGTTAAAACTCAAAACACCAAATTGATGGCCAATAAGTAAATCCCTATTCACAGCAACCCTAGAGAACCAAATAGAACTTCTCCTTATGTTTTCTAAGAGGGCACATCTCTCTTGCACAGATGTGCTGGTGGGTTCGAGGTGCTAAACTTTTGGTTAGCAACTGAGCACTTCACCACAACAGCATTGCTGCTGCAGCTCTTCTGCATGTCATGGAGTCAGTTCTGACCCACAACGACCCTGTTTAGGGTGTCTGAGACTGTAAATCTGTATGGGAGCAGAAAGCCTCATCTTTCTCCTACACTAGAAGTCCTGGTGTGGCGCTGTAGGATAAGCATTGACTGCCAACCACAAGGTCAGCGGTTCAAACCCACCAGCTGCTTCTTGGAAACGCTATACAGGGTGGTTATAAGTCAGAACCAATTCTATGGTATATAACAATAGCAACAAAACTTGTTGTTAAGTACCGTTGAGTTGGTTCTGACTCATAGTGACCCTGTGTAGGGTTTCCGAGGAGTGGCTGGTGAGCTTGAACCGCCAACCTTGTGGTTCAAACCAACTTTGAAAGCTAGTGTGTTAACCCACAGTGCCACACCACAATTCTAGGGGTCATTAAAAGTTAGGCTTAGAAATCAGAGCAATCGATTGCTGTGATTACTAGGAGAACACTTTGAGGATGATATCCCAAATAAATTTAATTGTAAAGAACACTTATTTTCTACTTTTACTAAAAGAATTGAATTTGGACAGTAGCAATAAATAATAAGGTCATTTACTTAGGTGAGAGAAGTCAGTTTGTTTTTGTTTGTTTTTTCAGAATAAGCACTTACATGCAGCTACTCTTGTCAAGTGCCAAAACTTTAGGCAGTGCACGCACAGAGAAGCAACTCATAGCGACCCTATGTAGGGTTTCCAAGGTTTTAAATCTTTATTGTTGTTGTTGTTATGTGCCATGGAGTCGGTTCCGACTCATAGCAACCCTGCATAAGGTTTCTGAGGCTGTAAATCTTTACGGGAGCAGAAAGCCTCATCTTTCTCCCACAGAACAGCTGGTAGTTTCGAACTGCTGACCTTGTGGCTCGCAGCCCGATTAGTAACCACTAAGCTATCAGAGCAGAAAACCTCATCTTTTTTCGCAAGGAGTAGATTGAACTGCTGACCTTGCAGTTAACAACCCAATGTGTAATCCACTACACTGTCATAGCTCCTTAAACAAAGGCTACTCTTGCCATTAAGATTTCCTAGAATCAGAAGTCCCACACATTTCAAGAGCAATGCAAAATGCAGTTCCTGGCCTGAAAAGTTTACAGATCCAGTCATAGGAGTTTCTATTCAAGTGCATGTAAAGGCTTCCCAAATAGATGGAAAGAGCACCACACATATAATGACTGTCAAAGACCAATGGAAAAGCAAGGAAAGAACTGAGTCTTCCATTAACCTCTCCTTCTTATGTCAAAGTAAAAATCAGTAGTGAAAGGAAAAGGTACAGAAGAAAAGAAGGGGGTGGTGGCTCTAATTCTATGAAAAACACACCTAACAGAACTCCTAAAAGCATTTTTAAAAGCCAAAAAACCCCAAACAAACAAAAATAGACCCTTTTCCCACATCATTTGTATAAGTACAGGACTATAAAGCAAAGCAATATATATAGCACCTGTTTACTAGAATGTGTTACGGCATGGTTCATTGTTATAAAAAAGCAGCAGTGATCTATCTCTTCTTTGAAATAAAATAGATATCAGCAAGTAGGCTTCATCATGCCAGAGGACTTCAATAAGCAGAGATATCAGTTTTTTTAGGGTTTAACTGATTATGATCAGTTAGTTGGGGAGCCTGCTTGGGCTTTAAAATACACTGTTGAATCTGCCCACTCTTCATATTTTTAAGGAGAGTTCAGTTTCTTTGGATACACTTCAATGTATTTTAGTGCAAATATTAATAGTGTTTTAAAAAATTCCTATTTATTTAAAAATAATATTTTGTGAAGCTTTAAGTGAAAGTCTACATGACAAATTTGGTTCCTCTTTAATAATGTTTCTACAAACTGTTCCCTGCCATTGGCTATAATTTTTACAATGTGTCCAGGTCTTTATGATTTCCATTCTGTTTGTTCCATTTCCATTGATCTAGCTTCCCTTCCTCCTTGACTTCTCATCTTGGTTTTTAGGCAAATGTTGCCCTTTGGTCTCATATATAGTTCATTGTTTAGGGGAGAACATTATTCACAGGCAATGCTGTTGATTTTATAAGTTTGTCTATTATTTGGCTGAAAGATGACTCTGCAGAAAAGCACTTTACATTTCAGTGAAGCTTCATGATAATTAATCACTCTAACAGTACAAAATATGGGGCTGGGGTGGCTTAGAGGTCAAAGTGCTCAGCTGCTAACCAAAATGTTGGCTATCTGAATCTACCAACCACTCTGTGGAAGAAAAATGTGGCCATCCGCATCTGTAAGATTTACAGCGTCGGAAACCCTATGGGGACAGTTCTACTCTGTCCTATAGGATCCATATGAATTAGAATTGACTGGAAATCAGTGGGTTTGGGATATAGCATATAAGGTCTGTAACTTTATGTCCTGGTGATATAATGTAGTAATGTGTTTACAACAGAAATGGAGGCCAGAGCAGTGCTTTATAAATGGAGAAAAGTGAATGGCGCTTTTTACTCTGCAGCAAGTCCCTGCTTTCAAAGTGCAGACTATATTTTTGTTTGCCAATGCAAATTTTTCTATATAGTTATTTTGAGCGTATATGTGACTTGGGTGGGAGAAGAGATGGGGGAAGGGACTAGTAATTGGATCCCTAAATAATTAAGAAGTTAATCAAATTAATTTTTGAAATGAACATATAATGTTCTCTCTGTCTTTAAGCCTCCTTCTATGTCTTCTATTTGGTTTTCCTGAAGTGAAATTATGGAGTCATCCTTCATTCCTTCTTCTTCCTCACACTGTTTACCAATACAGACTGATTGTTAAATCCTGGAAATTATGGCTCCTAAACGTGTATCTCTTGAATCTATCTTTTCCTTTCTGTCTTGATGACCACTGTTTAATTCAAACCCTTTACATTTTTTGGAGTCCCAGAGCAATGAAAACTGTTAATGCACTTGGCTGCTAAAAGAAAGGTTTTTGTATTTACTTCATTGTACATTTTTAATCAGACATATAAACTTTTGTACAAGATGAATACAATTAGCTTTTAAATCCTTTAGTTTAGGGATCAGCAACTAACTATGGTTCCTGCACAAAATCCAGCTTGCTGCCTATTTTTATATGGTTAGCAAGGGAAGATGACATAAACAACATCATACATGAAGAAAGCAAAAAGGTCATTAAAAAAAAAAAAGACAAAAAAAGACGGCAATGGAAGTCGGCCGAGACTCTGAAACTGACACTTGGATATAATGTAGCTAAATCAACTGTAAGAAATAATGAAGTAAAAGAGTTGAACAAATTTCAAAGGGTAGGATTGAGAAAGCCAAGTATTATAACGAAATGTGGGAAGACCTGGAGTTAAAAAATTAAAAGGGAAAAAGACAAGTTTAGCGTTTTTCAAACTCAAAGAACTGAAGAAAAAAGTCACACCTCAAGTTGAAACATTGAAGGATTATACATACAAAATATTGATTGATGGAAGAAGCATTAAAAGAAAGTGGAAGGAATACATAGTCATTCTTTCAAAAAGAATTAGTTGATATACAAACATTTAAGAAGGAAGCATAAAATAATTAAAGTAATGGAAGAAACCATTTAAATATCTACATTCCCATATGTAAGCCCAATAAAATCATGAAAAATGCAAGTCTAACTTTTCCCCAAATACCAAAGATAGATAATTACAGTATACAAACTCTTTGAGAACAATGAGAAAGAGTGAAATCTCTTAAACTATTTTTTTAGAACAGATGCAACAAAAGACTCTACAAAAAAAGAAAATTAAAGGCAATCTCATTTATAAACATACGAGCAAAATTCCAAGAAGAAATTGCAGCAAACAGAATTAGTCAACAAATAGTAAGAATAAATAAGCAAAAGTCATGACCAGTTATATTTTAACCATATTATATATAGCATTCCATTATTTTTATTACTAACACTCTCATATCTCCTTGCAACACACGTTTTTTCTCATCATACTTAGCTGCAAGGACTTTTCTTTCTAATAGCAAATACAGTGATAGTGATATTTTCTGCCCCACATTAAGATCAGTCATAAGTTAGAAACTACCTAGAAATATTCCATTCAAATGACTGGCTTAATGGGAAAGATAATTTTTTTTTCAGTAAATTAATCAGTAGACTGTCAATATTTATTTTAGTAGGAGAAAAAGAACTGTATTTTAGAAATAATAAAATGTTTTTCTCTAGATTCAAAGACTTTTCTCTATCTAGGAATAATGCATTAAGTGATTTCTTATCTTCAGAAATTATCAAATAGTAAAAAAAAAAATCTCAGAAAAGTGTTAATGAGTGTACGAATGTGTGTGAATATTAATTCCTGTTGTGTGAAGACACATGCAGTTACAGAAAGGTCTACAAAAAAATAAAAATGCAAACCCATTGCTACTGAGGCAATTCTGACTCATAGCTACTGTGCAGAACAGAGTAAAATTGCCCCATCGGGTTTCCAAGACAGCAGTCTATGGAAGCAGACTGCCGCATCTTTCTCCCATGGAATGGCTAGTAGATTTGAACAGCAAAACCTTTTGATTAACAGCTGAGTTCTTAACCAGTGCACCACCAGAGTTCCTTAGAAAGATCTACAATGTCTGCCTAATTTTATACTCAACTGTAAACTGCAGCGCCTGTGCATGGCAGACAGCGACTTCTCCTCAATGCCACAATTACACTTCACATTTTCATCTATAGTATTTTTTTTTCCATCTAAAATAATTTACTGTTTTTCCCCTTTCAGAAAAAAATTAATTCTCTTTCTTTTCCACTTCTAAGATATTTGCAGTAATGTTTTACATGTTTAAAAAAAAAATATGCCTATCTTTTACAAATCTAGAGGCTCTTAATATGGTTGACATATCCTCTGTTAACTTTGGGTTTTTCTAGTCAACTTCAGGGAGACAGATTATCTTGTAATTGGCATTAAGTTTTGAAAATAACATTTTTAGAAGTGCTAATTTAAAGAGTATGAGTAGCTTGTTAGCATTGCATCTGGTCATCAACATATATTTAGTGAGCACTTACTTTGTAGTGTTGTTGCTGTTAGGTACAGTTGAGTTTGTCCTGACCCATAGTGACCCTATGTACAACATAATGAAACACTGCCCTGTCCTGCTCCATCAAGCTACACTTGAGCACATTGCTGCTGTCACTGTGCCAATCTTACCTTATTGGAGGTCTTCCTCTTTTTCCCTGAGCCACCACTTTAGCAAGCATAATATCCTTCTCCAGTAACTGGTCTCTCCTGATTGATATGCCCAAAGTATGACAGGTGAAGCCTGGTAATCTTGACTTCCAATAAGCATTCTGGTTGTACATCTTCCAATGTAGACTGGTTTATTCTTCTGTCAGCCCATGGTACTTTTAATATTCTTCTCCAATACCATAACTCAAATGTATCAATTCTTCTATGGTCTTCTTTATTCATTGTCCAATTTACACATGGAAATGAGGTTATTGAAAATACCATGGCTTGGGTCAGACACACTGTAGTTCTCAAATTGACATTTTTGCTCTTAACACTTTAAAGAGTTCTTATATAGCAGATTTGCCTAATGCATTATGTTGTTTGATTTCTTCAGGGCTGCTTCCATGGATCCAAGCAAAATGAAGTCTTTGACAGCTTCAATTTTTTTTTTCCATTTGTTGTTGTTAAGTGCCATTGAGTCAGTTCCAATCCATAGTAACACTGTAGAGGGTGTCCGAGGAGCAGTTGGTGAGTTTGAACCACCGACCTTGCAGTTCAAATGGCTTTGTTTTCTGGTGCATTAACCCACAGTGCCACACCAGGACTCCTTTCTCCACTTATCATGATACTATTTATTGGCCCAGTGGTGAGGATTTTTTGTTTTCTTTACGTTGAAGTGTGACCCTTATGGTAGGTTGTGGTCTTTGATTTTTATCTGTTAAGATTTTAAGTCCTCTTTGCTTTGTGGTAGATATTGTAAGGAAAATAAAGAAAGAGACGAAGGAGAGAGTTTTGGCTTCAACAGCAGGCAGGTTTATTGAGAGTAAACCTGGAAGGGGGTACTCTTATGTCACCAGAGGAGACCAAAAGCCCATCTGTTCTCTTACAGACTAGGGTATTTAAAGGCTGTCTGGTCTGGGTACAGTTCTGGTGAGTTTACAATGGGGGCGGGGTATGGAGATTTGGACAGGGGTATGGAGATTTTCCTGAAACCTGGAATTTCCAGGCAGGGGTGGGGGGTGGGGGGAGGGTCTCCAGGTGTAACAAAGATCCAAGATTCCAGGGAGATTGGAAGCTCAAGCAGGACCCCATTCAGTGTCAATTAGGGGTAGTTGCAATGCCATTCTGTTGATCAATGCCATTCTGCTGATCAGGCGCAAGGTCCTTCAGATATGATATTAAGTTTGGGTATTATAGCCCTTAAAGAAGATTGGGTATTATAGCCCATACAGAGGCCTGACATCGCCCCTGCTGTTATAAACTTCATAGACTAGAAATAGCCCTTGTTTCCAAATGGCCCAGTCATGTGCAGCGATCAAAAGCAGCCAACCATATATTTTCTCCTATTTTCTTCCCCCCAGGGACAAGGCTTTGGTCTGCTTGGTTTAGAGAACCATCCAGAAGCCAGTTTGAACAATTGGAGTTCATCTTGTCACAATGGTCTTTGACCACTCATAAAAAGCATTTGCCCAAAGATAAGGATTATTTGTAAATTCTCTGAAAACATTATTAGTTATCTATTCCCAAATTATTTCCACATCTGAACTTAAAAGAAGAAATTCTGAGATGCCTACCTAAAGGAACCATATTTCTTAGGACTGTTAAGAAAGGAATTCAGAATGTGTCATTAATGAGTAGATGATTAAAATATGAAACACTTTTAATCTTGTAGTCTGAAGTCCAAATAAAGAACAGCATGTGTTAAATGAATAAGCAGCTAAAAATTGCTTTATTATTTTTATTGGGCAGTTTTGAAAGTTTAAAGACTGGATTTTGTTAACAAACTAGAAAAAACTCATTAGAATTTATTGAGCTTCTAAAGATTTACCTAGGTTTAGAATGTCAGAGTACCAGAAGTTATGCCTACTTCACTGTTTTATTTGGAGAATATATTGCAAATAATACAAAAGCAACAATGATGAAGAACATTTAAAAATATTGCAGCCCTACTGGTGTGGCATTGCGGCTAATGTTCTGGACTGCAAAGTCGGTTTGAACCACAAGGTCAGTGGCTCAAGCTCTCCAGTCACTCCTCAGAAACCCTACACAGGGTTGCTATGAGTAGGAACTGACTCGGTGGCACTTAATAATAACAATAGCAATGTGGCATAAGGAGTTCTGGTATGATGCTGTAGGAGTCCTGGTGTGGCGCTGTAAGATTATCCCTGGATTGCTAGCCACAGGCCAGCAGTTCGAACCCACCAGCTGCTCCTAGGAAACTCTAGACAGCGTTGCTATGAGTCCGAACCAACTTGTCAGCATTTTACAATGGTGGCATCAGTGTTTAAGCCCTCAGCTACTAGACAAAAGGTTGGCAGTTGAACCCATCCAGCTGTAAAGAGTTGGGATTGTACTTCTGTTAAGATTGTTGTTATGAAGTGCTGACGGTTGAGTCGATTCCAACTCATAGTGACCATCTTTCAGATGATGGAGTATTATAATAAAACGTATGGTAAAATAAAATGGCATTAGCTACACAAAAGAGAATAGATTAAAAAGCTTAAAACTGGAGTCAGGGAGAACAGTTAGGAAACCTGTGCAGCAATCTGGGCAAAACCGTTGATGTTCTGAACTTGGGTAACAGTAGTGGAGCTAGAAATATATTCAATCAACAGAGAATTAAACAGATTGAATCAATAGGGTTTGACTGTTGCTTTGAAAATGTTGTTGTATAGGGTTTTTGCAGAGTCCTGATGTGGCACTGTGGGTTAATGCGCTGGACTGCAAAGTAGGTTTTATCTGCAAGGTTGGTAGTTCAAGCTCACCAGCCACTCCTCAGATATCTTAGACAGGGTCGCTATGTGTTGGAACCAACTCAACAACCCTTAACAACAATAATAAGGCTTCCTAGAGTGGCTGGTATGTTTGAACTTCCAACCTTGAGGTTACCAGTCCAGTACTTGCACCATTCTAGGGCTCTTGTTAAGATGGTTGTTGAGGAGCAGCTGGTGATTTTGAACCATTGACCATGTGGTTCAAACTGACCTTGTGGTCCGGTGTACTATCCTGCAGCACCACACCAGGACTCACCTGTTAAGATTGTTGTTGTTGTTTGAGTCCGTTCTGACCCATAGTGACCCTGTATAGCGTTTCCTAGTAGAAGCTAGTGAATTTGAACTGCTGACCTTGCATTTCAAATGGACTTTGCAGTCCAGTACATTAACCCTGAGTGCCACGACAGGACTCTCTTTTACAGGCTTGAAAATTCCATGGAGCAGTTCTACTCTTCACACATGGGGTTTTCATGAATCAAAATTGACTCAAAGATGACTGACAACAATACCAGATAAGTGTATTTCAACTTCAGTTTTGATAGCAAAGACAAGAACTAACCTGTGCTAATTATTATTATCTTTGGATAATAATAAAAATTTGCCAGCTCTTAAAAATTGCTTTCTTGTTCATTCTATCTTGTTATTAGTTGCTTTCAAGTAGACTTGTTGTTAGGTGCCTTCGAGTCGATTCCAACTCATAGTGCACAACAGAACAAAACGCTGCCCAGTTCTTTACAATCTGGACAATTTTATGTTTGAGACCATTGCTGCTGCCATGGTGTCAATCCATCCTATAGGGTGTCTTTCTCTTTTTCATTAACCCTCTGCTTTACCAAGCATGATATCCTTCTCCAGGCTATACCACCTAAAGTAAAAAGGAAGACCACAGAACTCATTAACCTTTTTAAATACCTTTTCATCATCAGTTCCCACTAACTCTTAGAACATACAGCTCTGTAAAATTCATTTCCATTATTATTTACTTGCATGCTACTTATGTGTTCAGAATATTAATCTTACTGACTGTAACTATTATAACAATGGAGGGACTTCAACTTAGTACAAATTATGAATTTTTTTCACTGGTTAGAAATAGTTTCAAATAATGCCATATATGAAAATGGAATGCAGAAAATGCCTACGGTAATATGAGAAGATTTGTATTAAACAGTGCAGCAATAAATCAGACTGTCCTTAAGACTGTTTGTTTACTAAAGAAGATACTGAGGTATGTCTGGGGTAGTCTGAGCTCTATTAAAAAGATTTTGTTGCTGAGATAATAGCAGTTTGCAAAATTACCTTAGTTAAGAGTTTGTGATTGTAGTGTGACATCCTTTGAAGCACACATACTACCCCCCACACCTTACAACAAATTGCTTGCATTTTGATTTTTTAAATCAAGGTTATACTTTGTGCCCAAGTAGGTGATTGTAACAGACTAAAATAGATGCATACTCTTTATATAAACTTAAACAATTCAATTTTTGCTAGTTCATATTCAAAGGAAAGTGGTATATATGTCATCATGCAGGAATGTCATCATGCAGAAACTGACCATGTGAATTTCCAAATAGCTTGTGTTTAATCCCTGAAAGGAAGAGGGCTGCTTTTGTTTAAACTTCTTTGTTTTCAAATGAATCCCTTTACAAAATGTATTTTACTCTATCAGATTATATGAAACAATTAAATCCCTTATTAATTACATAGGATTTTCAAGATCAAATACTCATCTATGAATATAGATGTCTATTCATCTGCTAAACATAGAACTGAATAATTACTGAAACCATGAATTTACTCTCTTGAAAAGTTAACATTACTGGACTGAGCTTTTGGTCATTTGCCCTTTTCTCATAAATGTGGAAGAAAAGATTGTGCAGCACTCTGATCTCCTATGTGGATTGATTGCCCTATCTGCAAAATCAAGTGTTGAATCAAAATCCAAAGCAGCCATTCCCCATGTCCTTGTTTTACCCTCCAGAAAGATTTTTTTTTTTTTTTTTAATGTTGCTACAAGCCTCTTTCTAGCTTGTCAGCAGCATTCTGAACATCATCTGCTATTTATTGGACTTATCACAGTGTGCCATAGCTTGCTCTTTCATAAAACTGTAACTCAGTCTGAAAAAAATATATCATTTAGCAGCTATGCTATTAATGGGGCACAGTGGTGTAACTAAGAACTATTGAGATGTACATGGTTGCTTCACCCCATCTGAATACACACACACACACACACACACACATGTACACGCACATACATTTCTACCCCTGGCAAAAGCCTGCTGTTGTGCTTTAGTGTTTATAAGTCTCCTGACAACTACTGATATTGAAAGGACTGTTAGACTCAGAAGACTACAGAGCATGCAAATTATGTCCACTATTTTATTACCACTAAACTTCTTCAGTGTCATTCTGCTGCTCAATCCCCAACATTTATTTAATTTTCTTTGCTTTTTCATGTTCTCTCCATCCTTTCCTTGTAACTTCTGCATTTTTTACCTGGAAAACTGACTTTTGTCAACCCCTGAAAGTTATTTTGTATCGATGAGCCAATAACCAGAAGGTGCGATCAACTATTGGCCTTACATTATATTCATTCTTACTTGTTGCACAAATACTATTTCTTTACTGTAAGAGGTATTTTCTTTCTATTATTTTGTCTTCAGAACAGCTTTTTGGCTATTTGAGATTTTTGGATGTCAGTGAAGCATTAGTCTACTTACAAACTTATTTCGACTTGATCTTGCTTATTCATTTAAAAATAGTCCTTGAGTGTCTACCAGGCACCATGCACTATGCTAGGCATCAGGCATAAAACAGAGATCAAGAGTCATTATTCCTACTTTCATAAAGCTTTCAGTCCAGTACAAAAGAAATAATTAAAAAAAAAAAAGTTGGCATTAAATTGTAATACTACATATAACATAGCCTTGCTGTGGTACTGTAGGATAAGCACTAGACAGCTAAACACATGTCTGTGGTTCAAACCTACCAGCCACTCCTCAGAAACTCTATACAGGGTTGTTTGAGTTGAAACTGACTCAATGGCACTTAACAACAGCAATAAAATAATGCAGCAATTAATTCTCAGCTGCTATTTCCAAAGCATAGTAACTCCTTATCACGTCTTGTTGTTTATAAGTGTCATCAAGCCTGTTCTGACTTATAACTACCCTATATAGGGTTTCCAAGGAGTAGCTGGTGGGCTTAAACTACAGACCTTGTAGTTAGTAGTCCAGTGCTTATCCTACAGCACCACACCCAGATTCCTATCACTTCTCTAGGTACTACATTATTTTATAGTAGACTTTATTTTGGTTTGGTTTTAGCAGAAATATTAGCTATGGACAAAATTTTGTGACATTTCTCCTCTGTCTATAATACTTTAAAAGCCACAATTTCAATAGAATGGTTTATAATTGTGGTGCAGTGATTTATTTGATATGGCTCTATCTAGCTCCTACCAAAGAACTGGGTAGGACCATGCAGCTTGAGTATATTTCCTCTTTTCCTGTTGGGTATGGGTAAGAAAAGGTAGGGAAAGATGTTGATTGGTTGGTTGGTTGGTTATGTGCTGTGGAGTCAATTCCGACTCATAGCAACCCTTTACAGGGTTTCCAAGGCTGTAAATCTTTATGGAGCAGAAAGCCTCATATTTCTCCCATGGAACAGCTGGTAGTTTCAAACTGCTGACCTTGTGGTCCGCAACCCGATTTGTAACCACTACGATACCAGAGCTATGATTATATAATTCAGTTGTGCATGATTAATTACAACAATCAAACACAATACTCTTTTGAGACTTTACAACATCCCTTTCATATTAATAGCCATAAATCCAATAATAAATATGTGACATAACATAAGAACTTCTAGGTCCCATTTTTTTTTTTTTAAGTTTTTATTGTGAATTGAGTGAAAGTTTACAGAGCAGATCATTAGTTTTACATTCAACAAATCATATACTTTGTTTCATTACAATGATTATAATCCCTTCCATGTACCATCCGTTAACAGTATTTCTCCATTTTAGTTGTTTTTTTTTTTAAAACACTCAGGAATATATAATCATTTAAACCACCAAAGGGCACGTTCTGCAGGGTTTCCTCCTGGCCGCCAGCTCTCAGTCCCTCTCTTTTCATGAATCTAGAGTCCTCAGCTGCTCCCTCTCTCCATGTTCCCACCATTGCCTCAATCTCTAGTGTTGCTGCTTCTCTGGATCACATAGCCCTGCTGTTTCAAGGTTGAGTATGCATCAGTATTTACCTCTGTCCCATTTAGCCCATGCAAACCTGTCTCAGTGTTCCCCAACTACCTTGTTCTTCCACCTTCCCTCTTCTTGTGTATTGTCCTCCTGAACACCCGAACTATGAAGTGTCTGCCCCCTACCCTGTGCTCTACATTCACCTCCTTCTACCTCCCCAAAGCCCCCTCCCCACTCCACCCCCACCAGTAACCAACAAAGATTTTTTTTTTTTTTAGTATGGGTATATTTTCTTAAGCTTTTACAATAATGGTCTTATATAATGTTTGTCTTTTGTGACTGACTAATTTCACTCAGCATAATGTCCTCAAGGTTCATCCATGTTATGCGGTGGCTTGCAGCTTCCTTGTTGTTCTTCAAAGTAGCATAATATTCCATTGTGTGTATGTACCAAAGTTTGTTTACCCATTCTTCCATTGATGGACACTTAGGTTGTCTCCTTCTGTTTGCTGTTGTGAATATATCTACTCGTGTTATGGTTCGCATTCTTGTGGATATATACCAAGTAGAGGAATTACTGGATCATACGGTATTTCTATTTCCAACTTTCTGAGGAAGCGCCATACTGTTTTCCAGAGTAATTGAACCATTTTGCATTCCCACCATCAATATAAGAGGGTCCCAGTCTCTTCACATCCTTGCCAGCATATATTGTTCTCTGCCTTTTTTAACTTCACTGTCATTGCTGGTGTGAGATGATATCTCATTGTTGTTTTGATTTGCATCTCTCTAAAAGGAGCTCTGGTAGCGTAGTGGTTACGAATCTGGCTGCGAACCACAAGGTCAGCAGTTTGAAACTACCAGCTGTTCCACGGGAGAAAGATGAGACTTTCTGCTCCCATAAAGATTTACAGCTTCGGAAACTCTGTACAGGGTCGCTATGAGTCGGAACCGACTCCACGGCACATAACCACTACCAATGGCTAATGATCGTGAACATTTCTTCATATGTTTGTTGGCTGCCTGCTAGGTCCCATTTTGATATTACTTGCATACTAAGTATTTTCAATTTGGCTAATACTACATTTCAAGAAAAGTAAATTGCATTTATAAATGCTCTTATTTAAAACCAAACAGGAAAAGAAAGAGAAAAGTCATAGTCCTAAATCTGAGTTTCGTGTGACTTTATGCGTTTTAGAGAAAGAAATCAATATGCATATACATAGATTCTTACTTTTGACTTATATCTTTGTTCTTATAGACACTTGCCATAAAAATATTTATTTCACAACATAATTTTAATAAGTTAGCATTTTATGGTCAAAAGCTAATAGGTTTTGAAATAATATCTGGAGCGCTTTATAATTATATTCTTGAATGCATAAAATTGCTGAATTTAAAAAACAAGGAAAGAGTTTATAGTGCATCTCTACAAAAAAGCATACCAATAAAACTGATATATCTTATTTTATTGTAATTCTAGTCTTTCCATCAATTAAAAACAAATAGAAATGCTAGCAGTTAATGAAAGTGATTATTAATTATAAGTATTTTCTAAGTGCGCACTGTCACTAACTGCATTACAAAAGGAACAAGGTAGGCAAACCACATCTTTATCACCGTGTGGCACGTACCAGCATGAATTCAATTCCCACCTGAGAGTGAACCCAGTCTCCATTCCTTGTCACCAGACAATTGTTCTGTGACACTTCCTCTTTCATCCATTACCCAGAGTTGGACCTGAGCTAGGTAAAAACATCCATGGCAACTCAGGGCCAGGTCTTTGAAGTCCAGTCATAGACTTAGTAATCTGCACAACTCTGTGCATTTTGAACCAGTGAGTCATCCAGCTCTAATGCCCTGGGGCTAGGTCACAAGACAGAAAGACTCTTCTTCATTGACTCCCTATACAAAAATAAACAAACAAGGCAAGAGAGCTCTGTTTTTATAAATTTACTGTTTTTATAAATTTACTCTGTCCTAAGGAGCTCTGGTAGCGTAGTGGTTATGAATCGGGCTGCGAACCTTAAGGTCAGCGGTTCGAAACTACCAGCCGCTCCGCGGGAGAAAGATTAGGCTTTCTACTCCCGTAAAGATTTACACCCTCGGAAACCCTGTACAGGGTCGCTATGGGTCGGAACCGACTCGACGGCACTTAACAACAACAACAACAACCAGCATTCAAAGCTTCAGATTCTGTCTTTAGAACTACCTACACCAACATTCTTAGAACTAGCTACACCAAGCTAAGTCAGAATCTCATTGCCATATATGGATTAATTAATTCTCTATTATTGTTATTGTTAGGTACCATTGAGTCACTATGAACAACAGAAGGAAGCACTGCCCAATCCTGTGTCATTCTCACAATCTTTGCTATGTTTGAACCCATTGTTGTAGCCACTATGTCAGTCCATCTCCCTGAAGGTCTTCTTTCTTTCAACTGACTTTACTAAGCATGAGGTTCAATTCCAGGGACTAGTCCCTCATGATGACATATTCAAAGTACATGAAACAAAGTTTTGCCATCATAGCTTCTAAGAAGCATTCTGGCTATAGTTCTTCCAAGACAGACTTGTTCTTTCTTCTGACCATAATTCGAATGCATCAATTATTCTCTGATCTTCCTTATTAATTGTCCAGCTTTCACATGCATATGAGGTAATTGAAAGTACCATAGTTTGGGTCAGGCACACCTTTGTTCACAAAGTGACATCTCTGCTCTTTAATTCTTCAAATAGATCTTTTGCAGCAGATTTGTCCAATGCAAAATGCCTTTTGATTTCTTGACTGCTGTTTCAATGGGCATTAATTGTGGATCCAAATAAAATAAAATCCTTGCCAACTTCAATTTTTTTCTCCATTTATCATACTTTTACTTATTGGTCCAGTTGTGAGGAATTTTGTTTTGTTTATGTTAAGATATAATCCATACTGATCTTCATCAGCAAGTGCTTCAATTCTTCTTTGCTTTCAGTAAGCAAGGTTGTGTCATCTGTATATCACTGGTTGTTAATGAGTCTTTTTCCAATCCTTATGTCACATTCTTTATATAGTCCACCTTCTCAGATTATTTGCTCAGCATAGAGATTTAGTATGGGAAAAGGATATAAACTTGATGTATACCACTACTGATTTTAAACCACTTTGTATTCCCTTATTCTGTTTGGTCTATATACAAGTTCTGCATGAGTACAATTATGTGATATGGAATTTTTATTGTTCAAAATATTATCCATAATATACATTTTGATCCACATAGTTGAATGTCAGTACAACACAGGTAAACATCTTTCTATATTCTCTGCTTTCCACCAAGATCCACTGACATCAGCAATGGTATTCCATGTTCCATGTCTTCTTCTGAATCCTATTTGAATTTCCCAGTTTCCTGTTGATGTACTGATGCCACCATTTTAAATTACCTTCGTCAAAATTTACCTTGTATCTGATGTTAATATTGCTTGATAATTTCCACATTTGATTGGATCACTTTTCTTTGAAATTGGCACAAATATGAATCTCTTCTAATTGGTAGACAAGGTACCTGTCTCTATATAAATTCTCTATTGTTGTTGTTAAGTGCTGTTGAGTTGGTTCTGACTCATAGCAACTCTATATAGGGTTTCTGAGGAGCTATTGGCGAATTAGAACTGCTGACGTTGAGGTTCAAACCTAACTTGTGGTCCAGTGCTTATCAATACAGTGTCACACTAGGACTCCTTTCACCTATCTAGGAGGTTCCAAAGAGAATGCTCTAAGGTCTGTGTCCTGTAGTCATTGGGGCCTCAATGAATATGCATGACTTTGGCCTTAATGTACAGTTATGATAATCCGGCCAATGAATATTCATGACTTAATTATATGCCCTCCCTTCCTGAAATTAATCCATCAGATGTGGGGTCTGTGTAGCCCCTACGTGCCTGTCTATTTTGGAAAACAAAAAGCTTGTTAACTATTGGTAGCTATTTTCAGGAACCAGAGACAATGTCCAAACCAAGTTCTTTGTTCCTTACATAGCAATTGAGTAAAATATATATTTAATAAATGTCTATTGTATAACAAGGACAGAATATTGCTAAGAGTTTTGAATGATCAAGGATAAGATGCCTGGTATATGAACTATCTAGGATAATAGTGACCATAGGGGAAAGGTACAATTTACTTAAAGTTGTGATATGTATTCTGCATTCTGTTCTGAAGCTACAGCTAGGAATTATAGATGACCACATTCAGTCTGGACTCCTGGTGTGGCTCTGTAAGATCAGCACTGAACTGCAAATCATAAGGTTGGCAGTTTAAACCCACCAGCTGCTCCTCAGAAACCCAATAAAGGGTCACTTTGAGTCAGAACCAACTCGACGGCTCTTAACAACAATAACAGTCAATCTAACCTGCCTAATTGTAATTCCCAAAATTTTACTTACAGTGTTGTTGCTAAGTGTCATATGGTCAGTTCTGGCTCATAGTGACCCTGTATAGGCTTTCCAGGAAGTGACTGGTGGGTTTGAATCACCGACCTTTTGGTTAGCAGTTCAGTACTTATCCAACAGCACCATAACAGGTAGATGGGAAAAGTTTCAGGCTTGGATTCAGGAGACCTAAATTTCAGGTGTAATTATTTTAGTCTTGGGCCAGTCATTTCAACCCTTGGAGCATCCATTTGCTTATCTTAACTTGTTTTCAAACATCACAGTATGGCAATTAGAATCATACAAAATATGTGCTTTGTGACCTAATGTTATCTCTACAAATGTAACATTGTTTTATTATTCATGTATATATTTATTTATAAACAAGTAATTGTGGTTGCTTTCGATTGTTTATTGGGGGGTGAAAAGTAAATGTGGAACTCTCCTGCACTATTACACAGTCCACCCATCCTTTTGCAAATTTGATCAAGCTTTACAAAAGCTAGAATCCATAAATGACTCTACACGGCTGTGTGCTATGTACTTTAAGGAAAGTACTTAGAAGCATGTGTTCAATTTTGAATCAGTTTCAAGTTCCCATTGTCTCTCTAATGTGCAGCAAGACTAGTATTTCAGTGTGCCAGACCTGTGCATGCCATTCAAACACACAAAGTGAATGTTTTGTATTCCTCCAGAAGTAGCCAGAATGCTAAATTTTAGAAGTTAGGACTTGTGGTGCTCTCTGCCAAAAAGAATCTATACTGCCATTTAATTGCTACCAAATTGTCAACTCCTATCTCTCTTCTTTTCTTAGCCTGAAAACACATGTGCATAATTTATTTTCTATGTTTAGTGGAAGTTAGAATACTAAGCACTAAGTGTTCTGATGCAAGACTATAATTTACTCTTCTTCTAGCCAGAGAAATAAATATTCTTTAACATCTCTGGTCTTCCGTTCATTTACTCTGTCCCTCTGCCTGGTGTCTCTTTCTTTCCCTTCTCATTGAAACTTCTCTTTTCTGCATCCATCCCACTTCTCCCCATTGACTAATCCTATAATTTAAAAAAAAATCATGTTATATTGTGTTTGCAAGATTTTCTTCTCTCTCAGTGCTTTCTACAATAGAATCTTCTATTTGAGATAAGATCTTAATTAAAATGAGATTGTCTTCTGGACAACAGGGTTTGTTTTGTTCGACTTGGTTTTATTATACTGCCTTTACAGTATGGTAAATTAAGAACACTCAAGGTTGAGGAAAAGTACAGCATACTTTGCCCTAGAAAAACTGTTGTTGTTAAGTGCCATTGATTCAGTTCCGACTCATAGTGTCTCCATATAGGGTTTTTGAGGAGCGACTGGTGGGTTAGAAGCCCCACCCTTGTGGTTCAAATGGACCTTGCAGTACAGTGCTTATCCTATACTGCCACATCAGGATTCCACTTCAACATTACATGAAACATAATATTTTCTCACCCAACATTTCTAGTTTCTTTTTTTTTTTTTTTTTTTCATAACAGCTTTCTTTTTAATAGCCCAAAAGTTCTCGTAGCTTAAGTAATCAATCAGAAACTGGGAAATAGCCCCTGGTTCCTATTCACTCTGCTTGCAAGTACTATTCACACTATGTTGTTGTCTTGTCGCTATGTGTCGTGTAGTTGGTTCCGACTCATAGCGACCCTGTACAGGCTTTCCGAGGCTGTAAATCTTTACGTGAGCAGAAAGCCTCATCTTTCTCCCGCGAAGCAGCTGGTAATTTCGAACTGCTGACCTTGCGGTTCGCAGCCTGATTCGTAACCACTATGCTACCAGAGCTCCTTGACCCTGAGGTTAGCAGCCCAATTTGTAACCACTATGCTACCAGAGCTCCTTGTTCACACTATATTAACAAGCAAATATTTTTAAGTAAAAGAGAATGGAAAAATCAACACACATGGTAAATTCCACATCAGGGATACATGATAAATTCCACATCAGGAATACCATGCTAACATTTGAGTTAGGAATCTCTACTTGGGCTAAAACACTAAGATCAATTCTATTGCACCCTACTCCATGCAAACTGCTAAGTGCTGACTCATAGCAACCATGTACAGGATTTTCAAGGAGTGGCTGGTGGGTTGGAACCACCAACCTTGTAGTTATCAGTCTAGTGCTTAGCTTATTAACATCACACTAGGACTCATGTAAGCTAGTCAGGACAAAATGCACAGCACAGATTTTATATAAACATGGAAAACAGATTTATACAATATCACCATTTAGTATATATGCTGTGGCTGAAATACAATTTAAGGACATAAACCTGAAAATGTTTTCACAATTACTGGCTATTTAAAAGACTTTAATTAATAGAACTTTTTAGGTAAAATGGAGGAATTCTGAAGGTGATTTTCATTCTCTAGTTAGACTTCATTTTGCCTTTTTCAAAAACAGAAGAATCCTCTTGACCACCTAGAGATGATTTTCTTTGTATCCTACCAGATGATCCGAATCTTCTTTAAAAGGATCATAGCCTTGTTCTTTTAAGCAATGTAGCACCAAGGAAAACTGGTCCCCTGGAGGGAATTCTTCCCAGGGAACCCACTCCCAACTTTCATTTTTTTTCAGGCTCAATGTTCTTTGGTTCTGAATCATGAGTCAAGTCCACCTTTCCTCTCATCAATATAGTGATGTAATGATAATTTTTTTTCTCAATGAAAGAATCAACAACTGAGGCAAAGTGAACATTTTTCAAGCAAAGAGCTGCTTCTTCCAAGGTTTCCCTTTGAGCATATTCTTCCCAGTTTTCCCAGAACTCCAAATGACCCCCAGGAAGTTGGAAACTGCTGGCTTCAAAGGACCCTTTTATCTTCCCCAGAAGGACTCAAGAGGATGCTTACAACTAGTCATCACTACTCCCACTGTGACCCCGGGCCGCTGTCCCCGCAGCTCTGCACTGGTGGTCATAGTGCAGGGGTCAGAGTTCAGCCCTCTAGTTTCTTTTTTAGGGGGTGGGAGGAGTCAGGGAGTAGAGGAGTTGTTGTTGTTAAGTGCCGTCCAGTTGGTTCCGACCCATAGCGACCCTATGTAGGGTTTCTCAGGAGCAACTGGTGGGTGAGCTTGAACCACCGACCTTGCAGTTCAAACAACTTTGCTGTCTGGTACATTAACCCACAGCGTCACACCAGGACTCCAAAAAAGAGAGGAAAAGAAAAAGAAAGTAGGACAGAGACGGTGTGTGACCATATATAGAACGGAATTCTTCAGTGGAATGCTGACCATTCTTCACCATCATTATGGCAAAGAAGGGCCCAGACCCCTACTAAATAACTGAGCTAGTGTATTTCTATGTTATTTCCAACATAATTTTTATAGTTCCAAGAGGAAAAATAAGGTGAAATAAGTCTCTATCATAACTCTTTTCTTACACCATAATTGCAATGCTGTAGTGAGAGCATTGTTGTTAAGTGCTGTTGAGTCTGTTCCACTTATAGCAGCCCTGTCTAGGGTTTCTGAGGTGTGGCGGATGAGTTTAAACTGCCGACCTTGTGGTTCAAACAGACCTAATAGTTGAGTGCTTAGCCTACAGCGCCACGCCAGGACTCCATATTGACAGTTGATGTTGTTGTTAAGTGCCACAGTCACCCTGTATAGGGTTTCCAAGGAGCAGCTGGTGAGTTTGAACCACAGACCTTGTGGTTCAAACAGACCTTGTGGTCCAGTGCTTTATCCCATAGCACCAAACCAGGACTCTGTATTGACAGTAGTTACACATTATTTTATAATGTCAGGTTGCTACCATAATAGTGTTCCTCTTTCTTGTAGTGTGGCAGTGTAGAACTGAGCGTGCTCCATAGAATGACTTTACAGAGTTCTTCATTGGAAAGTTGACATGGATTATGGCCATCAAAAGACAGTAGAGTCTCAAATTTATAGTTGCTTTCTGAATATATTTTTGCAGTTTATTTTGCTAACAAGTGTGATTCTTCACAGTAGGAGAAATTTTAGCATGGCATTTTGAAAATGATACACAATTCATATGCAGTTTGCATTCTCAAGAATATCTTGTAGTATACCTAAGTTCAACAATGGATGTGAATATATGAGAGGATTTGATGTTAAAATGTCCATTGAGGATGTTTAAAGACAAGAGAGAGGCAAAAACATTTAGAAATCATGAAAGGCGTAAACATATTTGAATGAGTCTAAAATTGAATGCTGTTGGTAGGTGCCGTTAAGGCCTTTCCAACTCATAGTAACCACATGTATAGTCATCTTTTATTATTTTCTTCAGAAAAGCAATGAGAAGACATTTCATTACTATTTCTTTTGAGTAACTAAGAGATTTGGCATTTGAGACCTCAAAACAGAGACTATTGTATGCTTTTTGCTAAGATGGATTCCAGTTCAATGTGTTTTCCTAGCATTTTTCTTTTTCTCCTTTGAGAAAGAGAAATACATGCACACATTCCTCTTAAAGACAGGTTTTATTCCTCCCATGTGCCAGAGCAAATCTCTAGTTTGAAGGAATATATAAGTATTGAATTTAATCCCACCATCCCAATCAGTCCTGCTGCTCTGACCAGTGCTAGATAACACATGAAGTGAATGTTCCAAATGAAACTTCTCCTGGCTGTGACTTACTGTCACTGACATTTTGATGCTGATAAACTGTAGATGAAATCCACAAATGCAGTCCTAAATTTCAGGCATTTGGATTTGTCAGTTCAATTTAGGCATCATCTTAGTTAAAACTCAATTTACTGTATTTATGCAAAAAGAATAGGAGATAAGGGCAAAAGATGTTTTCATTCTGCAATAAATATTATCAGTGATTTGCCATATTATAATCAGCACATGCAGAATAGTGCAACTCCAAACAGTAAGCCACAGTTGCAGTCTGGCAAAATAAGCTCTTCAAAGCTCATGAGCTTACTGTTATTCACCTGGTGGATTCGCTCCATCATGAAGCTGAGTGAGTCCATTAAGCTTATGTAACACAAGCTTAAAGGTGAAATGGAAAGCTCTTAAAAAATAAACTATTTAAGTTTCTAAATCAGGAGTGTGCATTATGTGCTGAAAACTTACATATGCCAGTAATGCCACATACATTTCTGCAATAATGATAATCACATCCACATTTTGAAGCAAAACATTTAAAAGTACATTTCCTTCAGAGAACTAAAAAAATAAAGTCTAAATCAGTATTCTGGCTTTGCTCTGAAAGAACTGAAGGGAGAATAGCAGTCAGGGAGTGTTCCATGCTTTGCAAGTGCTGTCATCAATTCTTATAAATCCTTAATCCAGTCCTTGATAGGCAGGTGAAGAAGAAATTGATTTTTTTCCCTGATCTTTTGGTGTAATAAAATACAGAATATAAGACATGTAATCATGTACACATATGTTCATAGATTTAGGGTCTTATTTTGTTAGTGTACAATTTAGTGTAAGAAAAACACATAGAATACATGCATCAGAAGTAGAAGAAAGAGTATTAAAAACATATGTGTAGACCGATGGCATCATTAAATCTGTTGACTAGTCCTGGAGTTTATCACATGCCCAAGCACTTTAAAAAGCAAGTCAGGCATAAACCCAGTGCTAAAAGAGCATTGTGAAATGGAGTTGTTCTTTTTACTTTGCCAGAGTGTGTTTTTTAATGGACACTCAAACTAAAACTTAAGTCGCTCCTGCTGCACTCTAGCAGGAACGTCAATCAGCCTGCCAAGTGTAAGAGAATTTTTCTTGCAAATAGTCATTGACTGTAACCAAAATACAATCAAAACAACCTTAAGAAGAAGACACTGTTATCTTCCAGGTTAATATTAACTTTCATCAGAAACGTAACTATTAATAAAAATTAACCTTCTACTTAACAAACCATGAATTGCTATTTCTCCTCTTGAGAAAGGTGTCTTCTGAGATTTCATCTGATAAAAAAATTTTTTCTTTGTGACTAAATGTCTGGTCTTACAATTGTGAGTGTTTAGAGAAATGAATGATTTACTTTAAATTATAGACCATCTCTTATCCTGTGATAAATTGTGTTTGAGCTTTGTTCTCCATGACCTAGACGCCATGACAACACCAAGAGTAGCCTTGTCTTTAGGTATAGGAGCAGATAAAGCCATTGTACAGAATGAACTCAGATTTCTAGTGTTCTTTTTTTTTTTTTCAGGTGCATTTTAACATTTAAGACTCAGATTTCTCTCTTGCAAAACAAATGATTAAAATCTTGACAAAGAATGTCTGTAGAAATATAGAGTGTATCAGATACACTCAAATAAAAAGACAGATTTTTTTTTTCCCATTGAAATAGGCAGCCAAAAGCGTGACCAAAAAAAAAAAAAAAAAAATCAGTTTGTGGGGACTTTGGCACCAATTACAGTTCAGGAAATTACTCGAGACCTCACTATTGTAATGGACTCTAAATTTTCAGCAACTGAAAACCACACTGCACCAGCCAATTGGTAATAAATTTAAAATACCAGAAGAGGATTTCAGAGAAAGAAATTGCAGCCATGGAACAACATATTTCTAAGATCAATGGGACATATCTGTCTTACCGGAATAGGATACACTTCTGGAAATAAAGTAATGATCTTAGAAGGCGGAACAGAGACTTTTTAATATCTTCCTCCTACTCCATCTTAGAGGAATGGGATGAGACTTAAATGTTGTAGGGCTCTTGGATGGCTTAAGATAGAAGCTAAAAAATAGCATTTATAATTCAAATCTTCCTGACTCTCAAATCTTTTCAATTTATGAAAAATGCATAGCATTTATATTTGCTCAATATACAATATTTATAGTTTATGTATTTAAGACATTCTTATTGCAATAGTTTGTTCTTTATATTAAACTTGCACAATAGATAAGCATTAACACATGAAAATACTTCTTAGTTATCCAGACTAAGTAAAATTAACATTGATAGACTTTGCAACAGGTCAATAAAGCAAAGTTTTAGCAGTTAGAAGAGCTAGGAGATTCCAAAGTCAGGAATCCTTTTGGGGAATGCCTTGTTTTTCCCTTAAAATTTCAATAACGACTACAAAAGACTGTTCTCATTTGTCCCATCTTTTTCACAAAAGAACTTTGAAATGAAGGTGATCTTTAGAAAAACTAAAGGACTATCTGTTTCTTTACAGATTAAAATCAACATCTAAGACTTTTCCCAGAAGATAATAAGTAATTGTGTAGATTACCCAGTGTAAACTAATTTCATCAAGTAACTAACAAGCAGGTGGGTTCTTATATATTAGTCAATTGTAATACTTCATGCCATTGATTCAATCATTCATTCTAAATAAAAACAAAACCCTTATTGAATGATTTCTATTTATTATATTATGTACTATGTTAGGCAGTAGGAATATGAAGTAAAAATAGGGCATGTTTTTGTCCTAGAAAAGCTCCTAGACTGTAGACAGAGAAACTAGAGGTAAATTTTGCATTGTTCATTGCAAAGTTAGAATTTAAGCTTTGGGGATTCAGATTTGCCAATGGAGATTACGAAGTAGAAGCATTGATCAGAGACCACCTTGAGAAATTCATTAATAAATAAAATGTTCTTAGTACAAGATTTTGAAATTTGAAGGAAAACAGAATGAGCTCCATACAGCCTGAACAAATTCTCTGAGCAAAGAGCAACCACTGCCAGTACTGATCCACCTAATCCCAGGATTATGCTGGATCCCAAGAGAAAGGGGAAGTTTGTTTTAAGTGGGATTTTGCTACATGAGAATTGCCCGAAGCCCTACAGACTCCCTTGCAGAATTCTTTTCTCCATATAGAGGCATTTGCTATGCCTTTGCTCACCTATTTGAATCATCCAGATGGTGATATCAGTTGCAAAGAATATAAAAATTCCACCATAAAGTTTTAATGCAATCTTGGTTTTTCCAACATGTTGTGCATTGTGTGTAGTAACACATTTGGGGAAATACTGCTACTTAATGAAGTGTTGTAGGGCCTTCACAGAGTGCTTATCTGATAGTATTTAAAAAATGGGAACTCTGGTTGGCTTTATAAGCTGAGGGCAATCTAACTCTGCCTCAATGGCACTAAACAATTTAACACAACTCTGCCTGTGGTGGCACACATCTTATTTAGAGGATGCACAATCCTTGCATTGTAGGGAATTATGAAAAACAAAAATGTGAGTTTCAGTTTAAAGGTGCTTACCATTCAGATTATCATTTGTCAAAGAGATTTTGGTGTGTGGGGAGTTTCATGGTGGTGTGTAAAACCAGGTGGATAGCATTTTAAAATATAAAATGGAGTCTTAATATTGCTTTGAAGATCGAATACAGGTTAAAAACAACAACAAACATTAAAAAGGTCAAATTTAGTGAGGTATTCATTGCACTGGAAAATGGAAAGATATAACCAATTAACAGTTAAAGAGCTAACAAATCTATTTTGTCTAAAAAATGGTATATAATTTGTTCTAGATATTTAAGGATAAGTTAGAGGCATTATTCATTTTCTGATTATTTTATTTTGATGCTAAGTGATGGATTTATGATGTTATTTCTCTTTCTAGTCCTTTCTTTTGTCTTATTTATTTAGTCTCATAGATACGGTTGGTATTCAGTTAGTACAGACTGTTATGGTCATACAAGTGGTTAAAATTAAAAAAAAAAATAAAAAAATACATCGAACAGGTTGATAAATGGTTACTGTCTTGAGCCCCCCAAGTGTCCCATCACAAGGTTATTGTGCTGCTGTTGAGTTGGCCCTGACTTATGGCAATCTCATGCACAATGTAACCAAACGCAGTCTGTCCTGTGCCATCCCCATGATGATTCCAGATCAGACCGTTGTAATCCAGAACTTTCATTGGCTGATTTTCAGAAGCAGACTTCCACACCATTCTTCCTAGGCCATCTTAGTTTGGAGTAGCACACAAAGCATCACTGACGAGTGGTGGCTGCATACTTGGCTGTGTGCCAAGAATGAAACTTGGGTCTTCTGCATGTAAGATGAGAATGAAATCACTGACCCATCAATTAAATATATATACAGATTTTGTTGTTAGGTGCTGTTGAGTTGATTCTGACTCATAGTAACCCCATGTACAACGGAACGAAACATGACGCGGTTCTGAGACATCCCCACAATCTTTGTTAAACTTGAGCCCATTGCTGCTGCCGTTGCCAATATATATATTTCCCCAAGTCTCCTATTTTCCATCTTAAACATCACACATCTTTTCAGCCATTTCTCATATGAAATGATAATATTTGATATTCATTGCCTTTGCAATTTTTCCCCATGATGTTCCATAGTTGTTTTAAGCACCAACAAAGATATTATGCTGTCAAATAAGTGTATGTGAGTCCTGGTGTGGCGATGTGGGCTAATGCCTCAGACTGCAGAGTCCTTTGAACTGCCAGGTTGGTGGTTCAAGCTCCTTGGAAACCCTATATAAGTTTGCCACAGGTCGGAATTGACTCGACAGCACTTAACAACAACAACAATATATTGGACTAGATATTTTCCCCGCAGAAATTATGTGATTCTTTGAAAGTTCATATGCATTATGTCTCTCCAATTGTAGAGCCAAACTTCAATTCCCCTTATTCTCAGTACAGCCTTGCATTAGTCTGTTAAATATATCTTCTTCCCAAATTAAATGAGAGGGAAAGAGCTAGAAGGAGAGGACAGAGGAACAGACAGAGAGAGAGAACTGATTAATAGCCATTAGTTTGGAGACTTCTTTGATGTTCTTGATGTCATCACATAACTCTTCTGTTCTTTACGTCATTAGTGTCTAATGCATCAAATCTGTTTTTGAGATGATCTCTAAATTCAGGTGGGATGTCTTATTTTGGCTTTCATGGACTTAATTTTTAATTTTTAATTTTCTTTGGCTTCAGCCTGAACTTACGTAAGAACAGTTGAAGGTTTAACCCAAACCTTGTTTTGGTTGACCTAAGACAAGAAGAATGATGGAATGACATCAAGAACATCATACAGCAAGAAAGTAAAAGGTCATTTAGAAGATGTCATCCCATAACTCTTCTGGTCTTCAGTTACTAGTCTCTAATGCATCAAATCTGTTCTTGAGACAATCATTAAATTCAGGTGGGATATGTTCAAGGGCATATTTTGGCTCTCTCGTTGACTTGTTTTAATTTTCTTCAGCTTCAGCCTGAACTTGCCTATGAACAATTGATGGTCTGTTCCATAGTCTGCCTCTGGCCTTGTTTTGGCTGATGATATAGAGCGTTTCCACTGTCTCGTTCCACAGATATAGTCAATTTGATATCTTTTTATTTCATCCTGTGAGGTCCATAGGAATAGTCATCTTTTACATTGTTTAAGAAAGTTATTTGCAATGAAGAAGTCATTGGCCTTGCAGAATTCTATCATGTGATATCCAGCATCCTTTCTATCATCAAGACCATATTTTCCTACCACTGATCCTTCCTTTTTGTTTCCAACATTTACATTCCAATTACCAGTAATCATCAATATATCTTGACTGCTTGTTTGTTCAATTTCAGACTTGAGAAGTTGGTAGAATTCTTCAATTTCATCATCACTGGCTTTAGCGGTTGGTGCATAAATTTGAATAATAGTTGTTTTAGCTGGTCTTCCTTGTAGGTGTATGGATATTATCCTATCACAGACATCATTGTACTTCAAGATAGATATTGAAATGTTCTTCTTAATGATGAATGCGATGCCACTCCTCTTCAATTTGTCATTCCCTGCATAGTAAACCATGTGATTGTCAGAATGGCCATTGCCAGTCCATTTCAAGTTACTAATGCATAGGATATTGATGTTTATGCATTCCATTTCATTTTTTATAACTTTCAATTTTCCTAGATTCATACTTCATATATTCAATGTCCTGATTATTAATGGATGTTTACAGCTATTCTCCTTTTTATGAGTTGTGCCCTATCAGCAAATGAAGGTTTCTGAGGGTTTTATTCCATTGGTGTCATCACAGTCAACTCTACTTTGATGAGGCAACTCTTCCCCAGTCTTATTTTGAATGCCTTCCAACCTGAGTGGCTCATCTTCTGGCATTACAACTGACAATATACTGGTGCTGTTCATCATGTTTCAATTTTCAATATTCTGGTGTTATCTCACAGTTTTTCTCTGCTATTCATAAGATTTTTTATTGTTGTTGCTGTTGTTTTTAAGTGCCATTGAGTCAGTTCCGAATCATAGCAACCCGGTATAGGGTTTCTGATATGCAGCTGGTGGGTTTGACCTGGCAGCCTTGTGGTTCACAGTCCAGTGTTGATCTTACAGGAGGTTTTAAGTGACTAAATATTAAGAAGTAGTATATCTTTCCTTCTTCCTAGTCTGTGTTATTCTGGAAGCTTATCTGAAATTTGTCCACCATGGGTGACTCTACTCCTATTTAAAATACCAATGGCATAGCTTCCTTAATCAGTAACACACAAGCCACCACAGTACGGCAAACTGATAGATGAGTGGTAGTTCAATCATTCATTCTGTATGCTGAGCACATAATTGAATGTATATTTAGCATTCAATTTGTATCCTGAGTAAATAATCTGCATGCTGTGCAGATAATCTGAAAAACTGGATTATATGAAGAAGAATGTGGCATCAGGATTGGAGGAAAACTCATTAACAGCCTGCAATATGCAGATGATACAACTTTGCTTGCTGCAAGTGAAGAGGACTTAAAATACTTACTGATGAAGATCAAAGACCACAGCCTTCAGTAGGAGTTGCACCTCAATATAAAGAAAACAAAAATTGTCACCACTAGATCAATAAATAATATTGTGATAAATGGAGAAAATAGTGAATTTGTTAAAGACTTCATTTTGCTTGGATCCACAGTTGACAATCATGGAAGCAGCAGTAGAAAAAATCAATAGACTTATCGTATTACGCAAATTTGCACAAGGCCTCTTTAATACGTTCAAGAGCAAAAAGATGTCAGTTTGAGGACTAAGGTGCGCCTGACTCAAGCCATAGTATTTTCAATAGCCTCATATGCATGTGAAAGTTGGATAATGAATAAGGATGACTGTAGAATTGATGCATTTGAGTTATGATGCTGGAGAAGAATATTAAAAGTACCATAGGTTTCCAGGAGAACAAACAAATGTGTGTTGGAAAAAGTACAGTCAGAATGTTCCTTAGATGCCAGGATGGTGACACTTAGTCTCTCATACTCTAAACATATTTTCAGGATAGACAAGTCCCTGGAGAAGGATATCACACTTATTAAAGTTGAGCGTCAGTGGAAAATAGGAAGACTCTCAACAAAATGGATGGGAATCGTGACAGCAGCAATAGTCTCAAGCATAACAAAAACTGTAAGGGTGGCTGGCATAGGACCGGGCAGTGTTTTGGTCTATTGTAAAAATGGTTGCTATGAGTCAGAATTGACTCAACACCACCTAACAACAACAGCAACAAGTCTGGAAAGTCTCTGAGGTGAGAAATGGGGATTGGTTTTGAGAAGATAGTTTCTAGGTGAGGTATAGGAGATTGGCAAGTTTTTGAGAAGATAAATTCAGAAGTACATCTGCAGTATATCCAAAAGCAGATAAATTGCAACATTTGGATACACTCAACAATGGTATGGTTGTGAAAGTTTCTGAAATGCTAGCCTTTTTGCTAAGAAGTGGAATTTTAAGTTGGTGTTTGAAATAAATAAATGTCCAATGAGTTTGGTCTTACTTTGCTAGCGTGCCTATCTATGATTGTGTGTCTTTTATAGTTGCTATTCAACAACAGGAGTCCTGGTGTGGTGCTGTGGGTTAATGTGCCAGACTGCAAAGCCATTTGAACTGCAAGGTCGGTGGTTCAAGCTCA
>NW_006408644.1:205543-221157 GCF_000296735.1 Chrysochloris asiatica | reverse complement strand
CCGTGTGACTGTGAATTCCCACTTGGGAGGCTCAACTCTCGTGGTTTTCTTTCCCGATCCCGGAGCCCCTACTCACTAGCACGTCTGGTCACTCTGGCAAACCGGAACCTCCTCTCGCCTTCATTTTCTTTATCTCTCCATTTTAATCCTACCTTTTCCAAACATGTTCCGTTATTCTAGTAGAATTTAAGAAAGAATCCCACAATTGACTATGCTGAAACGAAATGCACTGGGTTCTATATACTGCCTATGTATTTGTAACACTTCAATACTTTTTTTGTTAATTAACTGACTCATCTGGCATTCTACTAATAAGACTTATAACCTTACAAACCAAACATGGGGCCACCACAGTCATTGAGATACTCATTTTTAAGGCATAAATCTACCTGTGCAGACTTATACTTATCTTTCTCATCTGTCTTTCATGATATATTTCAGAGGATTCTCCACCCTAATGTTGTTATCATAAAGTATATATTTATGCATTATTGATAAAATAAAATAGACTTTTTTTTTATCCATTTGTCATTTTAAATCATGTAGTGTACAATAAAGAATTACAAATAAAAAATACTGTGAAACAGGCCTGTATATTTGCTCATGAAATTACCTTTACCTGAGAGACTTTTGCTTTGTATGACTTTAAGCTTCTGTTTAGGGCCCGTTCTTTTCAATTTTTAAGACTCCCTTTAGCATTTCTTGTAGTGCAGGCCTGATAATAACAAATTCCCTCATATTTTCTTTATCTGGAAATATTTTAATGTTACCCTTATTTTTGAAGGACTAGATAGAGCATGTTTAGTTGCCAGTTTCTTTCAGCACTTTAAACATGTCATTCCACTACCTCTTGGCTCCAAGGTTTCTGAGGAAAAATTGGCACTCAATCTTAATGTCTTGATGCTTATAGAGATTCTCACTTTATTTTTCATTTAAAAAGTTCAGTCAAGTTCCAGAGTTCCAAAATAATGGGTTGCAATTGATCTTTCCAATGTAATCATTGCCTTAGTGGAGAGACCAACCTCTAGACCTTCCTATCTCACCATGTTGCATGATGTCATATTTTTATTTAAAGGAATAAAAACTAGAAAATAAGACTTGCATAAAAATACCTATAAGGAAAAATTGACTTCAATAAATACTAGAAAAGAGAGTTTAAAAAGTGACACTGAAACTTCAGTGGAGGATTTATCTACTAGGATAAGTCAATCATTTATTTTTCATCTCTTTAACTAACATTTATTTAACACTTGTCATGCTTTGGGTATCATTATGAGTTCTGAAGATCTGTAGGTGACTGTCATGGTCTCTTCCTTGAGAAACTCCATTTAGAAGGGTGGTTTTTGTTGTTAGGAGCTGTTGAGTCAATTTCTACTCATAGTGACCCTACACCACAGAAAGAAATACTGCCTGGTCCTGTGCCATCCTCACAATTGTTGTTATATTTGAGCCCGTTGTTGCTGCCACTGTGTCAATCTATCTCATTGGGGGTCTTCCTTTTTTTTCACTGACCCTCCACTTTTCCAAGCATGATGTCCTTTCCAAGGGACTGATCCCTACTGATTATATGTTCTAAGTATGAGAGACAAAATCTCACCATCCTCACTTCTAAGGAGCATTCTGGCTGTACTTCTTCTAAGATAGATTTGTTTGTTCTTCTGTCAGCCCACGGTACTTTCACCCTTTTTCTCCAGTGCTATAATTCAAATGGAGTACTGATATGGTGCCCCAGGATAATGTACTGGACGGCAAGATTGGTTTGAACCACAAGGTTGGCGGCTCAAACCTCACCAGTCACTCCTTGGAAACTCTATACAAGGTTGCTGTGAGTTGGAACTGACTAGACAGCATATAACAACAATAATCTGTGTTTCATATTCCAGTGTTTATCCTACATCACCACACCATGTACATATATACATATATATAAAGGAGGCATAGTAGCATGGGTGACATCCTTGGCTGCTAATCACACAGGTCAGCAGATTGAATCGACCAGTCAGTCCATGGGAGAAAGATGAGAGTTTGTTCCCATAACGATTTAGAGCCTCTACGGGGTCACTGGTAGCATAGTGGTTATGAATTAGATCGCGAACCTCAAGGTCAGCAGTTTGAAACTACCAGCTGTTCCATGGGAGAAAGATGAGGGTTTTTGCTCCCATAAAGAATTATAGCCTCAGAAACCCTGTTACAGGGTCAGTATGAGTCAGAATGGACTCCACAGCACATAACCACCACCACCACCACAGGGTCACTCTGAGTTGGGACCAACTCGAAGGCACCATACATAAATATGTATATATTTTGTTGTTGTTGTTGTTGTTAAATGCCATTGAGTCAATTCCAACCCATAGCAACCCTGTATAGGGTTTCCAAGGAGCAACTGATGAGCTTGAATCACCGAACTTGCAATTCAAATGACTTTGTATTCTGACGTGTTAGCCCACAGCACCATACCAGGACTCTGACTCCCTCAATCTCTCTCTCTCTCTCTCTCTCTCTCTCTCTCTCTCTATATATATATATATATATATATATATATATATATGTGTGTGTGTGTGTGTGTGTGTGCATATACACACACATATATATTTGTTGTTATTGTTCAGTGCTGTCAAATTGTCATAGCAAACCTATATAGGGTTTCTGAGGAGTGGCTGGTGAGCGTGAACTGCCAACCTTGCTGTTCAAACCGACCTTTCTGTCCAGAGCATTAACTTGCAGCACCACACCAGGACTCCTTTTGAATATATATGTGATTAATAACCAGTTGTACTGAAGGAAGAAGCACAAGCTGCACTCAAGGCACATTGGTGAAAACAAGGCTCCAGAAACCAATGGAAAAGAAAATGAAATCTTTCAACAAACTAATGTAGCACTGGAGGTGCTTGCTCCTCTATGCTAAGAAATTTGGAAGACAGTTATCTGGCTAACCAATTGAAAGAGATCCATATTTATGCCCATTCCAAAGAGAAGCAACCCAACTGAATATGGAAATCATCAAATAATATTAATGAATATTGCATGTAAGTGAAATTTTGTTGAAGATAATTTAAAAATTGCTGCAACAGTACATCGACAGAGAACTGTCAGAAACTCAAGTCAGATTCAGAAGAGCATGTTGAACTAGGGATATAATTTATGATATCTAATGGATCTTGACTCAAAGCAGACATACCAGAAAGATGTTTACTTGTGCTAAACTGACTGTGCAAAGGCTTTTGACTGTGTGGATCATGACAAGCTATGAATAGCATGTGAACAATAAGTATTCTAGAACATTTAATTGTGTTCATGAGGAGCCTGTACAGAGACAGAACAGAACAAGGGGACACTGAATGGTTTAAAATCAGGAAAGGTGTGTGCCAGGTGTGTGTTCTTTCTTCATATTTACTCAAATCTATATGCTGAACAAATGATCTGAAAAGCTGGATTATATGAAAAAGTATCAGTATTGGAGGAAGACTCATTAACAACCTATGATATGCAGATGATACAAACATTCTTGCTGAAAGTGAAGAGGATTTAAAATACTTATTGTTGAAGATCAAAGACCACAACCTTCAATATGAGTTGTACCTCAATGTAAAGAAAACAAAAATCCTCTCCACTCTTCCAATAAATAGTTTTAGATGGAGAAAAGATTGAAGTTGTCAAAGACTACATTTTCCTTGGATCAATAGTCAACACTCATTCAAGCAGCAGCCAAGAAATCAAATGATGTATTGCATTAGGCAAACCTGCTTCACAAGACCTCTTTAAACTTTTCAATGGGAAAGACCTCAGTTTGATCCTCTGACCTCTGGTTATTGGGACATGAGCCAGCAGCCTGCCATCTAACTTACCTATTTTGGTTTCATCAGTCCCTGCAATCACATGAGTGAATAGAGGCCTCCAGCCTAATGGCTGGTTTAGGACTTGCAAGACTCTATGACTGTGTGAGTTATTTTATGAAAATGAATTTAAACACACATACACACACCCCATACACATACACATGAGAGGCTTAAAAAAAATTCTTAGAAAAGTAGAATTAAAAGTTCATGGAATTTTGCCATGAACTTTTTGAAGCCTGCTCCCCCTCTCCCCCCATAATGTTTTCCAAATCACTGAGGACCATGACCTAACCAAGTTGATACAAAATGTTAACCATCACAGAACTCAAATATGTTTTCCATTCACCTTGTGTCTTCTTGGAGACCTTAGCTGTGTAATACAAATAAAAGATTGTACATGAAATAAAACCCTGGGTTTTCAGGCTTAGACATATTACTTACCAGCAATGTGAGCTGACCTGACGGCACTTAACAACAACAACAATGTGAGCATGGACCCCAGTTTCCTCATCTCTTAAAAAAAAAAAGGTAATAATGCATGTCCAACATCTATCAGGGTTATTGTAAGGATCACAAAGATATATGTATTTGTTATTAAGTACTGTCGAGTCAGTTGGGACCCAGAACAACCTTGTATAGGGTTTCCATGGAGTAGCTGTTGAGCTTGAACTGCCAACCTTGCAGTTCAAACCTACATTGCAGTCTAGAGCATTAATCTGCAGCCCCACAGTTCAAACCTACATTGCAGTCTAGAGCATTAACCTGCAGCCCCACACCAGGACTATCTATCTATCTATCTATCTATCTATCTATCTATCTATCTATCTATTCTTTGAAAACGAATGTGAAATGCAAATAAACAACACTGGTCTAAAACTACATTGTGTTATTTTAGGAAATTGAACCTCAGAGATGTTGAATAACTTACTCAAATTCACCAGTTCATTTTCTAAGGAGATCTCTGACTTGACACCCAGTTCCCTTTCCCCTAATCACTGTTTTCTCTGTTTTCTTTCTGGAAACATAAAGTATTGTGTGCTAATTTTTAAAAATTTAATCTTTAATTAGGAACAACTCACCATGTTACAATATGGTGATAAATGTGCATTTCTTTATAATTAACTGTATTCCCAAAGTCTCACCTTGTTAACACTGAGCAAGAAAAAAAATAGCTATAATATATAAACTAGTATATTAAAAAATAATAACATTTTAAAAATTCTACTTTGACCTTCAATTGAAAAGAAGGAAAAAAGTTTCCCAAAGTCATTGTACAGCTTAGAAATGTATTTCTTTTCCTATTGTATCTAGGACCAATAACACTGTCCTTCAAATATCTCTTTTAATTGAAATACTATAACTGCTTCATAATGAAAGGAGAATCAAATGACTAATCAATTGATATCTTGTCTCAGGCCAGAATCCCTAGGCCCTCCAATAGAATGCTCTGGCCTCGTCCTATCACTTCAATATTATTCTGTCCTTGTATCATGTCAATATCATCTTCTTTTGCTTCATTAATCATCATCCATATCATTGATAAGATTTATTGAGCATTTACTATGTTTCTGCCATGATACTTAATTCATTACATGCAGATCCTCATCCAATCCTACTGTAATTATCTCCATTCTATATGGGAAAACAGTATGTGTCTTTGTATCGCCCAGCTTTGTATCCCTCACAGTTCTTTCAAATACTAACTACTTTCATTAACTTTTTTTTAAAAAAGAGAGACAACAATAGAGTTCACCAACTATTGCTAAAATGATTGCATGAGATACCAGAAAATTACCTCACATGATGCATGGTACATAGTGGGTCCTCTATAAATAAGCAATAACTTTGAATCAGAACACATGTTTGTTTGGGGAAGAATGTGATGGAGACTAAAACCCAAAAGTTGGAGATGAAGAATTCAACAGCAACAACATGTATCATATCAGGCACCACAATGGATTTGGG
This sequence comes from Chrysochloris asiatica, assembly GCF_000296735.1. NCBI lineage: Eukaryota > Metazoa > Chordata > Mammalia > Afrosoricida > Chrysochloridae > Chrysochloris > Chrysochloris asiatica. The sequence continues at coordinate 215,356 of NW_006408644.1, read as the reverse complement.
AAACTGAACAAAACCAAGATTGCTGCCATTGTGCACTTTACAAATATACATTATACACCTTACATGTACAAATACAGTTTAAGAAATGTATGCAAAAGCACAGCTAGCAAGTTTTGGAACTGGAATTTCAACCCAGCAACACATACCTAATATCTGTACTCTTAACCTTTAAACTACAACTGGTTTAAAAAGGAGTTCCCTTGGGAAGATTATTCAAAAGAACTTACAATGTGCATTCACTGAAACAAATACTTGTGCTGAGTATAAATTCACATTCTGACCTTTTGATGTACTCTGAAAAAAGATATCACTTAAATTCCCTAAAATTTAAAGTGTTGACTTTGAGATTGTATACCATTTGATTTGAATAAGAAGAGACCAGTTAGTCTATAAATTCCAAGTAATCCCAGACTTACACAAACTATGTACATGCCAGGAGTGTTTTAGGTCTAAAAATACATCCTGCCTGATTTTTTGTTTGAGTAGATTGGAGAACAGTTTCTTTTAGAAGATAGTTTGATCAAAGTTTATAGAAACAGATAAAGACAGATGGGAAAATGTTTAATTTCCTCTCCTCCAACCTTGGAACTCAATGGTTACTTCTCTCTACAACACCTAATGACCTCATCATTGTTAACCATAGTAGCAGAGACAAAGAGATGACATCCAGCTTTTAAGGTAACGCTTAACTATGTATTTCCCAGAAATGTATAGAGAAGTGTTGAGACTCTTCACCAAGTACAGACCACTGACCACATCTCAGGCATTCAACAAGTATTGAGTCTGTGTTGGACTCCAGGACAGTCTCTGGAACCATCCCCAAAGAAAGTTGCTCTAGTTTTCTGCATACCACAAAGAAAAGTTCAATGTTTTAAAAAGTTAGATTGAGTCAGATTATGTCAGAATACTTTGATACCTTTGTTAATTACTCTGTATGCTTATATTTATGTTTTAATTGAAAGAAGAAACATCATGAAATAATGCATAAAAAATGGAGAGAACAAACCAAGATATCAAATTTCTTTTAGGACCTTTAGGCCTTGTGTGGTGCTGTGGGTTAATGCTCTGGACTGTAAAGTTGGTTTAAACTGCAAGGTCAATGGTTCAAGCTCACCACCTGTACCTTGGAAACCCTATACAGGGTTGCTGTGGGTCAGAATCTATTCACGGCACTTAACAACATTAGGACCTTGTCTTTTGGTTTTACCTTGAGACTGAAATTTTTTTTCACTTTGATGATCTTTTTCTATTTTCTCTGTTAATGATTTAAACTTAAATTCCAAGGTAATTTCTATGACTCAAAATGCATTTGAGCCTACGGATCTCCCCACGTAAGTGGGTTTTGAACTAGAGCTAAAGAGATTGAATATTATCACAGTGCCTGGGTTTGCTTGTAATGAGACATCTCAGATGCAATGGATATAAGGAAAGGCAATGTTATCACCCACGTTCTCCCAAATTTTAGAACAGTATGTTTCTCAGAAACTGTGATTTTATATCCACAGCACCTAGCATCGTTTCTGGCAAGTACTAGGCATTAAATAAATGCCTGTTAGATGAATGACTCTGTATATATTTTAGATTCTTTAAGTATGATTTAAGTGGACTTTTAAAAACCAAGATTCTGTGATGTCTATAAGAAGATTTTTTATACTATATGAATGATTAAAAACCCAAAACTCACTGCCACAGAGTCAATTCTGACTCACAGCAACTCTCTAGCACAGAGCAGAATGGCCTCCTAGGGTTTCTAAGGCTGCAAATCTCTATGAAAGCAGACTGCCACATCTTTCTCCCTCAAAAGTTACTGGTGGGCAGGAACCCCTGACTTTTCAGTTCACACTCATATGCTTTAACCACTGTGCCACTAGGGTTCATTTTAATGGTATTCTTGAAAAAGTAATGAGTATTAAGTCAGTCAGATTTATCAATAGAAAGAGTAATTTTTGCTGTAAAAGTTTCAGAAGTTCGATTCAAAGAGCAGCTATAGAACAATACCAAAGCAAAACCTCTGGAAGATATATAGCATGGGTTACAAGAAAGAGAAGTTAAAGAAAGCCATGGTAACATTTTATGTACACAGTATTTCTCAGTAATCTTGAAATACTTCCCTCCTGAGGTACAAGCAGCATTCATCCTCTTCTCTTGCAAAGGGTTACAAAAGCTTTCAGAGACAGTTTTTGAAGAATATGGAGCTGTGGGCAGTTGTCCTTTATTCCTCTTTCATTGCACAGCATCCTGTCTTTATGATCCTGAGCTCAGTTTTGGTACCGACCATGCAACAGAAAAACAGGTTCATTTTGGGAGTTTCAATAATGTTCTTTTTTACTGTTTCATTAAAAGAATGAATGTTTATTACCAATCCAATGTGGCTAAAGTTTCATTGGTAAACCTCTTCTGGGAAGATATTCTAGACTGAATGCATCCCCATGAAAATACATATTGAAAGTCCTGACATGTATGCCTGCGGTTATAATTCCATTTGGGAATGGGTTGTCTTTATTATGTTAATTAGACAGGATTGGTGGAGGGTATGTGTTGAGTTCATCTCTTCTGAGATATTGTTAAGTGCCCCTGAGTCTCTTGTCTCACAGAGACCCTATATGGGGTTTCTGAGGAGCAGCTGGTGGTTTGAACCATTGATCTTGTGGTTAGCAGTCCTGTGCTTATCCCACAGTGCCACACCAGGACTTCTCTTTTCAGACAGAAATGAGATTGCACAACCAAGCCTGTGAGCAGAGATAGGGAAAAGAAATGCCAAGCCACATGAACATTGCTCAGGAGTAGGAGCTCAAAGACAGGCCTATCCTACAGAAACAGCAGCGATAGAAAGCCTTTCCCTAGAGTCAACACCTGGAATTTGGACTTCTACCCTGCTAAACTGTGAGAAAATAAATTTCTTTTTTGTTAAAGCCATCCATTTGTGGTATTTCTGTCATAGCAGCACAAGAGAACTAAGACAGAATGGTTGTTAGTATGGAAGTCGTTAGGCCTTGCTGTGTTCTGTTGACAGCTGCTGCCATGGAGTGGGGCCAGCAGAACCAGCCTGATTGGCACTATGACTGTTTCATAAATGGCATTATCAAGCTGAAGGAGCCCTGGTAGTGTAGTGGGAGTAAGATGAGGCTTTCTGCTCCTGTAAAGATTTACCACCTTGGAAAGCCTGTACAGGGTTGCTATGACTCAGAACCAACTCAGCGGAAAACTATCAGCACACCATAATCAACCTGAGGTATTGCAATGAGGTACCTGTCTCCTTTCTAAATAAAGTACAAGAATATTGTTGTTGTTAAGAGCTGTCAAGTACAAGAATAGGTGACAGGAAAGTAGGCCTGAGGAAGGAATGGAAAGCTTCATGAGCAATCAATTTCTAGTGATCCTAGAAGAATCTGGTAGAAATTTAGTTCTACAGAGGTAACAATAATAATGTAAATTTGATGCATTAAGAAGCAAATTAAACAAAACCATCATAAATAAACAAGCAAACTGACTGAATGCTTGTTTGTGTCTTATCAAACAAATATACATTCCAAACCAAAGTATCTGGAGCCTTTGCTAAGCACAATACGATAGACATTAGTTTCCTCTCTTTCTAAATGTACTGTATAGTCTGAACCATGAAAAATCAGTGTTACTGGAGAGTCTTTTTTTGAAACTTTTCTTTGTGGGCAAGGTGCTTCCTAATAGTATGTATACCAAATGGTTCATAGGTACATTAATTCTGTCATGGCCTTTACAATTTAATTTGGTAAATCACTGCTGCTGCACACTAAAGATGCACTACTGTACCACTTAGTAAGCTACTAGTGTAACACAAAAATTGTAATGGCTTCCAATGGTCGATTGATTTCTCAAATTTCTTTAGTCCTATAAGAACCTTTTCACTCACAAGGAAAGGGGTTATAGCTGCAGAGACAATAATAATTCTGCAAGTGACAAGAGATCCTTCAGCTATTCTCCTTCTTCAGACTCATTCATTGTCCTCTTCCATTAGGTTGTTTAGGATCCTGCACTATTCTCCAGGGATTGGGCCATTCTGAAAACATGTCCAAAGTAAATGTCATCCTTATATCTAAGGAGTATTCTGACTGTACTTCCATTCTGTTGTAGTTCTTCTAGCAGTCTGTGGCATATTCAATATTCTTCACAAATACTAAAACTCAAATCTGTCAATTCTTCCCTGGTATTGTTTTTTCAACTGCCCAGTGTATGCACACATAAGAGACATTTGAAAATACCAGAGCTTGGAGCAAGCGTACCTTAGTCATCAAAATGACTGTCTTAGACTAGGTTCTCTAGAGAAGTAAAACTAGTGAAGCTTATACATGTCCATATAAAGAGAGCTTTACATCAAGGAAATGGCTCAGACAATTGTAGAAGTGGTCAGTCCCAAATCTATGGGTTAGATGTCAGGCTGGAGTCTTTGGTAGGTCAGATGGCAGTCAAGGAGGCAGGCTGCTGATGACTCTCAGGATCAGCAGGTTATAGAGCAGGCCACTGGCTTAAGTCCAAAGAATCTAAGGTTGGAGGAAGAGTCAGATACAAGATCCAGACTCAGCAGAGAACAAACTAATTTTACCTGAATATCCAATATATTGGAAGCAGGCCACACCCCTGAGGAAACTTCCATTCAATTGACTGGCTGCTCATAGCTGACCTCATCATAAAATTGATTACATTATATAAGGTCTCATCATGGGGGATAACTACATCTCAACTGCCAAACCACTGAGAATCCTGGCCCATTCTAGTAGACACAAAACCTTAACTATCACAGCTGTCATCTCTTGTCAGCACACAGAATGTACAATTCACCATTCTTTATAACACCATCAGTCTTTGCTTCTCTGACAAACCAAACCTTTTGTTTTCCTAAAATTCTACTGGAGATTTACCTCTGGCAGGAAGGCTTCTTGACTAACTCTAAAAGGCTAAGTATGGTAACTTCTACCATCAAAACTTTCATTCTCACAGCTATTGATGGAATGTTGCTGTTGGGTACCATCAAGTTGATTCCAACCCATAGCAACGCTGTATAGGGTTTACTCGGAATGACTGGTGAGCTTGAACCACCTGCCTTGCCATTCAGAACAATTTTGTAGTCCAGTGCATTAACCCACAGTGCCACGTCACTGGTAAATTTATCAGGACAACTGAACATTAGTCACATAAATGCACTCACCTGGTGGATTTTAGGATTTTTGCTTTTTATGGCTAAATTCTAAAGTATTCTAAAATGTATTCTTTAGTTTTTTTCCCTTATAGTGACTACTACATTTCCATTGTCACTGACTGTAAGTTAGGAATTGGCAAAGAGAAAATGATAAATTTCTCAAAACAGAAGCTTGAAAAACACCAACAAAGGTAATGTATGCTTTTCTATTTTCAACTTTTATTTTTACTTTTCTTATGTTTCTCATAAAACAACACTTCCTGAGTCAATATAACTTTCCATATATTCTTTAAAATTTTCATTACACACAAAGGGCTATTCCTTTCTTTCCTCATGATCCTTAGCAGGAATCCTAGAATTTTTCATGTTCAGCAAAAAACCTGAAGGGAGAAAACTGCCGGCCTATGCTCAGATCTAACTCCCTAAATAAATAAGGTATATACACACACATATACACATATACAATTTTGTTGTCAATATTTTTTAAAAATGTTTAGAAATGAACTTTTATTACACTATCCTGAGATTTGGAAGCATACTTAGGTTTACATGAGGGCTATAGATAAGACATACAAAAAAAAAAAAAAAAAGAGAGAATATCAAAATGGCAGAAGTAGTACTTCATTATAAGTAATTAGTTTAAATGCAAATGAATTACATTCTCCAATCAAAATGCAGAAAGTAGCAGAATGAAATAAAATAAAACATGATATATACATGTATACAAGAGACACATTTTAGACCAAAAGGCACAAATAGGTAACAAGTAAAAGACTGAAAACAATTATTCCATGCAAATAGTAAACAAAGTAGATTGGTGGTGGCTGTGGGGCTGTGGGATAAGTGCAGGACCACAAGGTCGGTTTGAACTACAGGTAGGTGGTTCAAATTCACCAGCCACTACTTGGAAACCCTATACTGGGTCACTATGAGTTGAACTCAACTCAATGGCACTTAACAATCACAATATCAATATTAAACAAAATAGACTTGAAGCCAAAATATGTTATAAGAGACAAAGTAGGGCATTAACCTATAACAATAAAAGGATCAGTGTGTCAGAAAGTTACAACAATTATAAATATATATGAACATTTGCATCAGAACTCCAAAATATATGAAGCAAATACTGACAGAATTGAAGTAAGAATTAGCTTTGCAATAAGAGTTGATTTTAAAACACCACTATCAATAATATGCAGAACACTGTAAAAGAGAAAAAAGATAGATTATCTGCACAATACTATGAACCAGTGGTGTGGTGCTGTATGATAAGCACTGGACCTCATGGTTGGTTTGAACTGCAAGATCAGTGGTTCAAATCTACCAACAACTACTTGGAAACCCTACACAGGATTTCTGTGAGTTGGAAGCAACTCAGTGGTACTTAACAACGACAACATGAACCAACAAGTTCTTGGATGAAAAAACAGTTAAGAGCTCAGCTACTAACTGAAAGGTTGTCAGCTCAAATCCACCCAAAAGGTACATTAGAAGAAAGGTTGGGCAATCTACTTCTGAAAGCTCACAGTTATTGAAAATCTAAAGAACTCAGATACCCTGAAACACATCAGGTTTCCATGAGTCACACTTGACATTATGGCAACTGGTATAAACCAACTCGAACTAACAGATATATATAGAATACTCCATACCCTTTAAGCCTACATGTCTATGAATCTACTCGTTGTTGTGTTGTGAAGTGCTGTCGAGTCAGTTCTGACCTATAGCAACCCTGTATAGGGTTTCCAAGGAGCAGCAGGTGAGCTTGAACTGCCAACCTTGCAGTTCAAACAGCTTTGCAGTTTGGTGCATTAACCCACAGTGCTACACTAGGATTCCAAATCTACTCATTGTTGTTGTCATTGTTGTTGTTGTTATGTGCTGTGGAGTCAGTTCCGATTCATAGCGACCCTGTACAGGGTTTCCAAAGCTGTAAATCTTTATGGGAGCACAAAGCCTCATCTTTCTCCCACGGAACAGCTGATAGTTTCGAACTGCTGACCGTGAAATTAGCAGCCCAATTTGTAACCACTATGCTATCAGAGCTCCTTACTATATAAGGTTGATATGAGAGGGACCTAACTCAGCAGATCCTAACAATAACAATAACTCAACAACATAAATACAAGAATTCAACAATTTTAAGACAAACAACCCAATCAAAAAAATGAGCCAAGACTTGATAGACATTTTTCAAAAAAAGATATACAAATGATCAGTAAGCACATGAAAAAAGGTTCAATGTTATTAGCCATTAAAACACACTACTGCTATTGAGCTAATTAATTCTGATTCAGTGACCTTATATAGTGTTTCTAAGACTATAAATCGTTATGGAAGCAGACAGCCTCATCTTTCCTCAGCTGATCACTTGGTGGGTTTGTACCACTGACCTTGCAGTTAGTAGCCCAACCCACAGCACACAAACCGTAAGTTTGGCAGCTCACTATACAGGATCACTATGACAGATCTGACTTGAAGGCACTTAACAACAACAGATGTATACATACTATAACATGGGTAATCTAAAACATTATACTGAGTCAAATAAGTCAGTCACAAAAGAACAAATATGATATGATCTCACATAAAATACCTAGAATAGGCAAATGCATAGAAACCAACATTTATTAGTGGTTGCCATGGACAAATGGGAGGAGGAAATGGGGATTTATTACTTTAGTGGTACTGAATTTCTGTTAAGGGTGATGGAAAAAATAGGAATGGGTGTAGAGGTAAGTGATGGTTGCACAGCATGATGAGCATGATTAATGTCATTGAGTGGTACATGTCAAAATGGCTACAATGGCAAATGCTTTGTTATATATGTAGATATTTTACCACAATAAAAATGAAACTGAACAAAACAGAAACAAAGGACTACCAAACAATTTGGTGATTTGGGAGGATGAATTTGAATAAACACTGCATTAAGTAAATGTGTAAGATTCGTCTTGATGCCAACAAATATACAATGTATGCTATTTGCTATGAAATATAAATTCTAGCTTAAAAATGTAAATTACATGTTTATCTCTCAATTTTTTCTCTTCTATTTTAGAAAACAACAGATTTCAGTTGAATTCTTTTCTACTAAACCCAAACGAGAGTGAATAGAAATACCTGACTCCCTGTGCTCACAGTATTTGCTGTGGAGTATTTCTGTGGTTATCATCACACAGTATAATTTTTTGATCTTTAGAATTTTTCAAAAGAATGTATCAAATTCATTTTATACCATATTGTATTATGGAAATTTGAACATAAATGGTAGCAATATCACATACTAAATCAATCATCTTAGATTATTCAATATTTATTCATGTTTTGGCTATATCTGGTATTGAGTCACATTTTAATATAGTGTACATACATTTTTTCTTAGCCTGAAGCAATGAATTTTAGGCCCACTTATTTCAAATGTCTGACCCCCACCATCTAATAATCATTATAGACTGTATCCTGCCAAACTTTTAAAGGCAGATCCACAGATTTTATGGTATTGAGAACATCATTACGTTTGGACATTTAGGGATAAAGAAATGACAGAAAGATGTGTGGTTGCCCTTAGCAACTACTGCATCACATGCTATTTGTGTTATCTGTGAGCTGCAGAGCATCACCTTCTTTTTAAGAAACACAAACATGCACATACCGTGCACCCCATGATAGTTTTCAGTTAATCACAGATTCTCCAATAATAACATAAGACGCGGAGCACATATTCCTTTCGTTTCACTTCCTGTTTTGCATGCAGACATTTTCACAATGCAATAGTTTATTTTTTCCTGTTTTTAAGAAACAACTCCACTGAATGATATTTTTACGGATAAAAGAAGATGCAGTGGAGCATTAGATCTGATTGCAATAGCAGTCTGTTTAAAATAACAATAACTACTTCAGTCAATAATTTGAAAGATTCCCTAGTATAGAAATCTGGCTTTCAGATGGTTTTCACTGCAATTTCTTCAAACGCATATATTATTTTTTCTTTCTTTAAAGTTCACAGTACATTGTTTGTTACAAAGGGACACTGAAACAGAAAAATCTGTTTTAATCCCAGGAGTATTGAATGCAATCAAATAATGTTTGAAAAAATTATGGGCAGAAAGGAAGTTGTTTTTGTGCCAATTTAGCTAATTAGAGCTTGACTTTTAATAGCCTTACTTCTGAAAATTGTTTAAGTGTTTCTACTCTGTGGGTTGGCTGACCTACCTATCTTTTCAAACAGGCAATTATAATAATGAATTGATAAAATGAAATTTTCAGATATTCCTCAATATGCTAATGTGCTTCTCACTATAAAAATAAACTCTTGAGAGGTGCCTCGGAAACAAAAGGACTTCAAATAAAGTGTCTTTTTTTTAAAGGTACAGATACATCGATAGAGGCTAGTAACATCACGAAATTTTCTAGTCATCAGATCTATTCACAAACACTTTGTTTCTCTTCCTTCTGATACATGGTATAATCATAGTACACAGCCTCACCCCTGTGAATTTAGTGGTGACCAGCTCTGGTAGCGTAGTGGTTACGAATCGGGCTGCGAACCTTAATGTCAGTGGTTCGAAACTACCAGCCGCTCCGCGGGAGAAAGACGAGGCTTTCTACTCCCGTAAAGATTTACACCCTCGGAA
>NW_006408644.1:170359-205328 GCF_000296735.1 Chrysochloris asiatica | reverse complement strand
TTGAGGTTAGCAGCCTGACTTGTAACCGCTATGCTACCAGAGCTTGTAAAAGGCATTCACTTTGGCCAATTAAAAAAAAAAAAAAAAAGAAGAGCCAAAAAGACATGTGTTACTTCATAAATGAAGCCTGAGGAGCTGATATTCAGATGCTACTTTTTCTCATTTACTGCCTATAGAAGCAGATGTTGAGACAGAGCTTCCACCAGCCCATATCCCTGAGTTATTACTTTCAGCAGCATTCCCCTCCCTGCAGTTAAGATTTTTAGGATTTTGAGTTACTGTAATATAATCTAGCACAACTTGATGAATATGAAAAAAGGAAAAAGAAACAAAAACCCACAGGGCTATTGACGCTTAATCACTATAAACGGTTAGATTGATTTTGTTTTACCACTGGGTTACAAATTGAGAATAAGGTTGTATCTTCTTTTCAGGCAACCTGTAGTAGATAACAAAAATGGTCTCAATTCTTCATTCCTCTCTTTCTGCATGACCTTTTGCTATGTTATTTTTCAGAATCCTATCTCTCTGACTCAAGGTTTGGCCATATAACTTGTTTGGGGATGTTAGCAAATGTGAAACAAGAAAAGTTTGGCAATGATTGGGAATGACCTCTCTCTTGTTTCTCTTCATTGCCATTAGAGCATGTCTAGTATCGCCTGCTGATGGATGATAGATGTATGGAAGTGAACCAAATTGCCCTAGTCATCCCAGCCAAGGCCACTTTAGAAGAGTGGACAGCCAGCCAAAGCCTAGACATGTGAAAGAGTCCAACCAAGATCAACCAAGCTTGTAAAAAGTCATTCTAGGCACATGAGCAATAAACATTATTTTTGTATGCCCATGAGATTTTGTGATCATGTGTTATGGAACCATATTGTGGAATTAGATAATTGATAACACAATCTTAAACCTCCATCTTTCCATCTAATTCTCCACATACTCCTCTGAAACATTATCCCCTCAGATAACTTTATACTTGCTTGCTTTACAATTTTCTCTTTTATCATCCTCCTTAAAAAATCACTTCCTTGGGAGATACATGGTACAAGTTATATTTTCCAAAGCTGATGGTAATTAATCTTCGTGGTTCTAGCATTATTTGTTACACCACCAGGCATATAAAATCTTCCTACATAGCTACTCTCCTTGAAAGAAAACAAAAAGTCTTCTATTAAGTAGTGATAATTTGAAGAAGAGAAAATTCTCCTACCCAAGTAAAACAATTGCCACCAAGTTGATTCCCACTCATAGAGACCCTTTTGGGCAGACTAGAACTGTTCCTTAGGGTTTTTTCAGACAACAAATTTTTTATGGTAGGAACTTTATCTTTCTTCCACAGAGCAACTGGTGGGCTTGAACCACTGAAATTTTGGTTAAAGACCAATGCTTAACTCACTAAGCCACCAGAACTTCTTTTTACCCATGTAGTAGTCCTGGTGTGGCTCTGTGGATTAATGCACCAGACTGCAAAGCCGTTTGAACTTCAAGGTCTGTGGTTCAAGCTCACCAGCTGCTCCTCAGAAACCCTATACAGGGTCACTATGGTTCAGAACTGACTCAATGGCACTTAACAACAACAGCAGTGTTTATGTATATATGTATGTGTGTGTGTATACGTATATACGTGGTGGTGCTATAGGATAAGCACTGGACTGCTAACTGCAAGGTTGGCAGTTTAAAACCCACCATCCACTCCATAGGAGAAAGATGAGGCTTTCTGCTCCCATAAAGATTTATAGCCTTGGGAATCCTTTATAGCGTTGCTATGATTTGAAATAGAGTTGATGACAGTGAGTATATATATATATATATATATATATATATATATATATATATATATACATATGTTCAAGGAGCTCTGGTAGCGTAGTGGTTACGAATCGGGCTGCGAACCTTAAGGTCAGCGGTTCGAAACTACCAGCCGCTCCGCGGGAGAAAGATGAGGCTTTCTACTCCCGTAAGGATTTACACCCTCGGAAACCCTGTACAGGGTCGCTATGGGTCGGAACCGACTCGACGGCACTTAACAACAACAACAAATACATATGTTCATCTTATAGACTTGGCGCTGTGGCTTAATGGGCTGGAATACAAAGTTGCTTTGAATTGCAAGGTTGGAGGTTCAAGCTCATCCTATATAGGCTTGCTATGGGTCAGAACGGACTCTATGGCACTTAACAACAATATATATATATATATGAATCTTGGTGTGTACCTATAGTAAAAGCAAGCACTGGACTACTAACCATAAGTTTGGCAGTGTCAAACCCACTAGTGGTTCCATGAAGATGAGGCTGTAGCCTCCCATAAAAATGTGGTGGTGGTGGTTATGTGTTGTGGAGCGTATTCCGACTCATAGCGACCCTGTACAGGGTTTCCAAGGCTGTAAATCTTTATGGGAGCAGAAAGCCTCAACTTTTTAATGGAACAGTTGGTAGTTTCGAACTACTGACCTTGTGGTTCGCAGCCCGATTCATAACCATGTACAGTCTCAGAAATCTTATATTTGGTCGCTATGAGTCAGAATCAACCAGATGGCCATAGATTTGGTATTCATTTGTATGTGTTTACATTAAGGTGTGCCTGGCCCAAGCCATGGTATTTTCAATAAACTCATGAGCATGTGAAAGTTGGACAATGAATAAAGAAGATCATAGAAGAATTGGTGCATTTGAATTATGGTGTTGGAGGAGTGCCCAAAGAACAAACAAAACTGTGTTGGGAGAAATAAAGGTAGAATGCACCTTAGAAGCCAGGATGGCCAGACGTCATCTCTCATATGTTGGACATGTTCTCAGGAGGGACCAGTTCCCTGTAAAGGGATATCATGCTTGGTAAAGTGGAGGGTCAGCAAAAAAGAGGTAGACCCCCAACAAGATGGACTGGCACAGTGGCAATGGCAATGGGCTCAAGTGTAGTAATGATTGTGAGGTTGGTGTAGGACCAGGCAGTGTTTTGTTCTATAGTGCATAAGATCACTATGAGTTGTTACCACCTTGACGGCATAGTGGTTACGAATCGGGCTGCGAACCTTAAGGTCAGCAGTTCAAAACTACCAGCCGCTCCGCGGGAGAAAGATAAGGCTTTTTACTCCCGTAAAGATTTACACCCTTGGAAACCCTGTACAGGGTCGCTATGGGTCGGACCTGACTCGATGGCACTTAACAACAACAACAATATATATATACATGTGGTGTGGTGCTGTGGGTTAATGCGCTGGACTGCAAAGTTGAACCTCAAGGTCAGTGGTTCAAGCTCAGCAGCCACTCCCCAGAAACCCTATACAGGGTCACTATGAGTTGGAACTGACTAAAAGGCACTTAACATATACTTATGTACAATAATATATATATGAATATATGTATATGGATTAAAAGATAGGGCAGTTGTTCCATGAACTTTTTGAAGCCCCATCCTATATAGTGTAGTTATCATAGCACATTATTTCAAGAGCTTTCTTCTGTATAAATGTGTGTCCAGACCTATATAGTGGTTACCAATCAAGTCTTTTCTCTCTTCTACTCTAGAACAGTGGCTCAGTGGTAGAATTAATCAAATGTATTGTACACTTCCCTCACTTATCTGTCAGTTTACCATACGGTGGTAGCTTGCATGTTGCTGGAAGCTATGCCACTGGTATTTCAAATACCAACAGGGTCATTCATGGAAGACAGGTTTCAGCAGCGATTCCAGAGTAGGAACAGACTTTGTTTTTTATTTATTTTTATTTTGTTGTTCTTTTAAGTACTGTTAAGTAGGTTCCAACTGATAGCAACCCTGTACAGGGTTTCTGAGGAGCAGCTGGTGAGTTAGAACCACTGACCTTGCAGTATAAACTGACCTTTCAGTCCAGTGCATTATCCCAGAATAGATTAGGAAGAAGGAATAAGTGATTCACCTCTGAGGGATTAGCCAACAAAAACTGTGTGACTAACAGCAGAACATTGTCTTATAACAGTGCTAGAAGATAAGCCTTTCAGGTTGGAAGGCACTCAAAATATCATTAAAGAAGATCTACTCAAAGAAGAGTCAACCTTAATGGCATGGATGGAATAAAGCTTTTTGGGACTTTTGCTTGCTAATGACGCATGACTCAAAATGAGAAGAAACAGGTGCAAACATCCATTAATAATCAGAACATGAAAGTACAAAGTATGAAGCTAGGAAAACTGGAAGTGGAAAAAAAATGATTAAATGGAGCACATAAAGGATCAGTGTTCCAGACTTTCTCACTCTCACTGCCACTGAGTCAATTCCAACTCATAACTACTCTGTATAGGTTTTCTGGGGCTGTAAATGTTTATGGTAGCAGAAAGACTCATCTTTGTCCTGCAGAAGTGCTGGTAGGTTGGTTTTTTTTTTAAAGTTTTTGTTGTGAATTCTTCATGGGAGAATATTGTGAAGTTATATGGGAGACCATTAGCTTTATATTTATCCTATCATATATAGTTCCATTGCCATGATTATAATCCCCTCCTTGCATCATCAAACAACCAAAAGGTACACCCCGCAAGCCTGCCCTTGATCATCAGCCCCTTCTCCCTCCCTGAGTCCAGAGTCCCCAGCCACTCTATCTCTCCACGTCATCGTCTCTGACTCCATCTCTGGCTTCATTGCTTCTCTGGATAAGGTCCCGCACTCCACTCTTCCCCTTTGATGGTCCCAGGGACCTCCACTCCTGGACTGCAATGTCAACCACTCCCCTTCTTTTGCTACAAAACATTTACCTTCACATTTCCAACCCTCGCAGTCAGTCCTGATAGCAGTTATTCACTATTTTACCACAAGAGTCTTATCCCCATCTACTTTCATCAGCCCAGTCTAGACAGATTGGATACAACTCAGTGGAGATTCTACCTTCCCCTGCACCTTCTGGATATAGGCTCCCTCTTGAAAGCTTGTAAGCCAGTTACTTCTAGCCTTTGTAGCCCCCCCCCCCCGCCCCCATTTTGGGTAGCCAATGTCTGGTAAAGCGGACGGTCAGAGAAAAAGAGTAAAACCCCCAATGAGATGGATTGGCACAGTGGCAGCAGCAATGGGCTCAAACGTAGCAATGATTGTGAGGTTGGCACAGGACCAGGAATTGTTTTGTTCTGTTGTGCAGAGGGTCACTATGTGTCTGTACCAACTCATGGCACCTAACAACAACATAGAGACAGAAACTTGATCTCGACTCTACAACAGCTAACAACAACACCACTGTACATTTCAGATAACTCTAAAGTGGCTCTTCTCTTCTCCCTTACAAATGAAGGTAGCTTAAGGAAAGCAACAAATTGCCATGGTCGCAAAGGGATTTAAATTTTTCTTTTTTTTTTTTTTTCTGATTTCTCTAGTTTGTTTTATCTTGTTAGAATTGCATCAGGTTTATTATTTAGTTGGTTGGGTTTATGTATGGTGTTGTTGGTGGTTGTGGACCATGGAGTTGGTTCTGACTCATAGCGACCTTGTATAAGATTTCCAAGGATGTAAATCTTTAGGGGAACAGATTCTCTCATCTCTTTACTGAGGAGCAGTTTGGGGATGAGAAACACTGGCCTTGTGGTTAACAACCCAACAGGTAACCCATTATGTCACTGGGGCTCCTTGAGTTTATATATAAGAAATAATGCATTTCTGAGAGCAATTATTGACCAAAAAATAGAGGGTTTCCCAAAATACCAGGAGTCCCATTTTATAAATGTTATCAATCTGTTCTTAAGTGTGTTTAAGTTGAATTTGTAGTTAAGTTATAGTTCTTATTTAGCGTCATTGTATTGCCAGTAAATTCTCAGAGCCTTTTAAATTATTTAAATAAAAGCCGGTAAAGGTGATTGCGATGAAGAAGTTGTTGAGCATGGTTTGGTTTAGGAGCCCTAGTAACACAGTGGTTAAAGCTCAGTTGTTAATCAATAGGTTTGTGGTTTGAACCTACTAGCCCCTCTGTGGGAGAAAGATGTGGCAGTCTACTTCTATAAAGAATTACAACCTTAGAAACCCTATGGGGGCAGTTCTACTCTGACCTATAGGGTCACTATGAGTTGGAATAGACTCCTAAGCATTGGGGTAGTATTTAGGAGTTGGTTCAATTATTTCAAAGTTAGGGCAGATTTGTTTACATTAAAGGGCAAGTATGAGTTGTCTGATTTGGACATTCATAACCCAGGGATTACATTATTTTACAGATTCGTAAGAAATCTACTCACTCCACCATCGATTTTCCTCAATATATCCTGGTGGTTTTGTTTATAAAAACAATTTCATATAGACACTTGAGTGGCATAGAAAGTAATATCAAGAAACATGATTAGAGAAAGCTTATAAGCCCATCTTCAGCCTATAACTGATTAGAATACCTATCTGCTCCCGTAAAGATAAACAGCCTTGGAGACCCTGTGAAGGGTTGCTATGGGTTGGAAACGACTCCACAGCACACCACCACCACCACCACCAAAAGAGGTTCTAGAACTTGCCCAATCAAAAAGAATTCTTGCAAAGCCTTTCTAGTGTATAGGACCTTAGGTGGAATCCCAGGCCCCATCCAGAACCTTGTGAGGTGGGACATTCCCACTAGAAAGGACAAGCAGACCATCCTGGAACAGCTAGAGTAACAGAAGATACATCTTCAAAGAAAGATCATCAGGAAAAATCCAAAACAAAAATGGCAATCTGATTGGCTACTACAAGAAAAAGCAAGTATTTTGCTAGGAAGCCATCAAGGCAAACAATCAAGTCCCTCTAGGACAAACCCCCCTCTAAGACTGAAATGGAACACATGAGCAGGCATGTAAACTTGCTGGTGACCACGTTGGTCTACTGGTGACAGGAAGAGGGGGAAAGACAGCAATGAAGACATAGGCTGAGTTCGACCATGTTCCATAGACTCCCATTGACCCGAAGATGAAAGAGAGAAGAGAAAGGGCTGGTTGGTCTGAAGTATGGTGAGACCTAGGGACTACTGAGTCCATGGACAAGGACCTAGCACTAGCCATGGAGAGCTAGAGCTGAGAGTGAAGCAACCAGCTGATATTAAGTGAGGGGAGATGCACAAGAATACCCAAACTTGTAGGCATTACCCATTAAACCTAGTTTGATGGCTTGATGATCAGAACTTGACTAGAGGAAGATTTAAAAAATTTTTAATAAAGGAAACAAGTGTAAATTGCTACAATTTGATGAACTTGACCTATACTTATGGATGTAATAACTCAAAATACCAACTGAGAGGGAAGGAATCCTCACATTAAATATAAATCCTAACCCCTCTGTATACAAGGTTGATAGGGACAGGTAACTTAGACATTGGCTACCTACAATTGGTGGTGGTGGTGGTGGTGGGGCTATAAAGGCATGGAGTGAATGGCTTACAAGTTTCCAAGAAGGAGTTTAGTTTCAGAGTGTTGGGGGGAAGGTAGAATCCCTATTGAATAGTTTTCATCTTGTCTAGATGGGTCTGGTGAAAGGAGATGGGGATAAGATTCTTTTGATTCATAGTAACTTTTATCATGACTAATTGTGACTGTCACAATTGTAAAGGTAGACATTCTGTAACAAAAAAGGGGAGTAGTTAATCTTACCGTCCAGGAACAGAAGACTCTAGGACCATCAAGGGAGAATAGCATAAGCGGAATGTGGGACCCTATCCAGAGAAGCAGCAGCACCACCAGAGATGGAGGCAGAGATGATGACATGGAGAGAGGGAGCAGCTGAGAACTCTAGATTCATGGAAAGAGAAAGGATGTGTGTTGGCAGCAAGGAGGTAAGCTTGCAGAAAATGCCCTTTGGTTGTTTAAATTATTATATATTGCTGAGTATTTCTGTGTACAACCCCCCCCCCCAAACAAAAAACAAAAAAACAGAGGGAATGGAAGCAAATATTGTTGAATGATGATCTACAGAGGATATTGCAATGAAATGATGTGTGTAAAACTGATGCTCTCCCATGTAAATTATCATTCAATTTACAATAAAAACTTTAATAAACAAATAAACACAACCCCCCCAAATCAATTTCATTCTTGTCCAAAAGATTATAAAAGTTAATTTAGGAGCAATCTTAAACAAGTTAACATTGTGTTGAATCAACACAACTCCCTAACAAGCAGTCTCTACCAGCACATTACTTTAACAATTGTTTTGCAGGTGCTAATCCCAAGTTTATGTAATGTCTTTTCAGGAACATGAAAATACTTTTTCTTTCTTCATCTATTCTGTCTTTTTTCCACCTGGAAACTACTGATTTCTATCCTTCCCTTAAGTGTATATTATAAGCTATTGGCCAATATGATTGCAATCATACTTTTTTTTGTTGTTTTATCAACAACAGAAATATATTCAGAGCTCTCTTGAAGTAGTTGTAGCCATTTGTTAATACCTTTAGGGTAGGATTGCATATGCTCACTCTTAAAAACTTAAATGTTTGATGAGACAGACAAGGCATGCAAAGTTTTGTATTGGTTCTTTTTCAGTTACCTTATCAGAATGTAGAAGTCCTGGTGTGGTGCTGTAAGATAAGTACTGGATTGTAAAGTTGGTTTGAAGTGCAAAATCAGTGGTTCAAACTCACTAGCCTCTCCTTAAAAACCCTATAGAGGGTTGCTATGAATCAGAACCAACTCAATAGCACATAACAACAATATCAGAAAGTAAGCAACTTTTTTTTTTTTTAAACTTTATATTGTGAATTGAGTGAAGGTTTGCAGAACAGATCAGCAGTTTCACATTCAACAAATCAAGTACTTTGCTTCATTGTTGTTGTTGTTATGTGCCAGGAAGTCAGTTCTGACTCATAGCGACCCTGTACAGGGTTTCCAAGGCTGTAAATCTTTATGGGAGCAGAAATCCTCATCTTTCTCCTGCAGAACAGCTGGTAGTTTCGAACTGCTGACCGTAAGATTAGCAGGCCGATTCGTAATCACTATGCTACCAGAGCCCCTCTATGCACCAACACTTAAAAGCATTTATATCTATTCGCTACAACCACTGCATTCCTCCCTGTGCTACCCACCACCCTCATCTTTCCTCTGCAAACCTTCCTCCAGTTGTATATTGCCTGCCCCCTCACCATGTCAACATGTATTAAAAAAAAGCATGCAGGAGTATATAATCATTTAAACAACCACAGGGCATATTGTGGGAGCCAGTTTCCTGGCTGCCAGCACATAGCTTTTCTCTTTCCATGAGTCTAGAGTCCTCAGCTGCTCAATCTCTCCATGCCGTCACCTCCACCTCCATCTCTGGTGTCGCTGCTTCTCTGGTTAGGGTCCCATGTTCCACTCATGTTCTCTTCCCTTGATGGTCCTAGGATCCTCTGTTCCAAGTTTTCAAAAAGGGAGTTTAGTTTCAGAGCATGCAGGGGAAGGTAGAATCCCCACTGAATAGTTTTCCTTTTGTCTAAGTGGGTCCAGAGAAAGGAGATGGGGATGGGGTTCATTGATTCAATTGTGAATAGTTGTTATCATACCTAATTGTGATTGTCACAACTGTAAAGGTAGAGTTTGTGAAACCAAAAGGAAGGAGTAATTAGTCTTTCAGCTTCTTTTAAGAATTATCACTCTGTATGCATTTGTTTCCATGTGTATTTAATGACAATATGGGTAGTTTTATCTAATTTATAAAGTGTAATAAATAGTTCACTTGACCATAAACTGTTATTAACTTATTTGTAAATCCACTAAATCTACCAAATCACAATTTTGGAGTACTGCTAAACTCTCCACATATTTTCATAGTAAATTAGGACTTGGTTGTTTAATACAGGTGTTTCTGTAATTGTGCTATTTTAGTAAAATTTAGTGTTTGATGGACCTTCAAGCACTTCCACCTGTGAAGTATATTGGTCCATTATTAGTACATAAAGTGAAATAATAAGATGTGTAAAATGTAACTGTTTAAATATTTGTTTTTCCTTATTCTATTTTTTTATATTTTTTAACTTGTCACTTCATTCAAGTTAAGCACATTTTCAATATAAAGAAAAAGTTGAAGTTGCTAATGATCTGTTTAGCAATAAACCCAGATGTTATATTCAAATTAAGACCTCAAATTTAAAAAGAACAAATGGTTTTCTGTTTTGTAAACCTGGTTTTGTCTAGGAATGAAGTAAGATGCAAGCACAGTGGACCATTTCAACAATATAGTTCCATGCCATAATTTTCTAAAACTATGCTGGAGTGTCGATAATTCACTGCAAGATACTAAATTATTTTTTAAATAATTCAAAAAGGTATTTGAGCACAGTCATGGAGAAGGGAGAAAGATGGTGCTAAGCATTGGGCTATGGGGGAATGCAAAATCAAAAGTAGAATAAAGTAATGTTGTGCCCTTTCAAGAATTATACCATCTGTCTTGCTATGCAAAACTAATAAGGCAAACAAAGAACTAGTGAATGCTAAGACTACTCAAGTAAGGTGAAAACGGAGACAAACTTTACAGAATTCGAATATAAATAAATAAATAAAAGATGATCTTCCAGAATGGAAAGTAGCACTAGCACAGGCATGAAGGCAGGAATAAAAATGGAGATGCTGGGGGTTAAAGGATAATTGCCCAGACTAGTGTAAACATGGGAACAGTCAATTCATATACTTGCAGGAAAGAGTATTTTAATTTAGAATTTCCAGTGCATGGTAATTATAAAAAGTAGTTTGTATTTTTATTATTTTTAAATTTCCTACAGAATTATTTCTGTGCCTGGGAGGGACCACTTCTCCTGCCCTACTCTTGTTATGCTATCAACAAAATATAAACATATCAAACACCACATAAGTAAACACTAAGAAATATAATGCTACTGACTAAATTGATTGATGAGAGGATAACAAGGGAAGTAGGAGGAAAAGGGAATATGCTGATTTTAACATTGTTTCCAGTAGGAAATTAAATAATAGACTGAGGAATTATGGAATGTTATCATAAACATAACTACTTGAAGAGAAATACAAACTTTCTAAAACACCAATAGAACTATAAATTTAAAAAATATACTAAACATATCTTTGAGTTCTGGCGTGGCATTGTGGGTTAATGTGCTAGACAAAGGAAAATAATGATGTATGCACAACCTTGGAAAACAGAGCTCTGGGATACAGGGATTGAGACATGGTTGGAATGGACAAAAGGGGGGAAATAATGTTAAGATGCTTGGCTGTCTTTTGAATCTTGGTTTCCCTTGCATACCATTATAAATTATAAATTATAAATTAGACACTGGAGGAGAGAGAAAGGAATACCCAGAAATATCACCTTAGAGAGCTTGTAAGTCTGTCTTCTGCCTATAACTGATTGGAATATCTGAAATGGGGCTACAACATGCCCAGTGAAGGAGGCTTCCTGAGGAGCCTCTGCATTACTTGAGACTATAAGTGGAAACCTGAACAGCATCCAGAATCTTCAGATGTGTGAAATTTCCACTTAAATGGATGAGCAGTCCAGCCTGGAGCAGCTAGAAGACCAGAAGATACTTCTTGAAAGAAAGACTGATAGGAAGAATACAAAACAATATAGGCAGACTGACTGATTACTACAAGAATAAGCAAGTTGCTCGCCCAGGAGATGTCAAGGCAAGTGGTTGGGTCCCTTCAGAGCAAGCCCCCTCCCAAGACTAAGACTCAATGGGAATACACGCTCTGATTGGTGACCACGTTCATCACCGATAAGGGGAAGTGAGGGAAAATCAGCAATGAAGCGGCGAGCTAAGCCCTACAATGTTCAATAGACTCCTGGGAACCCCGGGTGGAGACCTGATTGGCCAGCAGTGTGGCAAGACCTGGAGACTCTTAGGCCCAGAGTCAGTGACATAGCCACAGAGGACTAGAGTGGCGAGTGAAGCATCCAGCTGATAAGAAGAGAGGGCATATGCACAAGAACACCCACATTGCTTATAATACCCACTCAACCTGGCTTCAATGACTGGATGATCAGAGCTCAACTAGAAGAAAAAAGAAAAAAAAAGTAATCTGATACAATTTTATGAACTTGACCTACACCTATGGATGCAGTAGCTCAAAAGAGGGAACACATCTTTACAGCAAGGATCATTCCCACCCCCTCCTTACACGGAGTAGACAGGGATGAGCAACTTGGACACTGGCTACTCAAAGTGGGGGGAGGGAGGGCTACAAAGGCAAGAAGCAACTGGCTTACAAGCTTTCAAGAGGGAACCTACATTCAGAAGGCTTGGAGGAAGGTAGAATCTCCATTGAATAGTATCCAATCTCTCTAGGCGGGGCTGATGAAAATAAATTCGGATAGGTCTCTTGTGATATAGTAGTGAATAATTGTTATCAGTACTGATTGATTGTGAGGGTTGGAAATGTAAAGGTAGATGTTTTGTGGCAAGGAGGGGAGTGACTAACTTTTCAGTCCAGGAGCGGAGGTCCCTGGGACCATCAAAGGAGAAGAGTAGAGAGCGGAACCCTACCCAGAGAAGCAGTGATACCAGAGATGGAGGCATAGACAATGAGGTGGAGAGATGGAGCAGCTGGAGACTTTGGACCCAGAGAGGGAGAGGGGCTGTGTGCTGACAACCTGACAACCGGAGGGCAGGCTTGTAGGGTATACCCTTTGTTTGGTTGATGATACATGGAGGGGATTGTAACCATGGCAATGAAACGATATACAATAGGATGAATGTGAAGCTAATGTTCTCCCACATAAACTATCACATAATTCACAATAATACATTTTTTTAAGAAAATGATTTCTTATTGGAAACAAAATTTAAACCAAACCCTATTTTGTATTCAAGAGATACACATCAAGCAAAGTGATTGAGGCAGAATGAAAATTAAAGAATGGATGAATTTAGAGCAAAGGCAAATAAAAAGAAAGCATGGATTGTGGTCTTATTATTAAACAAAACAGCATTCAGTTTCAGTTATGATGTAAGAAAGGAATCCTTAGTAGGGAGATTAGAAGTGATAGATAATAAGAACTGGTAGATTAGAACTAAGATAACAAGTATAACCATATATTTGAGCTGTCTAGACTAAGAGAGAATTTTTAGTAATACCTAGAAAATACAACTTGGTCAGGTGGAGAGTAATCCCCCCCCCCTTTTTTTTTAAGTTTTTATTGTGAACTGAATGATAGTTTACATGGGAGAACATCCATTTTATACCATCATTTCATTGCAATGATTACAGTCCCTTCTGTGCATCATCGTTCAACAATATTTCCTTCCATTCCCTCTGATTTTTTTGGGGGGGCGGGGGGCGATGGGGATGTACACAAAGGAATATATAATAATTTAAACAACCAAAGGGCATATACTGCAAGCCTGCCTACTTGTCTCCAGCACCCAGTTCCTCTCTTTCATTGAGTCTAGAGTCCTCATCTGATCCCTCTCTCCATGTCTCATCTCTGTCTCCATCGCTGGTGTCACTGCTTCTCTGGATAGGTTCCCGCATTCCGCTTGTGCTCTTCTCCCTTGATCTTCCTAGGGTCCTCTGTTTCTGGGCTGTTAGATTAACTACTCCCCTGTTTTTGTTACAAAACTTCTACCTTTACAGTTCTGACAGTAGCAATTAGTCATGATAACAATTATTATTGAATCAAAAGAATCTTATCCTCATCTCTTTTCACCAGGCCCATCTAGACAAGATGAAAACCATTCATCGGGGACTCTATCTTTCCCCACACACTCTTAAACTAAACTCCCTTTTGAAAACTTGCAAGCCAATCACTTCATGCCTTCATCGCCCCTTCATTTTAGGTAGTCTAAGTTGCCCATCCCTATGTACCCTGAATACAGAAGGAACAGGATTGATATTTGATGTGAAGATTCCTTCCCTCTCAGTTGGTATTTTGAACTACTACATCCATAAGAATAGGTCAAGTTCATCAAATTGTAGCAATTTACACTTGATTCCTTTATCAAAAAATGTTTTTTTTTAATCTTTCTCTATTCAAATTCTGATTATCAAGCCATTGAGGCTAGATCAAATGGGTACTATCTGTGAGTTTGGGTATTCTTGTGCATTTCCCCTCACTTCATCTCAGCTCTAGCCCTCCGTGTGTTTATGTCCTTATCCATGGGCTCAGGAGTCCCCATGTCTCACCATACTTCAGACCAACCAGCCCTTCGTCTTTTCTCTCTCATCTAAAGACCAGTGGGAATCATGGAATATGGTCGAACTCAGTCCATATCTTCATTGCTGCCTTTTCCCCTCTTCCTGTCACCAGTAGATCAATGTAGTCACCAGCAAGCTACTCATAGAGACCTTGTATAGGGTTTCCAAGACTGCAAATCTTTATGGGAGCAGAAAACCTCACCTTTCTCACAAGGTGTGGCTGGTGGATTTGAACTTTTGTCATTGGGGTTAACAGCCCAGCACACAACCCACTACATCAGCACTCCCTGATGAGGGTTTTACAAGCTAAGCAATCTTTCATAAATTGTCTTTATTATTAACAAGGTAAATGGGAAAAGCACTAGGAATTGCTGAATTTTTAAGGATTTATTTTTATCAAGGGACATTTTTCAGCTTTGTGGCTTTGCAGATTTTCTGTCAACCAGTGAGTTGTCGCATGTTAATATGATATTTAGAAAACGTACAAGCTGTTGAGAGGCAGGGATAATCCCAATAAAATAATATGGTAAAAGGAGGGGGACACTTAAAATATATATTCTTAAAGGTTTGTAAATTTATCAATTTCATCCTGCAAAATATATATATATATATTGAGGATTGACCTGTTATGCCCTGAAAATGAAAGGTAAGTATATCTAGTTATGTGTTCATTTGTTTTCCAAATCCCAAAGCAAACACAAGACAAAATAGGTCATTTAGACTGAGAATATGTGATCCATTAAATCTGTCAGGTTGTTGAAAGACGATTTCAGGATGAAGGTATCTTGTGACTCTACGTTTGATGTGAAAGAGGGGACAGATCAATTGGGCTTAGATTATTCTAAACTGCTTACTTGAAAACTACTTGTGGGCAGTTTTTGTGTTTTATATTTTATTTCAGTGTACAGGACATTTACAAAGAATATGTACAGGCGATGACTTGCTTGTATTTGTATTCTTAGTCTGTTTATACACACAATTACCTTCATACTTATGAATGTATATATTTTATATATTTAATCTCAGCATAAATGAAAATAATTTTAAACATCAGAAAACAATTTTAAACTATCCATATTTGTTCTATTCTCCAGGTAAAATAGTTATAGCATATAACCATTTTAGGTGATATTCATTACTCATTATATATTTGGGTGATTTTATGAATTACTAGTAAGATGAGGTTTATATAGTCATTGTGAGAATTTTTTTTAATGTTTTATTGTGAATTATGTGATAGTTTACATGGGAGAACAATAGTTTTACATTCATCCATTCATACATCTTTCATTGCCATGGTTATAATCCCCTCCATGCATCATCAACCAACCAAAAGGTATACCCTGCAAGCCTGTCCCCCAGTCTTCAGCACACAGCCGCACTCCTTCTCTGGGTCTAGAGTTCCCAGCCACTCTATCTCTCCATGTCATCGTTTCTGCTTCTGTGGCTGGTGTCACTATTTCTCTGGGTAGGGTCCCGCTCTCTGCTCTTCTCCTTTGATGATCCCAGAGACCTCCACTCCTGGGCTACAAAGTCAATCACTCCCCTCCTTTTGCTACAAAATGGCTACCTTTACATTTCCAACCCTCACAGTGAGTCCTGATAACAATTATTCACTATTGTACCACAAGAGACTGATCCGCATCTCCTTTCAGGAGCCCCACCCAGATAGATTGGAGACTACTCAGTGGCGATTCTACCTTCCTTCATGCCCTCTGGCTCTAGGTTCCCTTTTGAAAGCTTGTAAAACAGTCACTTCTTGCCTTTGTAGCCCCCCAATTTGGGTAGCCAATGTTCAAGCTGCCCATCCCTGTCTACTCTGTGTATGGAGGGGGTGGGAATGATCCTTGCTGTAAAGATGTGTTCCCTCTTTTTAGTTACTGCATCCATAGGCATAGGTCAAGTTCATCAAATTATATCCGATTACTTTTTTTTCCATCTTCTTTCTTCTAATTGACCTTTGATCATCCAGTCATTGAAGCCAGGTCGAGTGGGTATTATCTGCAAGTGTGGGTGTTGTTGTGCATATGCCCTCTCTTCTTATCAGCTGGATGCTTCACTCGCCACTCTAGTCCTCTGTGGCTATGTCACTGACTCTGGGCCCAAGAGTCTCCAGGTCTTGCCACACTGCTGGCCAACCAGGTCTCCACCCGTGGTTCCCAGGAGTCTATTGAACATTGTAGGGCTTAGCTCGCAGCTTCATTGATGTTTTTCCCTCACTTACCCTTTTCAGTGATGAATGTGGTCATCAATCAGAATGCATGTCTACTTGTGTATTCCCACTAAGTCTTAGTCTTGGAAGGGGGTTGCCCTGAAGGTACCTGACCATTTGCCTTCATGGCTCTTGGGCAAGCAACTTGCTTGTTCTTGTAGTAAATCAGTTGGGCTGCCATTATTGTTTTGTATTTTTCCTGTTGGTCTTTCTTTCAAGAAGTATCTTCTGTTCTTCTAGCCACTCCAGGCTGGTCTGCTTGTCCTTTCAAGTGGAAATTTCCCACCTCAGAAGACTCTGGATGGGGTTCAGGATTCCACTTATGGTCTTATATAACGCAGAGGCTCCGCAAAAAATCCTCCTTCACTGGGCAAGTTTTAGCCCCATTTTAGGTATTCCAATCAGTTATAGGCAGAAGACTGACTCACAAGCTTTCTATGGTGATATTTCTGGCTATATCTTTCTCTCCCCCTCAAGTGTCTAGTTTATAATGGTATCCCAGGAATACCAAGATTCAAAAGACAGCCAAGCAGCTTGACATTATTCTTCTCCTTTTGCCCCTTCTAACCTTGTCTCAAGCCCTGTGTCCAGAGCCCTGTTGTTCCAAGATTGTGCATACATCATTATTTATCTCTGTCCCACTTAACCCTTGCAAATCTGCCTAATTGTTTTCCCATCCACCTTGTTCTTCCATTTACTCTTGTGTATTGCCCCCCTCCCTAGCACTTAAACTATCCTGAGTCTCTTCCCTAACCTGTACAACACCTCCTCCCTCCCCTCACTCCACCCTCCACTTCCCAGTAACCAGCAAAGAATCTCCCCTCCCCATCCACCCACTTTAGTATGTTGGTTTGGCAGCACTCTTTATCTTAGTCTTTTATAGTAGTGGTCCTATGCAGTATTTCTCCTTGTGTGACTGACTAATTTCACTCAACATAATGTCCTTAAGGTTCATCCATGTTTTGTGATAGCTCATAGCTTCCTCGTTGTTTTGCAAGGTAGCATAATATTCCATTTTGTGTATGTACACTGTGAGAATTTTTTATTTTCGTTAATATGAGTGTAAAATTTTTGCAAGTAGCTGGACAAAGGTATTAATGTTGAATGCATTTTTTTTTTACATTTGTTTTACACATAATAATGGCCAATAAAAGTGTAAGTAGTTAATAGATAAAAACTAGACCAACTGTAATCCTAAAAGACTTAAAGAAAATTACATCCCATTCATCAGTTGTTGTTTTTGTCCAAGTGAAATTTTTTTCTACATGGAAAAGATGACCCACTTCTAAATGAATATTGATTAATAGGTCATTTTTGCCCTTATACTACCTTTAAATAATCAAATGTAAGAAACATTATTGGTAGTAATTTTGGTTTGAATATTATTCATGTAGATCATGCTCAAACATGAAGAATTAATTGGTATTATATATATGGACTCCTGATGTGGTGTTGTAGGACCAGCACGGGACTGGACTGTGAACCACAAAGTAGATAGTTCAAATCCATCAACTGCTCCTTGGAAATATTATACAGGGTTGCTAAGAGTCAATGAAAGCTGGACAATGAATAAGGAAGACTGTAGAAGAATTGATGCTTTTGAGTTATGGTGTTGGAGGAGAATATTGAAAGTGCCATGGGCTGCCAAAACAACAAACAGATCTGTATTGTAAGGAGTGCAGCCAGAGTGCTCCTTGAAGGCCAGGATGGCCAAACTTCGCCTCTCATACTTCAGACATGTAAAGTGGGACAACTTGCTGGAGAAGGACATCATGTTTGGTAAAGTGGAGGGTCAGAGAAAAAGAGGAAGACCCCCAGTGAGATGGATTGGCAAAGTGGCAGCATCAATGGGCTCAAGTGTGACAATTGTGAGGTTGGCCCAGGATCAGGTAGTGTGTCGTTCTGTTGTTCATAGGGTTGCTATGTGTCGGTACCTAACAACATGAGTCAGAATTGGCTCAATAGCACTTAACAGCAACAACAACCACAACATATATGTGAATTCATCCTCTGGAACAGACAAGATATACTAGTAACAGTTGAATTCATCCAGTTAAACATTTGTTTTCTTAGAAATCACAAGGAATTTCACCATTTTCTCAAGTTGAAATAACTGACTGAAAAATTAAAGCCTTGACTTGCAATATTGAAAGATTCTATGGGCAAAATGTTGAATGATGAAGAAAGCCCCAAAAGAAAATGGAGGAGGCTGCCAGGAGTAGTAGGTAGGCCATGGCCGTGGGGCTGGTGTTCGCCTCACGGAATGGACCAGCCGGCGCGTATTGGCCCTGCCGTCTGGGCCGCGCACCCCGCGTCCTGCCAGGATGGTGAACCTGACGGCCATGGTGCGACGCCAGCTGCTGAGAAAGTGATGGGTGCTCCTTCTGGTCTTCGGGCTCTCGCTCATCTATTTCCTTAGCAACACCTTCAAGCCGGAGGAGAGAGCAGTGAGAGATCAGAATCTCCTCCAGGTTCAAGATCATGATCAATCAACCCACTCTCTGGAAAGTGCAGTTTAACTTGGACAATAGCAGTCTGCCAAGTAACCAATAAGGGAACTCCATTCAAGGGAAGCACCTCATCACAGATGAACTCGGATACATTTGTGAAAGGAGGGACTTGCTGGTGAATGGCTGCCGCAATGTCAATGTCAGCATCCCTAGCACAAAGCAGTATTGCTGCAATGTCTGCGTGTCCAAAGGCTGCTGCAGTGCGTAGGAGTACTGTGTGTCTTGCTGCTTGCAGCCCAACAAGCAACTTCTCCTGGAGCGCTTCTTCAACACAGCAGTGGAGGCATTCCAGAACCTCTTCATGGCCATCGAAGATCACTTTGAATTGTGCTTGGCTAAATGCAGAACCTCATCCCAGAGCGTGCAGAATGAGAACACCTATAGGGATCCTGTAGCCAAGTACTGCTATGGAGAGAGCCCTTCTGAGCTCTTTCCTGCGTGATGGATGCGGAGGGCCCTGATGGCAGACAGCCGCCCTCAAGCCAGATGTCAGTGTTCACTCTATTGCCCCGGAGGAAGACAAGGTGCCTGAGGAAATCTAGGCTTTGCCCCCTTCTCGTGGTGTTCTCTGTGGCTTCACTCAGTACCTGGATTTTCCCTGATGGAACGCCAATCCTTCCCACCCAGAAAAGACCAAAATGTGGCCTGAGCTTTCCGTGCAGTTTCCTTTCTTGGATGACTCTGCCTCTGTGTGTGCAAAGGGAAGCGTGACTTGTGTTATACCTCCACGTTGGCGTTCCAGCTTTCACTCACACTGTGGACCTGGGCCCTTCCACTGTAACACTTATTGGATTTCTGTAGTATAGTGAGAAAGGTAAAATGTTTGGTGTAGGAAAATGCCTTGTCTTTCTAGTGGAGTACATTCAAAGAAATTTGTTTGTTTTTGTTCTTATGTTTCATGAGCTGAATGTTCCTTTTGTTCAGATAAAATGTTTTGTCTCTTAGAACATGGAAAAAAGAAAGAAGGAAAATGGAAAGCATACATAGAGTCACTGAACCAAAAGGATAAGGTCAATGTTCAACCATTTCAAGAGGTAGCATATGATCAAGAACTGATGACACTGAGGGAAGACATCCAAACTTCACTAAAGACATTGGAGAAAAACATAGTTCCAAAAAATGACAGAATACAAACTGAAATCTTTCAACAAACTGAGGTAGCATTGAAGGAACTCACTCATCCGTATTAAGAAATTTGTAAGTTTGCTTCCTGGCCATTCTTGAGTGCATTCCAAGGAAAGGTAACCATCCTTAAGTGCATTCCAAGGAAAGGTGACCCAGCGAATGCAGAAATCTTTGCACAGTATCACTGATAACACATTCAAGTAAAATTTTGCTGAAGATAATTAAAAATTGGCTGCAACAGTACATGGTATAGAAATTCAAGCTGGATTCAGAAGAGGATGGGGAATGTGGAACTAGAGATATCATTGCTGATGTCAGATGGATCTTGACTGATAACAGAAAATACCAGAAAGATGTTTACTGGTACTTTACTGAATGTGCAAAGGCTTTAACCATATGGATCATGACAAGCTATGGATAACATTATGAAGAATGGGTATTCCAGAACACTTAATTGTGCTCTTAAAAAACCTGAACATAGGGCAAGAGGCAATAGTTCTTACAGATCAAGAGGATACTGAATGGTTTAAAATCATGGAAGGTGTGCGCCAGGGATGTATTCTTTCACCATATTTATTCAAACTGTATGCTGAGCAAATAATCCAAGTAGTTAGATTATATGAAGAAGAATGTGGCGTCAGGATTGGAGGAAGACTCATTAACAAATTGTTTCTGCAGATAATACAATCATGCTTGCTGAATGTGAAGAAGACCTAAAATACTTACTAATGAAGACTACAGCCTTCAGTATGGATTGAACCTCAATGTAAAGGAAACAAAAATCCTCACCATGGGACCAATAAATAATATCGTGATAAATGTAGGAAAGATTGAAGTTGACAAACACTTCATTTTACTTGGATCTACAATTAATTAACACTCATGGAAGCAGCAGTCAAGAAATCAAATGGCATATTGCATTGGGCAAATCTGCTGCACAAGACCTCTTAAAAGTGTTCAAGAGCCAAGTTATCAGTTTGAGGACTAAGGTCAGCCTGACTCAAGCCAAGGTATTTTTGATTGGCTCATATGCACGTGAAAGTTGGACAATGAATATGGAAGACCACAGAAGAATTGATATATTTGAGTTTTGGTGTTGGGGAAGAATAGTGAACGTGTCATGGACTGGCAGAAGAACAAGCAAACCTATGTTGGAAGAAGTGCAGTCAGGATGCTTCTTAGAAACCAGTATGGCAAAACTTCATCTCTCATACTTTGGACATGTTCTCAAGAGGAACCTGCCCCTAGAGAAGGATGTCATGGTTGGTAGTGTGGATAGGTAATGAAACAAAGGAAGACCCTCCAAAGAGATGAATTGGCACAGTGACTGAAGCATAACAACAATTGTGAGGATGGCACAGGATTGGGCAGTGTTTCATTATGTTGTGAATAGGATCACTATGAGTCAGAACTGACTCAGTGGCACCTGACAACAATAATGGGTAAAATGCTGAATGATGAAGGAAGCATCAAGAGAAGATAGAAGAAATACACAGAATCACTCTACCAAAAAGAATTGATTTATGGCCAACCATTTCAAGAGGTAGCATATGATCAAGAACTGATGATTTTGAAGGAAAAGTCCAAGCTGCACTGAAGACATTGATGAAAAACATTGATTTGTAATACAAATCAAATATTTCAACAAAATGTTGCAGGACTGGAAGTACTCACTTGCCTATGCTAAGAAATTTGGAATACACCTACCTGGCCAACTGATTTGAAGACATCTGTATATGTGTCCATTCT
This sequence comes from Chrysochloris asiatica, assembly GCF_000296735.1. Lineage (NCBI taxonomy): Eukaryota > Metazoa > Chordata > Mammalia > Afrosoricida > Chrysochloridae > Chrysochloris > Chrysochloris asiatica. The sequence goes on along the minus strand of NW_006408644.1, from coordinate 183,678 downwards.
AAAGAAAGGAATGCAGAAATTCCAAACAGTAACATTAATATCACATGCAAGTAAAAATTTTCTGAAGATAGTTCAAAAACAGTTACAGCAGTACATCGACAAAGAACTGCCAGAAATATAAGCAAGGCTTAGACTAGGACATGAAAAGAAAGATATCATTTCTGATGTCAGATGGATCTTGCCTAAAAGTAGAGAATGTCTGAAATAAGTTTATTGCTGTTGTTAAGTGCCGTCACGGCAGTTCTGAATCATAGCGTCCCTGTGTAGGCTGTCTGAAGCTGTAAATCTTGTGGAAGCAGAAAGCTTCATCTATTTTCCTTGGAACAGCTGGTGTGTTAGAATTACCAACATTGTGGTTTGCAGCCCAGTGCTTATCCTATATAGTCACTGTGCTCTGTTTACTTGTGCTTTATTGACTATGCAAACACATTTGACTTTGTGGATCATAGCAAACTATGGATAACATTGCAAAAAATGGGTATTCCAGAAGACTTAATTGTGTCATGAGAAATCAGTACATAGAATAAAAGACAGTCATTTGAACAGAACAAGGGCATATTGAATGGTTTAAAATCAGGAAAGATTTGTACCAAAGTTTTATCCTTTCACCATATTTATTCAAACTGTATGCTGAACAAATAATCTGAGAAACTGGATTATATGAAGAAGAATGTGGCATCAGGATTGGAGAAGACTCAATAGTAACCAGGATATGCAGATGACACAACCTTGCTTGCTGGAAGCAAAGAAGACTTAAAATACTTACTGATGAAAATCAAAGCTACAGCCTTCAGTATGGATTGCACCTCAATGTAAAGAAAACAAAATCCTCACAAATGGACTAATAAATAACATCATTATAAATGAAGAAAAGATTGAAGTTGTCAAAGACTTCATTTTTGCTTGAATCCACAATAAATGCTCATGGAAGCCGTAGTCAACAAAACAAACGACATATTGCATTAGGCAAATCTGCTTCAAAGAAGGTTTTTACAATATTAAAGAGCAAAAAAGTCACTTTGAGGACTGAGGTGTGCCTGACCCAAGCCATGGTATTTTCTTTTTAAAAAAACATCTAATTGTGATTTGAGTGAAGTTTTACGGAACAAATAATCAGTTTTACATTCAATAAATCATATGGTTTTTTCCATCTCAGTGCAATTCCCTTAATGTAACACTTATCCCACTTTCTCCCTGTGGTTCTTTTTTTCCATTCCACCCTTCTTCCCAATCTTTTTGTACTTTGTCATTAGATAAATTTTGCCTTTTTACCCTTGAATGGTTAACCAGTCCATGGTGATCATACCTTATAGCACAGTCTCTTTCTGACCAGTAAGCCTGATCTTTTATTATTATTATTATTATAATTTTGAGGTGTTTTTTTTTTTTTTTCACAGTTTCTCCCACTCTATCTGGGATCTTCTAATGTGACCCCTTCAGAGCAGTTGGTAGTGGTAGCTAGGCACTATCTAGTTCTTCGGATGTCAGAATCATGGAGACTAATATTCCTGTGTTCTATTGGATCAATTGATTCCAAGCATCCTCAATTTTCATCACTCTTCTTTCTTCCACCAATGGATAGACTAGTAGTTGTACTTTAGATGACATCTCATGTGCTTTTAAGATCCCAGTCACTACTCATCAAAGTAGGATGTAAAACACTGTTTTTGTGGACTATGTTATGCCAGTTAGGCAATGAATAAGGCAGATTGTAAAACAATCGATGCGTTTGAAATACAGTGTTGGCAAAGAATAATCTGTCTCAGAAAAAGTACAGCCAGAATTCCCCTCAAAAGTAATGGTGGCAACATTTAGTTTCTCATAATTTGGACATGTTTTCAGAAGGGATCAGTCCCTGGAAAAGGTCATCATTTTGGTAAAGTGGAGGGTCAGCGGAAAAGAAGAAGAACCAAACAATGAACTGACACAGTGACAGCAACAGTACACTCAAATAATAGCAACATTTGTGCAGATGGTGCAGGAACAGGCAGTGTTTTGTTCTGTTGTGCATCAGGTTGCTATGAGTTGGAACCAACTCAGTGGCAACTCAGAACAACAATCTCTTTAGCAATTGTCCAGTCATGCCTTTGTGTTCTCTCCAGAGTGTATTTTCTCAGTTTTTTACAATATTGATGGATAGACAATTTTCCACATCTTCAGCCTTTTTGTACAATTAATTACTTGATTTCTCTCTTTCCTCTTGAATAAGCAGCAAGAAGAAATCAGACCACATGTTCCCAATTTTGCTTAAAAATCTCAGCTTAATATGCAAGTTCATCATTTTAATTTATACTTTCCTCATAACATTTGAATAGAATTCAGTCAAGGTGTTTTCCATTTTATAACAAGGATTATCTTCCTCTATTTTCCATTAACATATTTATAATTTCCTTTAAGGCCTCATCATATGAATATTTAATATACAGATTCGATGACCTCTAACAACAACAGTTGTGGTTATTGTTGTTGTTAGGTTATAGTATTCCTAAGCACAACAGAACGAATCACTGCCTGGTATTGCACCATCCACACAATTGTTTTTATGTTTGAGCCCATTGTTGCTGTCACTATGGCAATTAATCTTATTGGGGTCTTCTTTTTTGCCGATTCTTCACTTTTCCAAGCATGATGTCTTTTTCCAGAAAAAGGTCCCTCCTGATACCATGTCCAAATATGAGAGACAAAGTCTCGTCATCCTCACTTCTAAGGAATATTCTGACTGTACTTCTTTCAAGAAAGATGTGTTTGTTCTTCTGGTAGTCCATAGTATTTTCAGTATTCTTCACCCACACCGTTATTCAAATACATTGATTCTTCTATGATGCTTCTTATTTATAGTCCAACTTTCAGATGCATATGAGGCAACTGAAAATACCATGGCTTGAATCAGGCATACCTTAGTCATCAAATTGGCATCTTTGCTCTTTAATACTTTAAAGAGATCTTTTGCAGCAGATTTTCCGAATGCAATATGTCTTAATTTCTTGACTGTGGTTTCCATGAGCATTGATTTTGAATCAAAACAAAATGAAGTCTTTGACAACTTCAATATTTTCTGAATTTATAATGTTAAATTATCATAGCATTGGTGAGGATTCTCATTTTCTTTACACTGAGGTGCAATCCATAATGAAGACTGTAGTCTTTGAGCTTCATCAGTATTTCGAGTCCCCTTCACTTTCAGCAAGCTAGGTGGTGTCACTTGCATATTGCAGGTTGTTAATGACTCTTCCTCTTTTCCTGATGTCACATTCTTCTTTACATAAACCAACTTCTCAAATTGTTTGCTCAACATACAGATTGAATAAGTATGGTGAAAGATTACAACACTGATGTACACCTTTGCTGCTTTTAAACCATTATGTATCCTCTTGCTCTATTCAACTGATTGTCTCTTGGTCCATGTACAGGTTCTTCGTGAGTACAATTAAGTGTTCTAGAATACCAATTCTCCGCAATGTTATCCATAATTTTATGGTACATATAGTTAAATGCCTTTGCATAGTCAATAAAGCACAAATAAACATTTTTCTGGTAGTCTCTGATGTCAGCAATAATATCCCTCATGCCATATCTTATTTTAAATCCAGCTTAACATTTTGGCAGTTTTTTGTTGACGTACTGCTGCATTGGTTTTTAAATTATTATCAACACTATACTGTGAACCATATGGTCAGCTGTTCAAACCCACCAGCTGCTCCTCAGATACCCTATGCAGGGTTCCTATGAGTTGGACTTAACTCAACAGAACTTGACAACAACCATATTTTACTTGCATGTTATATTATTGATAATAAATGATTTCCACAGTCTGTCAGTTGCCTTTCTTTGGAATGGGCAAGAATACGGATATCTTTCAATATGTTGGGTAGGTTTCCAAATTTTTTGACACTGACAAGTGAATGCCTCCAGTGTTGCATGAGTTTGTTGAAACATTTCAATTTGTATTGCATCAATTCTTGGAGCCTTATTTTGCAGCAGTGACTTCAGTGCTGCTTGATTTCTTCATTCACTGCTATCAGTTCTTGATCATTTGGTACTTCTTGAAATGTTTGAACATTGACAACTTTTTTTAGGTACTGTGGACTGAAAGACTGTATTCCTTCAATCTTCTTTAGATGGTTCCAGCATTATTGAATATTTTGCCCATAGAATCCTTCAATAATGTAAGTCTAGGCTTGAATTGTTTTCTTCAGTTCTTTCAGCTTGAGAAATGCTGGATATTTTCTTCCCTTTAGGTTTTCTAACTCAAGGTATTTGCACATTTCATTATAATATTTAACTTTGTCATCTTGAACTGCCCTTTAAAATTTTCTGTTCAGCTCATTTACTTCCTCATTTCTTCTGCTTGCTTTTGTTTTTCCACACTCAAGAGGTTTCAGAGTCTCTTCTGACATCCATTTTGGTAGTTTCATTCTTTCCTGTATTTTTAATGACCTTTTGCTTTCTTCATGCAGGATTTCTATGCTGCCATCCCACAACTCTTCTGGGGTTTGGTCATTAGTGTTTAATGTAATAAAACCAGCTCTTGAGTCTCTAAATACAGATGGGATATGCTCAGGGTCATATTTTGGCTCTTGTCGAATTGTCTTAAATTTCTTCAGCTTCAGCTTGAACTTACATATATGAGCAATGGTATGTATCACAGTCGAGCCCTATCTTGATTTGGAAGATGATATGGAGAATCTCCATAGTCCTGTTCCACTGTTGTTGTTGTTAAGTACCGTTGAGTCTGTTCTGAGTCACAGTGATGCTATATAGGGTTTTCAAGGAGTGGCTGGTGAGTTTGAACTGCTAACTTTGGGGATCAAGCCAACCTTGTGGTTCAGCACTTTATTCTTCAGTGCCACACCAGACTTCAGTCCCATAGATGTAGTCTGTTTGATACCTGTGTATTACATCTGGTGAGGTCCATGTGTTTATGTCATGTAAAAGAGTATTTGTGCAGTGCTGCACAACAGCCAGGAAAGTCAGGTAGGAGAAAGCTCCGGTGAGGAAGGAAACATTCATATACCAGACCCACAGCTTTTGAACTATCATAGGAACTAGTATTTTTGAGAAATCGCGCTGCTAAGGAAAAAAAAAAAAAGGCTCATTTTGGGACTCTCACCTGCGGAACCACGGGTTGCTCCTGCGACTGCAGAGATTAGAGGGCAGGGCTAAGGCCAGCCCGTTCGGAAAACAGTGTTTCCAGCAGGAGGAAAAAAAGGGGTCCCTGGACAAAAAAAAACACAAGAAACGACATAGTCACTCCCCCCCAAAAAAAAATCTCCCTGCCCTGGCTTGAGATCTCAATAAAAATCAGGCAGGGGCAGTTGACCCACGCACAGAAAGACAGAGAAAGGTGGCAACTTTTGACATCATCCACCATCCACTGTCCCTGCATCTAAGCCCTGTGACCTACTCCTAGATAGCAGCGGGGATCTTCCAGTGGCTGTTCTGGTGGGACAGGGAACAGAAATAGTTAACCAAAGCCACATCCCTGCTACAAAGTGGTGATTTCTGCCCATGTGTTTATATTACTTCTACTTTTAATCCTTTTGATCACACATCATTCCTGGAGGTGGAAACGTATTCTCCCTATGTAGAATAAGAAGAAGCAGCAGTCGTGGCCATATAGCCAAGCTATAAGCATACAACATAATACTCTACCACTAAGACAAGCCCCAACAACATCTGCTATGAATTAGAGATGAAAAGGGAAGCCCATCTCCCGATCATAATAATAATAATAAAACAATAACCATGACCAATAAGAAACAATCAAATTTATTGAAACACATCCAAAAAGAGAGGAGTGCAGCTGACGTAAATGAGCTGGAGACAGACAAAGGCTTTATAGAGGAGGAGGAGTGGGCTTTGAATATGCCTGAGAGGGAATTCAGAAGAATGATATGGAAACAAATTCAAATAATCTGAAAAGGGGTCAAGGAAAATAAGGAAGAAGTAAGGAAAGTACTGCAGGAACAATCAAATAGGATTGACACAGCATTGGAAACAATTCAAAACCTGCAAAAAGATGTCCAGGTGATCAATAATAAGATATCAGAAATAGACAATAGGCTGAAAGGGGAAAGGAGCAGACCAGAAGAGATGGAAGCCAGAACTAGCGAACTGGAAGACAAATCTCTCAATACTGCCAAGGTAGAAGAGCAAGCAGCTAAAAGGATAAAACAATCTGAAGAAAGTCTAAGATATGCTGAATAACATGAAGAGGAATAATGTAAGAATTTTTGGCTTTCTGGAACAAGAAGAAGCAGAGAAGTCTACAGAAAAGATAGTTGAAGAACTTCTGTTAGAAAATTTCCCTAACATCTTGAAAGACAAGAAGATAAACATTCAAGAAGCCCAACATACTCCAGGAAGGATAGACCCCAAAAGAAAGTCTCCAAGACATATAATAATCAAGCTATCCAAAATCGAAGTCAAGGAAAGAATATTAAAAGCGGCCAGGGAGAAGAGAAATATAACTTATAAAGGCAAGCAAATAATATTAAGCTCTGACTATTCAGAACAAACCATGCAGGCCAGAAGGCAATGGGAAGACATATACAAAGTTCTGCAAGACAAAAAATGTCAACCAAGAATAGTCTATCCAGAAAAACTATCAATCAAATATGATGGTTGGTGTGATCAAAACACTCCAGGATAAACAGAATTTGAAAGATTTTGTCAAAACCAACCCAGCACTTCAAAACATCTTAAAGGAAGTTCTGTGGACAGAGAACCAACAAGAACAGACAACAAACAGAGATTGACAGGTATGGCAACACCACCTGGAACACAGCCAACAGATAGCGGAGTCCAGAATAGAATGAGACTACAACGACAAGCTCAAAAGAACAGGGAGATCAACTGAAGGCTAAAATCATATCAATGTCAAAGAAGGGACAAACGCAGCAACAGAAGCCCAGGTGGTGAGGATGCCAGGTAAATTACAGGTTACAATGGAGTATCCTAAAAGCAGAGAAAAGTTAGTAGACTACAAGTTAACCCCAAAGAAAGTTAACACTCCACAAAATATCATAAAAATGAATTCCCAAACAGAACAAGCAAACAAAGAAACTAGGAGGAAACTGACCAGAAACAACTCAAAGGACATAAAGCCAACACAAGAAAGAAAGCAGAACCAAAGAATGAACAGCACCACCAAAAAAGTAACATAATGACAGCAATCAATTCATACTTACCAATAATTACATTGAATGTCAATGGATTGAATGCACCCGTGAAGAGACAAAGAGTGGTAGAATGAATAAGAAAACAAGATCCATCAATATGCTACCTGCAAGAGACAAACTTTACACACAAAAACAACAACAGACTATAAGTTAAAGGATGGAAAAAAATTTACCAAGCCAACTGAAACAATAGACAAGCAGGAGTCATGATACTAAACTCCAACAAAGTAGAGTTTTAGATAAGAACCAGCATAAGAGAGAAACAAGGACACTATCTCATGGTCAAAGGGTCAATCGAGCAAGACAACATAACTATAATAAACATATATGCTCCCAGTGAAAGAGCACCAAGATACACGAAGCAAACCTTAATGGAACTGAAGAAAGAAATAGATAAATCCACAATTTTCGTGGGAGATTTCAACACACCATTCTCGAAAAGAGATAGAACAACCAGAGAGAAATCGAAAACGCGACAGAAGAACTTAACAACACAATCACCCAACTTGACCTCATAGATGTATACAGAGCATTCTATCCAACAATGGCACAATACACATTGTTCTCCAGTGTGCACAGAACATTTTCCAAAATTGACCACGTGTTAGGTCACAAAGCAAGCCTCCATAAATTCACAACCATCAAAATTCTACAGAGCATCTTCTCAGACCACAGGGCTATAAAACTAGAAATCAACAAGAAGAAGGCCAAAACAATAAAGTCAAATATATGGAAACTGAACAACACTATGATGAAAAACGATTGGGTAAAAGAAGAAATTAAATGTGAATTCACAAAGTTCCTGGAAACAAACGAGAATGAAAACACAACATATCAAAATCTTTGGAACATGACAAAAACAGTCCTGTGATGACAATTTGTTGTGATAAATACACACATCCAAAAAGAGGAAAAAACCAAAATCAACACATTAACACAGCAACTTCAACAATTAGAAGCAGACCAGCAGAGGAAACCTACAGTGACCAAAAGAAGGGAAATAATAAAGAGCAGAAATAAATGAGATGGAAAGCCGAAAAACTATAGAAAGAATCAACAAGACAAGAAGCTGGTTCTTTGAAAGGATTGATAAAATTGACAAACCACTGGCAAAACTAACTAAAGAAAAGAGGGAGAGGACACAAACAAATCGCATTAGAAACCACACAGGGGAAGTCACAACAGAACCAAACGAAATAAAAAAAATAATAACAGAATACTACGAAAAGCTGTACTCCAACAAATTCAAAAATCTGGATGAGATGGATACATTTCTAGAAAAACACGACAGGCTTAAACTTACTCCTAGAAAATTTGAACAAACCCATAACAAAAGAAGAAATTGACCAGGTCATCAAAAAACTCCTGACCAACAAAAGCCCAGGCCCAGATGGCTTCACGGCTGAGTTCTACCAAACATTCAGAGAAGAACTGTCACCAATTCTGCTCAAATTATTCCAGAACATAGAAGAGGATGGAAAACTCCCTAAAACTTTTTATGAAGTAAGCATAACCCTCATACCAAAACCACAGAAGGATATCACTTAGAAAAAAAAAATATATATATAGACCAATAACTCTCATGAACATAGACGCAAAAATCCTCAACAAAATCCTAGCCAACATAATCCAACAGCACATCAAGAAAATCATGACCAAGTGGGTTTCATAAAAGGGATGCAAGAATGTTTCATCATCAGGAAAACAATCAGCATAATCCATCGTATATAAGAAGAAGGAAAAGAACCACATGATCGTATCGATTGATGCAGAAAAGGCATTTGACAAAATCCAACATCCATTCCTGATAAAAATACTCAACAAAATAGGAATTGAAGGGAAATTCCTTAGCATAATTAAGAGCATATATACAAAACCAAGAGCCTACATCACATTCAATGGAGAGAAACTGAAAGCCTTCCCCCTGCGAACAGGAACCAGATGAGGATGCCTTTTATCACTGCTCCTATTCAATATTGTGCTGGAAGTTTTAGCCTGAGCTATACGGCATGATAAAGAACTTAAAGTCATCCAAATTGGCAAAGAGGAAGTAAAACTCCCCCTATTTGCAGACGATATGTTCTTATACATAGAAAACCCCAAAAACTCAGTAAAAAAAACCTATCAGGCCTCATTGAAAGATTCAGCAAAGTGGCAGGGTATAAGATTAATGTACAAAAATCAATTGGATTTCTCTATAGCAACAGCAATAGTGATGAAAAGGACATTAGGAAATCAATACCATTTACAATAGCCACACAAAGGATGAAATACTTAGGAATAAACATAACCAGAGAAACAAAGGACTTATACAAAGAAAATTACAAAGCACTACTACAAGAAACCAAAAGAGACCTACAGAAGTGGAAGAACATACCATGTTCCTGGATAGGAAGACTCAACATCATCAAAATGTCAATACTACACAGAGCAATTTACACATACAATGCATTCCCAATCCAGATTCCAACAACATTCTTCAAAGAGATGGAAAAGACAATTAGTAATTTTATATGGAAAGGAAAGAGACCCAGGATAAGCAAAGCACTGCTTAAAAGGAAGAACAAGGTTGGAGGTCTCTCACTCCCCGATTTCAAACTTTACTACATGGCTATGGTGGTCAAAACAGCCTGGTACTGGTACAATGAAAGAGACATTGATCAATGGAATAGAATCGAGAATCCAGATATTAACCCAACCACTTACAGCCAAATGATTTTCGACAAAGTGCCTAGGCATATTGCATGGGGAAGAGACAGTCTCTTTAATATATGGTGCTAGCAGAACTGAAAAGCGATTTGCAAAAGACTGAAACAAGACCTTTGCCTCACGCCCTATACAAAAATGAACTCAACATGGATTAATGATCTAAATGTGAATTCTAAAATTATGAAGATCATCAATGAAAAAATAGGGATGAATGTGAGGATGCTAATTCAGGGCATATACAGACTGTCACACATTTTGAAAAATACACAAACAAAATTAGACAAAATAGACTAGTGGGACATACTAAAGATTAAAAACTTGTGTGCATCAAAAGACTTCACCAAGATTTTAAAAAGGGAACCCACAGACTGGGAAAAAATATTTTGCAATGACATATCGGATAAGGGACTTATCTCTAAAATATGTAGGAAATTACTACACATCTACAAAAACAAGACAAATAACCCAATTAAAAAAATGGGCACAGGATATGAACAGACACTTCACCAGGGAGGAGATCCGGGCAGCCAACAAACATATGAAGAAATGTTCACTATCACTAGCCATTAGAGAGATGCAAATCAAAACAAGAATGAGATATCATCTCACACAAGCAATAACCCCAAAGATCAAAAAAGTTGAGGACAGTAAATGCTGGCAGGGATGTGGAGAGACTGGGACACTTCTGCATTACTGGTGGGACTGCAAAATGGTCCGACCTCTCTGGAAAGCAATATGGCGCTTCCTCAGGAGGTTGAAAATAGAAATACCATTTGATCCAGCAATTCCTCTACTTGGTATTTACCCACAAGAAAAATGATCCACAACACGGGAAGATAAATGCACACCAATGTTCATAGCTGCACTATTTACAATAGCAATAGATGGAGACAGCCAAAGTGCCCATCAACTAAAGAATGGATATAAAAGCTGTGGTACATACACACAATGGAGTATTATGCTACCTTGAAAAATAACAAGGAAGCTGCATGCCACTTCCTAACATGGATGAACCTTAAGGACATTATATTGAGTGAAATTATTCAGTCACAAAAGGAAAAAAATATTGCATAGGACCACTACTGTAAAAGACTAAGAAAAAGAATGCATACTAATCCACTAAAGTGGATTCTTAGCTGGTTGCTAGGACGAAGGGGTAGGGTTAGGGGCAGGAGGGGAAGGTGGAGCACAGGGCAGGGAATAGATATGGGATAATTTGGGTATTGTGGAGGGGGGGCAATATACAAGTACGGAGAGGGGAATGAAAGAACAAAGCAGATGGGAGAAAAATTAGACAGGTATGAATGGGCTAAATGGGACAGAGGTAAAAAAATGATGTAGGCACAGCTTTAGAACAACAGGGCTCTGGGATACAGAGACTGAGACATGGTTGGAATAGGGAAAAGGGGGAATAATGTTAAGATGCTTGGCTGTCTTTTGAACCTTTATTATCCGTGCATTATATTATAAAGCAGACAGTGGAGGGGGAGAGAAAAAAATAGCCAGATATATCACCATAGAAAACTTGTAAGTCCGTCTTCTGCCTATAACTGATTGGAATACCTAAAATGGGGCTACAATGTGTCCAGTGAAGAAGGTTTCCTGAGGAGCCTCTGCATTACATAAGACTATAGGTGGAAGCCTGAACTACATCCAGACCTTCAGAGACGGGAAATTTTCCAATTGAAAGGACAAGCAGACCAGCCAGGAGCAGCTAGAAAATCAGAAGATAATTCTTGAAAGAAAGACCTACAGAAAAAATACAAAACAATAAGGCAGTCCGACTGTTACCACAAGAACACTCAAGTTGCTTGCCCAGGAGACATCAAGGCAAGTGGTTGGGATCTCTCAGTGCAAATCCTTTTCCAAGACTAAGACGCAATGGACATGCACGCTCTGATTGGCGACCACACACATCACCCATAAGGGGAAGTGACTGAAGAACATCAATTAAGTGAAGAGCTAAGCCCATATCGTTCAGCAGACTACTGTGAACCCGGATGGAAACCTGGTCGGCCAGCAGTGAGGCAAGACCTGGGAACTCATGGGCTCAGAGTCAATGACACAGCCACAGAGGACTAGAGTGGAGAGTGAAGTGGTCAGCTGATAAGAAGAGGGCAGACAGACACAAGAACACCCACACTTGCAGATGACACTCACTTGACCTGTCTTCAATGACAGGATGAACAGAGCTCAACCCGAAGAAGAAAGAAGAGGGAAAAAAGCATCATCTGATACAATTTGATAAACTTGACATACACTTATAAGTGTAGTAGCTCAAAAGAGTAAACAAATCCCTGTTGCAAGAATTATTCCCACCCCCTCCACACAAAGAGTAGACAGGAATGGGCAATTTGGACATTGGCTACCCAAAATGTGGGGAGGGATACAAAGGTAAGAAGTGACTGGCTTACAAGCTTTCAAGAGGGAACCTAGATCCAAAGGGCATGGAGGAAGGTAGAGCCTCCAGGAAGGGCTGATGAAATGAAATGCAGATGGGTCTCTTGTGATGCAATAGTGAACAATTGTTATCAGGACTGATTGTGAGGGTTGGAAATGTAAAGGTGGACATTTTATAGCAAGGAGGGGAGTGATTAACTTTTCAGTCTAGGAGCGGAGGGTGCTGGGACCATCAATGGAGAAGAGCGAAGAGCAGGACCCTACCCAGGGAAGCAGTGAGGCCTGAGATGGAGGCAGAGAAGATGACGTGAAGAGATGGAGTGTCTGGGGACTTGAGATCCAGAGAGGGAAAGGGGCTGTGTGCTGAGGACTGTGGAGGGAGGGGGAGCAGACTTGCAGGGTATACCCTTTGCTTGGATGATGATGCATGGATGGGATGGTAACTATGGCAATGAAACGATGTATGATCGAATGAATGTAAAATTAATATTCTTCCATGTAAACTATCACACAATTCACAATAAAACATTTATTAAAAAAAAAAAGTATTTGCAATGAATAAATCATTGATTTCATAAAATTCTTTCATGCATTCTCCAGTATAATTTTTATATTTTCCAACTATGAATCTTTACTCATTGTTTTCACCTTTCACATTCCAACCACTAGTAATTATGAGTGCATCTTGATTTCATGTTTGATCAATTTCAGACAGAAAAAGTTGGTAGTATTCTTTAATTTCATTATCCCTGGCTGTAGTGGTTCATGTACAGATTTGAATATTAGTAGTATTAACTGATCTTACTTACTTATGTTGTTGCTAAGTGCCATCGAACTCTGGTAGCATAGTGGTTACGAGTCGGGCTGCCAACCTCAATCAAGGTCAGCGGTTCGAAACTACCAACTGCTCCGTGAGAGAAAGATGAGGCATTCTGCTCCTGTAAAGATTTACAGCCTCGGAAACCCTGTGCAGGGTCACTATGGGTCAGAGTCGACTCCACGGTACTTAACAACAACAATATATATATA
>NW_006408644.1:168789-169935 GCF_000296735.1 Chrysochloris asiatica | reverse complement strand
AACATATATATATATATATATATATATTCTCTTTTTTTTTTTTCAAGAAAAAGTAACAACAAAATGTCTAAACAGACTTCTCCAGTTGGCATTTTGAATGAAATCACTAACAATTCACTTCAACCCTCTACATTGTGTTTCTTCTGCTCCGTGAGTCCTCTTGTGGCTTTAATTCTTGAAACTCAGGCAGCAGTACTAGACATTACGATCCCAAAGGGAGAGGTATTATTAAACTTTCTGCTGGCCATTCTTTTCTGAATGCAAATGGACAAATTCTTAAACCCTTTTTATTCATTTAATGACAATCATTAGAAGAAAAAACAAATTAAGTCAACCTTGCATATTGAAAATAAAACAAAAATACATACATAAAAATCCTGCAGATAATAAATATCTCTGATTCACTTATTTTAAACAAAGTCCAATTTCATTCGTGCTTAATAGCCTTGATATCCTTCTGCAAGGATCCTTGCTTGAGTAGCTGTTTGATACCTTCTCTTGCTTCCTCTGTTAACTGTTCTTTTGGAAAATCCACATCAAAAGTGATCATCAAAGAGCCCTTGATGTTGTTGTTGTCAAAGCTGGGAAGTCCTTCCCCTTTCTTCCATAGCTTGGCTCCTGGCCTGGTGATCTTATCCCTGGAAATATGTACCTTGTGATCATCTAAGTGAGTAATATTCATCTCAAAGCCAACCAGAGACTCAACCAGTAAGACTGCCACATTTATGTATAAGTCATCTCCTCTTCTTTCAAATATTGGGTGCTTGACAACTCTGATTTGAAAGCGTAAGTTTCCTGGTTCTCCATCCACGTGACGCTCACCTTCTCCAAAAAGGGGTACTCCATGCCATCATCTCTCTCCCCAGGTTCTGTTTCCACATCCAGTGTTCGGTCTTCATTCACTAGTGTGACATTTGGGCACTCCGCTCCACAGACCACCTCCTGGGTCATTTGGAAGTGCCCTGGGTCTGGCTGGGTAGTTCGAATATCTTGCTGGCAGTTGCATTTTCGTTTGCCAGGTGTTTGTCTTGCCACAGGTTTGTTTCTAACTGTTGTTGTTGTTGTTATGTGCCATCGAGTCGGTTCCGACCCATAGCGACCCTGTACAGGGTTTCCGAGGGTGTAAATCTTTACGGGAGTAGAAAG
>NW_006408644.1:148639-163041 GCF_000296735.1 Chrysochloris asiatica | reverse complement strand
TGTCCCAAAGATTTTGGTATGTTGTATTTTCGTTCTCATTTATTTCTAGGAACTTTTTGAATTCACGTTTGATTTCTTCTACTACCCAGTCGCTTTTCAGCAAGGTGTTATTCAGTTTCCATATATTTGACTTGGTTTCCTTGGTCTTTCTATTGTTGATTTCTAATTTGATAGCATTGTGGTCTGATAAAATGCTTTGTAGTATTTTGATATTTGTAAATTTATGTAGATTTGTTTTGTGGCCTAAAACATGATCTATTCTGAAGAATGTTCCATGGGCACTGGAAAAGAATGTGTATTGTGTTGTTGTTGGGTTGAATGCTCTGTACACATCTAAACGGTCCAGTTGGCTGATTATGTTGTTTAGTTCTTCTGTGTCTTTTACAAGTTTCTTTGGTTGTTCTATCCGTTTTTGAAAGTGTATTGAAATAACCCACTATTATTGTAGATTAATCTATTTTTTTCTTCAAATCTATTAGAGTTTGCTTTATATATTTTGGAGCTCTTTCATTGGGCGCATACATATTTATTATGGTTCTTTCATCTTGTTTAATCATGAGATAATGTCCATCTTTATGTATTATGCTCGTTTTTGCCTTAAAGTTTATTTTATCAGAGATTAGTACTGCCACTCCTCTTTGCTTTTTATTGCAATTGGCTTGGTATATTTTTTCCAAACAGACTTTTAATCTGTTTTTGTCTCTGTATGTTAGATGTGTCTCTTGCAGACAGGATATTGAAGGATCTTGTTTTCTTATCCATTCTGCCACCCTCCGTCTCTTAACAGGTGCATTTAATTCATTTACATTCAGTGTAATTATTGATAGGTATTGATCACTTGCTGTCATTATATATATTTTTTTGGTGTGTGTGTGTGGTGTTGCTGCTTATTTGTTCTGTGTGTCTTCCTTTGCTGAGCAAATGATTTTTGTGTTCTTTCTTGTGAGTGTCCTCCTACTTTTAATGTTTCCATGTTCTTCTTGGATTTTCATTCTCTTGGTATGTTGTGACGTGTTAAGTTTCTTTGAGGTTGCCATTAACTTTTCTCTCCATTTACTGCAGTCTATTCCATCCTGTAATCGACCTGACCTTCTCACTATCTGGATCTCTGTTCCTACATGTTTACCTTCTTTTACATTGAACTTGTTTTGATCATGGACTGATCTACCAGATTCTCTGAGTTTGTTCTTATAGTTTTGTTCTATTCTCAAATCTTCCTTCTGTTGACTTAATTCAGGGAAATTCTGCCACGTATGTCAATCTCTGGTTGTTGTCTGTTCTTCTTGGTTCTCAGTCCACAGAAGTCCCTTTAGGATGTTTTGTAGCACAGTGTTGGCTTTGGCAAAATCCCTTAGCTTGCCAACACACTCTTCACAGTCACCTCTGCCGCCGCGTGGGCTTGCCAGCCCACCCGGCCCTATGATGCCACTGCACACCCGAATGGGGGGCAGCACCTACTCAGTCTGCAGCGACAGCAAGCTGGTCTCTTCCTCTGTCAGTCGACGAAATATATATATTCTTAGTGGCAACACAAGGAGCCCTTGTAGTACAGTGGGTTATGAGTTGGGCTGTTAATTGCAAACTCATCAGTTCTAATTTATCAGCTACTGTGCAGGAGAAAGTTGAGGTTTTCTGTTCCTGTAAAGGTTACAGCCTTGGAAACCCTATAAAGGGTCTTACATCCAGAATTGACTCCATGGCACACCACCACCATTTCCACCACAAATGGAAAGATGTGCCTTGTTTTTAGATAACAATATTGTAAAAATGTCATTTTATCTAAATCAGTCTATGGATTCAATACAATTTAAGTGACAAGAGGAAGTCCATAAGTAAACACAAATATTCTTGGGAATTGAACATATAATCAAAGTGTCAATATCAGATCAGTAGAAGGAAATAGCTTACTTAATAATTATTGTTGGAAAATTAGAAATTTGGCAATTTTTTTCTTTATATTTTACATGAAAAAATATTTCTAAATGGATGAAGTATTTAAATATAAAAACATACTAAATGAAAAAGTAAATGAATTTGCCTATAATTTTAAGTGGGAAAGCTTTTTTAGGAAGAACACAAATCCCAGAGAACATGAAGAAAAATCTTTTTTGGTTCAAGTGAAAAAAAAAATTGTATGACAAAATACTACAAAGCAAAATTTTTTTTAAATCAAAAACCTAAACATGATAAATTTGAGAAATGGAAACAATAAAATTTGCTTTGTTTAGTATACAAAGAGTTGTTATTAATTAGTAAGAAATATAGAAAGTAGTTACTTTACTGAACAAAGGGTATAAATGAGCAGTTCATAGCAAAATAAAATTGTTAAAATGCAAACACACAGGTAATCACTCTGGCAAAAATGAAAACCAAATTTTCTTTCAGTTTGACAAATATATTCATTATAGCTAGTGTTGGTAACTATATAAAGTAATAGGCACCTTAATTTGCTGTTTAATGGCATGGTAACTAATAGTACATATTGGAAAAACTTCCATAGTTTCTTCAATAGTCATTCAGTTTATAGTTCATTCATGTCTTTCTATTGAAGTATATTTGAAAATAATTCACTAAACTGAATTTATAAAATTTATAAATTGTATACTCCTGGTGTGGCACTGTGGGTTAATGCACTGAACTGCAAAGTGTGTTTGAACTGCAAGGCTGGTGGTTCAAGCTCACCAGCTGCTCTTCGGAAACCCTGTACAGGGTCGCTATGGGTCAGAACTGACTCAACGGTACATAACAATAACATATAGCCTATTTTATTATTTAAATACCATCTGCCTTTCTTACTGGAGCCCTGGTGTGGCACTGCGGGTTACTGTGCTGGACTGCAAAGTCGGTTTGAATCGCCAGCCACTCCCCAGAAACCCTGTACAGGGTTGCTATGAGTTGGAAACGACTGGACGGTACTTAACAACAAGTCTTTCTTGATAAGTCTTCTTTATTACTTTTTCGCTTTTCATGATTTTTCTAATTAAATCTGTAGGCTTTAGCTAAATTTGTTTGTTTTTGTTCCCTAAAAAGAGTTCTTGGATTAAACTAAATTTTCCAATTCTTATGGTCTTTACTTTGTCTAAAGAATTAATTTCTGACTTTAGCTTTGCATTTGTTTTCCTTTGTAATATTTTATTGTACACTTCCTCTATTCTTGGTTAGAAGCTGTTCATGTGTTGTTTTTCCCTCCCCCCTTTAACTTTTGTTTAATAATGAAAATACTTCCTACTATAACTTTTTTCTAAATTAATATATAGAAAAATTATGTAAATTGTAATAGGTTGTGCTCTCGTTGCTGTTGTTTTATTTTGCTATACTCTTTCACCCAATGCTTGTTTTCTTCTTTTTCTTTTAATGGTGTGGCACTGTAGAATAGCACTGGACTGTTAACCACAAGGTCAGTGGTTCAACCTCCTTGGAAACCCAGTACATGGTTGCTATGAGTTGGAACCAGCGCCATGGCACTTAACAACAACAACAGCATGCAGAATTTAGTGAGATTACATTCTTCAGTTTGTGCTACCATTTTTATCCTCCTTTTCTGAGTTATTAACCTAAACTTGCTGCCCCCTAAGGTTCTTATCTAATCTCTTTAATTGTTGTTGTCAATTTAATTATAATCCCATATCAGTAGTTCTTAAAAGAGCATAATGCTCAACTCAGGGGATATTTTTGGTTCAAGGTTTAAAAAAGACTTATTTTGAATAGTTATATGATAATGATGATCCTATGATTCCTTCTAAGTAGTTTGGTGTTTCATTACTTATATTATGATTAATGCTTAGATTGATTGCACTGTCAGAGTGTGTTTTGATTTTCACTTTGAGGGATTTATTGAAGTTTGTTTTGATTATTTGTATGTTTTTTTTTCTATTAAAGGGGGTTTGAGTTCACAAAGTTTTGATTTTAAGTAAACCATTAAAATATACTTAAATGGTCTGATAAACCAATTTTTAAATTGCATATGAAACTATATATTTTTTCATAATTGAGGTTATATGAACCAAATATTATAAATCTGAACATATAAAATAAATATAGATTATAAAATACTAAATTTTTATAAGTTGTCATATATAATGAAAAAGAAAATAAGAGAGTATTACCTGCTTTCATTTTTTTGTGTGTGAGTTTAGTTTCTATGCTAGATATTTTCCCAACATTAAAAAAAAAATTTTATGCTGAGACTGTCATACATATTAAAGAGTATATAATATATATATATACACACAGCTTAAAAATAAGAACAAAATGAGCACTCATGTATACACTACCCAATTTAAGGATTAAATATTATTGATATATTTGGAACTGCCTGCATGGCCTTTGCCTCATAACACCCACCTTTGTCCCAGAAAAAAAACGTACCCAGAAATTTGTGTTTTTATTCTTTCACTTTCACCTCTAACTTAAAACCTCTAAACACTATTTCTTTCTTATGGTAAGTGATTATTTATTAAAATGAAAATGTTATCTACTTGTTAACTCAGTAATATCATAATTGTGACTGTGCAAGCCTACAGAGTTCCTGTGCAAAATGCTTAATCTGAATCTAAATTGGTAAATCCTAAATCTGTCTGTTGCAAACATACAGTTTTCATCTTGTGATTAAGTGAATCTTCAGAGTTATACTGTGAAACCATGCCAGTAGCCTGTTCCCCAATAACCTTGCATTCACTGATGATCCTTGACTGAGTCATTATTATATTCCAGTTGTTGTTAAGGGCAGTCCAATCAGTTCTAACTCATAGAGACCCTGCATGAGACAATCACAAGTTTCTGAGGAGTCACTGGTGGGTTTGAACTACCAATCTTGTGGTTAAGAGTTCAATGCTTATCCTACAACTCCACACTGGTAGCTGTAAATGGTCTTCTTCTAAGTCTGTCATTCCTTCTACATTTAGTAGCTGTCATTCATCTATACAGAAAAGTTTTCCTTGATTCCCTCTTTTGAGTATCATTAGGGAGTCATGGATTATTTTTAAATTATGTTTTAATATATTGCCATCAGGTTTTCTTTTTTATGATCATTGCTGTTGTTGTTAAGTACCATTGAGTCAACTCATAACGACCCTGTATAGGGTTTACGAGGAGCAGCTGATGAGTTTGAACTCTTGACCTTGTGGTTCAAACCGACCTTAAGTAAGTACAGTGCTTATCCTATGATGCTACATCAGGACTCTTTTTTATGCTTAATTTACTCTAAATGTGGACAGAGGAAGATCCTTCAAATCAGTTCCTATGAGTTTTTGAAAATGTGATACGTCATCATCATTCTTCTTTGAACGCATCCTTGTTTCCAAACACATCACCATATAATTATAAAAGTGTGTCCTGTCCTTTCCTTTTCTCAGACCATGAGTGGTGATTTGCCCAAGGAACTAAATTTCTTTCTATAAAGAAACGTTTTTGGAAAACAAAAGCTAAATGCTACAGTTGTTTATACAACTGTGTTTGCTTTTAGGACATTATAGTGAATACACTAGGAAATATACTTTTTAAGTAATCACAAGTTCATACTGATATCTCCTCCATATTAATATTACATAAGGGAAAATTATTATTGAATTTTGCCACTAAAAGTGACTGTTGTTATTAAATGCTACAGAGTCTGTTCCAACTCTTAATGACTGTGTACAGGGTTTCCAAAGAGTGGCTGGTGGGTTTGAACCATTGACCTTGTAGTTATTCATACAGTACGTATCCTACACTGCCACACCAGGACTCCAGGACTAGATGACTTTATATCAGAACAGGAATATGATTTTGCATGTTTTTATCCTGGATAAAGAAAGAACTTTCTCTATCTGAATTAACGTCAATGGTTGTTGTTGTTGTTAGGTACCATTGCATCGGTACTGACTCATAATGACCCTATGCACAACAGAACGAAACACTGCCCTGTCCTGGGCCAACCTCACAATTGCTGCCATGCTTGAGCCCATTGATGCTGCCACTTTGCCAATCCATCTCACTGGGGGTCTTCCTCTTTTTCTCTGACCCTCCACCGTACCAAGCATGATATCCTTCTCCAGTAATTGGTCCCTTCTGACAATATGTCCAAAGTATGAAAGATGAAGTTTGGCCAATGTGAGCTCCAAGGAGCACTCTGGTTGCCCTCCTTCCACCACAGAACTGTTGGTTCTTTTGGCAGCCCATGGCACTTTCAATATTCTCCTCTAACACAATAACTCAAAAGCATCAATTCTTCTAAGCTCTTCCTTATTCACTTGTCCAGCTTTTGCATGCATATGCGGTTATTGAAAATACCATGGCTTGGGTCAGGTACACCTTAGTCCTCAAGCTGACATCTTTGCTCTTCAACTTTTTAAAAAGGTCCTGTGCCTAATCCTAAAAACGATTTTCCTAATGCAGTACATCATTTGATTTCTTGACTGCTGCTTCCCTGAGTGTTTATGGTTGATCCAAGAAGAATGAAGTCTTTGACAACTTCAATTTTTTTCTCTGTTGATAAGAATGTTATTTATTGGTCCAGTGGTGAGGATTTTTGTTTTCTTAACATTGAGATGCAATCCATACAGAAGATCTTTGATATTCATCAGTATTTTATTTAAGTCCTCTTCACTTTCAGCAAGCAAGGTTGTATCATCTGCATATCACAGGTTATTAACCAGTCTCCTCCAATCCTGATACCACATTTTTCTTCATATAAACCAGCTTCTCGGATTATTTGCTCAGCATACAGGTTGAATAAGTAAGGTGAAAGAATACAACCTTGTTGCACACCTTTCTTAATTTTAAACCATTCAGTGTTTCCATGTTCTGTTCAAACAACTGCCTCTTGGTTCATGTACAGATTCCTCATGAGCACAATTAACTTCAATGGTAGCAATGGGATTAAGTTGTTTCTAATTATATCAAACAAGTCATCAAGTTCAATATACTAGATACACATTCATAATATGGTTACTCTCCATTTCTATGTTATTTTGTATACATATACCTGGAAACTTTTATTAATGTTGTCTGCCACCTCAGAAGCAGAGGAATGAAAACTGCATGGGATTTTAAAGAATTTGAATAGTTCATTTACATGTTTATTTATCCTGATTTAATATGATTTTGTTTGTGAAAGACAGCCTAATATAATATGCAGATATTTTCTGTTGGATTAAAAACAGCAACAACAAAAACAAAGCAAAAAAAGATCTACAACAAAAACTTTTGTTTAGTTTTAAAACAAAGACCAAAGATTGTAGTGACTATTAGAAAGCTTCCTGGTGTAGCGCTGTAGGATCAGCACTGGACTGTGAACTACACGGTCGGCAGTTCAAACCCACCAGCTGCTCTCCTCAGAAACCCTATACAGGCCACCATGAATCAGAATTGAGTCAATGACATTTAACAGCAACAAGAACATTTGGAAGCTAAAGCTGAAAAGAACATTTAGGGTCTCACACTATAAGACTTAACCAATAGAGGTATAAAAGAAAACAAGTCTTTATATGATCAGCAAAGACAAAACAACTGAATCAGCAGGAGATTCAGTTACCAAGCATGAGACAGAGGCAGCTATATGAAGCATATTTGTCTGATGTTTAAAAAAAAAAAAAAAAACAGAAGAAGAAACCACAGTCTCAAGTAGATGGTGGTATTTCAGATTGAATTGTATCTCCCGAAATATGTGTTGGAATCCTAACTCCTATACCTGTGCCTGCAATCCAAGTCAGAAATGTTTTGTTATGTTCATAAGACCATATCAATATAGGATATCACCTAAGTCTAATCACTGCTAAGTTATAGAAATTGCAGCTTATAATGCACAAACAAAGCAAAACAGTCACCATGGGAAGATTATTCATAAACCAAAGAACTCTCAGGGTTATCAACAATGAAGAAATTGATATGGCAGAGACCTGAGTTGAACTTAACCTCCTAAACTGTGAGAAAAATGAATTTTTGTTATTTAAAGTCACCAACTTGATATTTTGATTACAGCAACACTAGGGAATAAGATTGAAGGCAATTAGTTAATGGTCTTGTGTATTATGTGTGTGTGTTTTATTACTAACATAGCAAATGATAACAGTAGTATTTGTTTACAGTAAAGACATTTTCATAAAAGAAGGTTACTGACAGTGTTTGGGCAGCCCTTTTTATTATTTTATCATATATAACAGCTTGTTTGATTATGTTATGTTGCAATCAAGAAAAAGAAATTGAGTATAGTAATTTTTGTCCCCTTAAAAGCAAAATTGAATTATTAACTTGATCACTCATTTATTAACAATTTCCCAAATTGTCAGTTTTTAATCACAGATAGATAGGAAGCAGATGTAAGGGAGTGTAATCATCATCTTACTGCCAAACTCTAGTAAAAGAGCTGCTGAAGAAAGCTCTATGTGATAGTTGTTTCACTCTTAACCTTGTTCAGGAAGAATCTCTTCCTTTAAGTTGACCTGTCCAAATTTTAGTTCAAAGTGAGAAGGAAAAATAGAAGAGAAGAGAAAGTAAAGAGCAAAAAGAAACTGGGTAAAATTGTTTGTAGACTGTAGACATTTAGAGAAATGAACCCTAGGATCCATAAATAGAGTTATAGCATATATTTACATTGTCAATCTTAAATACCTCTATCTTATCCGATTCTTACATTTTCAATATTAACTTGTTGCTCTTTCCTCCTTTAATCTAAATTGTGTATCTTGGGAGGTACATTAACATTTTCCTAATGGGTACATTGAGGAATAATATATCCCTTTAACAGTTTAATTACATCTACAGAGAAAAATATACCTGGTAACAAAATTTATATGAGCATTCCTTTAGACTATCTGTCACCTTATATACATATAAATTTCCTTTGCTCATTGAGATTAGAATCTTTATCTTTTTGAAGTTTCACATCATAACAGTTCTGTATGATTGATGAGCATGATGTTGTCCATTTATATCTATTAAGATAGAGAATTAACTACATTTTTTCATGGAGGCAATTGTGAAAAGGTCTGAAGTCTATGCCGTAAACAGAAAAAAACAAAAATCACAAAGAAACACCCTTTTAAATACTCAAGATTTCTGCATCAAGTTTTAGGGAGCCTTTTTTTTTTTCTTTTGACTTTTTATTGTGAACTGAGTGATAGCTTACAGTATTTGTTTCCATTCCCTCTTTTTTTGAGGGGGGAGAAAGGAGAGGTACACAAAAACACTCAGGAATATATAATAATTTAAACAACCAAAGGGCACATTCTGCAAGCCTGCCTCTTGGCCACCAGCACCCAGTCCCTCTCTTTCCATTAATCCAGACTCCTCAGCTGCTTAGGGAACCTTTTTGTCCACTACAAAAAATATATAAAAACAGTTGCCTTGGAGTTGCTTCTGACTTATGGAAATCCTAAATATGACCAAGTAGAACTGTACTCCATAGGATTTTCAAGGCTGCAACCTTTCTGAAGTAGATTACCAGGCCTTTCTTTTTGAGGTGTCTGTGGGTGGGTTCAGGAGGCCTGGTGTGGCACTGTAGGATAAACAGTGGACTGCAAGGTCTATTCTAACCCGAAGGTTGGTGGTTCAAACCCATCAGTTGTTCCTTGAAAACCCTATACAGGGTCACTAAGAGTGGGAATGAACTCATAGAACTTGACAACAACAAAACCTTTCAGTTTGTAATTGAGGGCTTAACTCTTTGAGCTACCCAGGGACTCCTTTGTTCACTAGATAGAATATATTACATGACAAATGATGATGAATTATTTACAAAAGCAGACAACCAAGAGCTATTAAGAGGGTGCTGGTTCATGGTGGTAGAAATGTCCTGCATTTCCCTTGATTCTTGATGTTTTATAGTATCTTCATGGGGTCAGAGCCAAAAACTTAATAGGCTACTGAGAAGGTTTCTCTTTGCTCTGGGCTGACAAAGCCTCCTGTCACAGAATGTTCCGAGACACTTGAAGAGGTAGCCAAGCATATTTCCTGATATGAATTTTGTTCAGGGACTCATGAAAACAAAAAGAATCTTACTTAGAGTTGAGATTCAGATTTGAATGTGAGAATGAGAAGAGATGTGATAGAAGGCAGCTATCAGATGTAAATAAGAGGGACTCTAAAAATAAATCATCGTAACTGTGGAAGATGCCTGGTGGTGTGGGCCAAATTCAGGACATACCAAGACTTGTATATCAGGAGCAACAAAAAATGTGACATCAGGTACCCTCCGGGAGTCCTAGTATGGCGTTGTGGGTTAAAGCACTGGACTGCAAGGTCAATTTGAACCACGAGGCTGGTGGTTCAAACTCACCAGATACTCCTTGGAAACCTTTTACAGGGTTGCTATGAGTCAGAACCAACTCAATGGCACTTAACAACAAAAACATGTAAAAAGGTCAGTACCTGCATCCTGAGTGCCTTTGTGCCCTGAGATAATAGCAGCTCTTCCATGAACAGCACCTTAAGCAGTTTTGCTGTGGCCTTCCCTCCTCACTTCCCTAAAGAATGGCACACAAAAGAAAAAAAGTATTGACCTTTACTGCAGAGAAGTGAACACAAGAGACCTGAAAGTGACTGACAAGGATCATCAAACAGTGAAAGCAAAGTATTGATCCTCCCTCTCCATGAACATCAATGTTGGGAGGTATGCTTTGTTCCACTCCATTGTCAATTTTATTTGAACACTGGGTTATTTCTTTCAAAATTTATTTTTGCTGTAAGTGAAGAAATATGTGTTGTTTAATTAGTTGTGATTTCTTTAAATATCAGAAATTTCCCAGTAAGCGCTCAAATTATTCCTGTTACCATATGAAATGCATCTCTAGATTTCTCCTATTCAGTAAATTCAGAGACTACACAAAATTTTCCTGTTAGGTTTTCTCTAATTTTCTATTGTAGACTTTTTTTTTCTTTTTACTTTTTACTGTACTTAATCTCACACCCACCACTCGTCTATCAGTGTGTCATACTGTTGAAATACTTTAACAAACTGATGCAGCACTGGGGGTACTCACTCATCTATGTCAGAAATATGGAAGAAAACTACCTGGCCAAACAATTGGAAAAGATCCATACGTGTGCCCATTCCAAAGAGAGGCACCCCAGTATAATATAGAAATCATCAAACAATATAATTAATATCATATGCAAGTGAAATTTTGCAGAAGATTATTCAAAAATGGCTGCAACAATACATTGACAAGGAACTGCCAGAAACTCAAGCCGGATTCAGAAGAGGACACGGAACTAGAGATATCATTATTGACGTCAGATGGATCTTAGTTGAAAGTAAAGAATACCAGAAAGATGTTTACTTGTGCGCCATTGACTATACAAAGTCTTTCCACTGTGTGGATCATGACAAGCAATGGATAACATTGTGAAGAATGGATAATCCAGAACATTTAATTATTCTCATGAGGAACCTGCGCATAGACCAAGAAGCAGTTGTTCGAACAGAACAAGGGAACACTGAATGGTTTGAAATCAGGAAAGGTTTGTTCCAGGGTTATATTCTTTCACCATACTGTTCAACCTATACACTGAAAAAATAATCCAAGAAGCTGGATTTTATGAAGAATGGTATCGGGATTAACAACCTGAGATACATAGATAACATATCCTTGCTGAATAGTAACAGAATTTTACAGTTTTAGAATTCTTGATTTTTAACTTGACACATGGCAAACTAGAATAAAGACCACATGTTGGGTCTCTGTTAACATGTCAGATTTGGCCATGTGGCTGAGTTCTGGCTAATATGTGAAATTTCCATAGCATTGTCCCATAACTGTTTTGTGTTTTTTTTTGTGTGTTTTTTCCTTAAAATGTTTGGCTATCAAGAACTATGAATGATCTGAGAATTTACTTTCAAGTTAAGGTGGCCTTCCACAGTTTCATTGTTGTTGTTGTTATGTGCCATGGAGTCGGTTCCGACTCATAGCGACCCTGTACAGGGTTTCCGAGTCTGTAAATCTTTACGGGAGCAGAAAGCCTCATCTTTCTCCCGCGGAACAGCTGGTAGTTTCGAACTGCTGACCTTGCGGTTCACAGTCCAATTAGTAACCACTACGCTACCAGAGCTCCTTAGATGTTGGTAAAAGATGCAAAACTTTAGGGCCCAAAACAAAAGACTTTATTATTCATGACACAGGTAGTTTGAGCTTCATGTTCCAAAGGGTTCCTCTAGTGCCCCACCCCCAGTCTTTTAGAGGCAATACAGAGAAAAACTGGTGCGAGTGTACTCACAAGGATTTATGTTACAACTGAAAGGCTACAAGCTTAGAAAATTCCTAATTTGTTAAGCAGGGTGCTAATACACCCACTCAACCTTTGCCCTGAATAGAAACATGTGTTTTTCTGTTTTTAAAAAATATTGAACAGCAAACAAATCTGCCCTCTGCTCTAGAGGGTGATACTATCTCAAATTTCCAAGGATGTTTCATGAAAATTAATACTTAAAAGGAATGCCTGGTGTGACGACTAGCTTCTCCTCAGAAACCCTATGCAACTTAAAACGGCAATTCTTAAAAAATACTTAAGAGACAAAGCTGTCACAGACATGCAGATGCATTATTAACTTTTTTTTAATGTTTTATTGTGAATTATATGATAGTTTACATGAGAGAACTTTAGTTTATCTTCATTCCATGGTGTACCGTTTCATTGCCATGGTTCCAATCCCCTCCATGCTTCATCAACCGACCAAAGGGTATACCCTACACACCTGCCCCCCATGGTCTTCTGCACACAGTACCTCTCCCTCTCTGGATCCAAAGTCCCCAGCTGCTTCATCACTCTACGTCATTATCTCTGTCTCTATCTCAGGCATCTCTGCTTCCTGGGTAGGGTCCCGCTCTCGGCTCTTCTCCGTTGATGGTCCTAGAGACCTCCGCTCCTAGACTGGAGAAATAATCACTCCCTTCCTTGCTACAAAACGTCTACCTTTACATTTCCAACCCTCATAATCAGTCCTGATAACAATTATTCACTAAAGTATCACAAGTGACCCATCTGTATTTCATTTCATCAGATCCGCTAGACAGATTGGATAGTACTCACTGGAGATTCTGCCTTCCTCCATGCCCCCTAGCTCTAGGTTCCCTCTTGAAAGCTTGTAAGCCAGTCACTTCTTGCCTTTGTAGTCCACCCCCACCCCCATTTGGGTATCCAATGTCCAAGTTGCCCATCTCTGTCTACTCTGTGTGTGGAGGGGGTGGGAATGTTTCTTGCTGTAAGGATTTGTTCCCTCTTTTGAGTCACTGCATCCATAGGTGTAGGTCAAGTTCATCAAATTGTATCAGATCACTCTTTTTTTCCTCTTCTTTCTTCTGGTTGAGCTCTGATCATCCAGTCATCTGGTCCCGCTCACATGGGTACCATATGCAAGTGTGGGTGTTCTTCTGCTCATGCCCTCTCTTCCTGTCAGCCGGTAGCTCCACTCTCCACTCGAGTCCTCCGTGGCCACGCCACTAACTCTGGGCCCAAGAGTCCCCAGGTCTCCTCACAATGCTTGCCAACCAGGTCCCCATCTGGGTCCACAGAAGCCCAACGAACATTGTAGGGCTTAGCTTGCCGCTTCATTGCTGCTTTTACCCCACTTCCCCCTATTGGTGATGCATGTGGTCACCAATCAGAGCATGTATTTCCGTTGAGTCTTAGTCTTGGAAGGGGGTTTGCATAGAGGGGACCCGACCACTTGTCTTATGTTTCCTGGGAAGCGATTTGCTTATTCTTGTAGTAACAGTCCATCTGCCTCTATTGTTTTGTATATTTCCTGTAGGTCTTTCTTTCAAGAAGTATCTTCTGTTCTTCTAGCTGCTCCAGGCTGGTCTGCTCATCCTTTCAAGTGGAAATTTCTCATCTCTGGAGATCTGGATGTGGTTCAGGTTTCTACCTATAGTTTTATGTATTGCAAAGGCTCGGCAGGAAGCCTCATTTACT
This sequence comes from Chrysochloris asiatica, assembly GCF_000296735.1. NCBI lineage: Eukaryota > Metazoa > Chordata > Mammalia > Afrosoricida > Chrysochloridae > Chrysochloris > Chrysochloris asiatica. The sequence goes on along the minus strand of NW_006408644.1, from coordinate 149,154 downwards.
GGGTACTCTGTAGCCCCATTTTAGGTATTCCAATCAGAGGCAGAAGACGGACTTACAAGCCTTCTATGGTGATGTTTCTGACTTATTTTCTCTCCCCCTCCAGTGCCTACTCTATATTATAATGCAAGAAAAACCAAGATTCAAAAAACAGCCAAGCATCTTAACACCAGTCCCCCACCCCCACCCCATTTCAACCATGACTCAATCCCTGTATCTCAGAGGCTTGCAGTTCCAAGGCTGTGCAAATAACATCCTTTATCTCTGTCCCAATTCAAACATGCCCAATTGTTTCCCCATCTGCCCCGTTCCTCCACATCCCTCTCCCTCCCTGTATATTGCCCCCTCCCCAGCACCAAAGTTCTCTTGTGTCCAATCGCCGCCCTGTGCTCCACCATCCCCCCTTCCCCCCACCCATCACCAACTTCCCAGCAACCAACAAAGACTTACCCCTACCCCCCTTTATTATGGTTTCTTTTTCTTAGTCTTTTACAGTAGTGGTCCTATGCAGTATTTCT
>NW_006408644.1:144281-145510 GCF_000296735.1 Chrysochloris asiatica | reverse complement strand
TTTAATCTGTTTTTTTCTGTGTGTGTGAGATGTGTCTCTTGCAGACAGCATATTTCACGATCTTGCTTTCTTATCCATTCTGTCACCCTCCATCTCTTAACAGGTGCATTTAATCCATTTACGTTCGGTGTAATTATCGATAAGTATTGATTAATTGCTGTCATTGTATTGTGTGTGTGTGTGTGTTGTGTTGCTGCTTCTTTGTTTTGCTTGTCTTTCTTTATTGAATTCATGATTTTTGTGTTATTTTTTGTGAATTTCCTCATAGTTTTAATGTTTTCATATTCTTCTTGGATTCTCATTCTCTTGGTATGTCGTGAAGTGTTCATTTTCTTTGCGGTTGCCTTATAGTCCATTAATTTGTCTGTCCACTTAGTGCAGTCTATTTTATCCTGTAATCGACCTGACCTTCTCACTATCTGGATCTCTTTTCCTACATGTTTACCTTCTTTTACATTTTACTTGTTTTGATCATAGACAGACCTCCCTGAGTTTCTGAGTTTGTTCTTACAGTTTTGTTTTGTTAACAATTCTTCTTTCTGATGACTTAATTCAGGGAGGTGCTGCCACATACATCAATCTCTGGTTGTTGTCTGTTCTTGGTGGTTCTTAGTCCACAGAACTCCCTTTAGGATGTTTTGTAGTGCAGGGTTGTCTTTGGTAAAGTCCCATAGCTTCTGTTTATCCTGGAATGTTTTGATTACACCATCATATTTGATTGATATCTTTGCTGGATAAATGATTCTTGGTTGCCAAATTTTTTCTTTCAGGGTTTTATATGTGTCTCCCCATTGACTTATCACTTGCATCATTCTTGCTGAGTCTGACTTGCTTGCCTTTGTATGTGACCCTTCTGTTTTCTCTTGCTGCTTTCAGAAATGTCTCCTTATCTTTGAGTTTGGAGAGCTTGACTATATGTCTTTGTGATTTTCTTTTGGAGTCTACCTTCTTGGAGTTCGTTGAGCTTATTGTATGTTTATCTTTTTGCTTTTCAGGATGTCAGAGACATTTTCTTCCAGTAGTTCTTCGACTAATGCTTCTGTGGATTTGCGTGATTCTTCTTGTTCTGGAATGCCAATAATTCTTAGGTTATTCCTCTTCATGTTGTCCAACATGAATCTTAGACCTTCCTCCTAATTTTTTATCCTTTTTTGTGTTTGTTCTTCTATCTTAGTAGTATTGAGAGACTTGTCTTCCAGCTCACTGATTCTTCCTTCCATTTCATCTAT
>NW_006408644.1:119362-144041 GCF_000296735.1 Chrysochloris asiatica | reverse complement strand
TCATTTGTCTCAGATATTTTATCTTTTTTCTGGACATGTGCTGATATGGTCATCTGCTTTTGCTTCTTGGACATGTTTTTTGTTTATCTGTGGCCATAATACTTAATTGAGTATGTATTTTGGTAATTTTTTATGTTTTCTGATTGCTTCCAGGGAGATGTGATCAGGATGTAGTCTTCCCTTTTCACTTTTCTTATTGCTTAACTCAGAGTAACTTTCACAGGAGTTGCCTTTTTCCCTGGTATATGGCGGTTGGTATTGTTTCTTGCCTGGGTTTTGGTGTTTTATAAAGTGTTGTTGCAGCTTGCCTATTTGGCAGCAGATGGTGACTCTTTTCGTGTAATGTAGGGAGACAAAGAGTCCTCCAAAAGCAGAATAGAGGCTGTGCTGCCTGGTCAGGGAAGCGCCAGAAGTCCACACTGCACTATTAACTTTTTACATAAAAAATATACATAAGGATATGCATAGTATGTTGTTGTAATGTGCCCTTGAATTGATTCCTTCACATAGTGACTATTCACAATGAAACACTGCCCAGTCTTACTCCATCCTCACAAGTGTAGTTATGTTTGAACCCATTATTGCTGCCACTGTGTAAATCCATCTCGTTAGGGATCTTCCTCTTTTTCAATGACTTTCCATTTTACCAAACATGACATCCTTCTCCATGGACTGGTCATTCCTGATGACATGACCAAATCATGAGAGACGAAGTCTCACCATCCTCGCCTCTAAAGAGCAGTTTGGCTGTATTTCTTCCAAGACAGATTTGTTAGTTCTTCTGGCAGCTCATGGTACTTTCAATATTTTTCTGCAAATTAATAAGTTTATCGAGTTGTCCCGGCATCATTTGTTGAATGCATCAGTGCTTCTCTGTTCTTACTTATTCATTGCCAAGCTTTCACATGCATATGAGATAATTGAAAATACTATGGCTTGGGTCAGGAACACCTTAGTCCTTAAAGTGACATCTTTGCTCTGTGACAGTTTCAAGAGTTTTTTTGTTTTTTTCAGTAGATTTGTCTAACACATTATGTAAATCTACATATTACATATTGCATTAGGCAAATCTGCTACAATATGATCTCTTGACTATTGTTTCCATACTCAGTATATGGCATATATTATAGGCCCATATGTAATTATCTTCAATTTGTACTTTAACATAAAAATATGATGTTGTTGGTGTGATAGATGCCATTGATTTTGACTCATACCCACCCCATGTACAACAGAACAAAACATTGCCCTGTTCAGTGTCATCCTCACAGTCATTGTTATGTTTGAACCCATGTTACAGTCAGATTCAAACCACATTGTTGAGGGTGTTCATTCTTTCCACTGACCTTCTCCTATATCAAGCATAATGTCTTTACCCAGGCAATGTAAAGTACATGAGAGATAGTCTTGACATCCTCTCCTAGACAGATTTGCCCATCTTCTGACTGTACATGGTGTATAATATTCTTCATCAACACCATAATTCATTAAAGGCATAAAAATGTTATATAATGTACAAAGAGTATATATGTTGTTGTTAAGTGCTGTCGAGTAAGTTCTGACCCAAAGCAACCCTGTATAGGGTTTCCAAGGAGCAGCTTTTAGCTTGAACTGCCAACCTCGTGGTTCAAACTGACTTTGCAGTCTAGCTCATTAACCCGCAAAGCTACACCAGGACTTTGTGTATTACATAGATGATATTATTATGCACATTATATGTATATGTTGTGATGGTGGTAGTTACATGCTGTTGAGTCAGTTCTGACTCATAGCAACCCCAGGAACAACAGAACAAAACACTGCCCTGTCCTCTGCAATCCTCACAATCTTCGTTAAGCTTGAGCTCATTGTTGCTACCACTGTATCAGTCCATCTCATTGGGTTTCTTCCTCTTTTTCACTACCCTTCCACTTTACCTAGCATGATGTCCTTCTCCAGAGACTGGTTTCTCCTGATAATGTGTCCTAAGTATAAAAGATGAAGTTTTGCCATCCTGACTTCTAAGGAACATTTTGGCTATACTTCTTTCAACACAGATTAGTTTGTTCTTCTGGCAGTCCATGGTAATTTTAATATTTTTCTCCAACACCATAATTCAAATGCATCGATTCTTCTATGATGTTCCTTAATCACTGTCCAACTTCCACATGCCTATTAGCTATTGATAGCTTGGACATGGCTTGGGTCAGGGGCACCTTAGTTCTCAAATTGACATCTTTGCTCTTTAACACTTTAATGAGGTCATGCACAGCAGGTTTCCCTAATGCAATATGTCTTTTGACTTGTTGACTGCCACTTCTATGATTGTTGATATTGGATCTAAGCAAAATGAAGTCTTTGACAACTTCAATATTTTTTCAATTTATTATGATGTTGTTTATTGGTCCAGTGGTGAGGATTTTTGTTTTCTTTACATTGAGGTGCAACTCACACATAAGGCTGTGGTGTTTGGTCTTCATGAGTGAGTATTTTAAGTCCTCATTGCTTTTAGCATGTAAGAATGCATCGTCTGCATATCACATGTTGTTAATGAGTCTTCATTCAATCGTGATGCACATTCTTCTTCATATAATCCAACTTCTCAGTTATTTGCTCAACACAGTTCATTAATAAGTATCCAGGTGTTGTTGTTGTTGTTAAGTACCGTTGATTCGATTCCGACCCATAGTGACCCTGTATAAGGTTTCTGAGGAGCAGCTGGTGTTTGAACCACCAAACTTGCAGTTCAAACAGCTTTGCAGTCTGGTGCATTAACCCACCGCACCACACCAAGACTCTGAATAAGTATGGTAAAAAAAATACAATTTTAGTGCACAGCTATCCTAATTTTAAACCATTCAGTGTCCCCTTGTTCTGTTCAAACAACTGCTTCTTGGTCTATGTGCAGGTTTATCATAAGCACAATTAAGTGCTACAGAATACTCATTCTTTGAAATGTCATCCATAGCTTGTCATGATCCACACAGTTAAAAGTGTTTGCATAGTCAATAAAGCACAGGTAAATATCTTTCTGCTATTCTCTGCTTTTAGCCAAAATTCATCTTACGCCAACAGTGATATCCTAATTCCTCTGAATCTGGTTTGTATCTCTGGCAGTTCCCTGTCAATGTACTGCAGCCGTTTTTGAATTATCTTTAGCAAAAATTTACTTGCATGCAAAATTAATGATATTGTCCAATGATTTCTGTATTCTGTTGGGTCACCTCTCTTTGGAATGGGTACAAACTTGTATCTCTTCCAATTAGTTGTCCAGATAGCTGTCTTCCAAATTTCTTGGCATAGGTGAGTGAGTGTTTCCCATGCTGTATCAGGTTGCTGAAAGAACTTAATTTGTATTCTAACAATTCCCAGAGTCTTATCATTTGCCAGTTCCTGAGTGCACCTTGAATTTCTTCATTAAGTACCATTGGTTCTTTTTTGTTGTTGTTGTTTAATTTTTATTAGCTATTAGTTCAAACTCTTGTTTTCTATCTTGTGTTTTTTTTTTTTTTTAATGTTTTATTGTGAATTATGTGATAGTTTACATGGGAGAACATTAGCTTTACATTCATCCTATCCTATCATATATCATTTCATTGCCTTGGTTAAAAACCCCTCCATGCATCATCAACCAGCCAAAGGGTATACCCTGCAAGCCTGCCTCCTGGTCGTCAGCACACAGCCTCTCTCCCTCTCTGGGTCTAGAGTCCCCAGCCACTCCATCTTTCCATGTCATCAACTCTGCCTCCATCTCTGGCATCACTGCTTCTCTGGGTAGGGTCCCGCTCTCCGCTCTTCTCCCTTGATTCTCCTAGACTGCAAAGTCAATCACCCCCACTACTTTTGCTACAAACCATCTACCTTTACATTTCCAACCCTCACAATCAGTCCTGATAACAAGTATTCACTATTGAATCACACGAGACCTATTCACATCTCCTTTCATCAGGCCCTCCCAGACAGATTGGATACTACTCAGTGGAGATTCTACCTTCCTCCACATCCTCTGGATCTACGTTCCCTCTTGAAAGCTTGTAAGACAGTAACTTCTTGCCTTTGTAATCCTCCCACCCCCCATTTTTGGTAGCCAATGTCCAAGTTGCCCATCCCTGTCTACTCTGTGTATGGAGGGGGTGGGAATAAATATAATTGGCTCTTGATCATAAGGTATCTCTTCAAATGGTTGAACATCATCCATTTCTTTTTGGTACAGTGAGTCTGTATATTCCTTCTATCTTTTTTTGATGCTTATTGCATCATTCAGTATTTTGTCCATAGAATTCTTCAATATTACCAGTGTAGTCTTGAATTTTTTTCTTCAGTTCCCTCAGTTTAAGAAATGCTGAGCATGTCCTTCACTTTTAGTTTTTTTTATTCCAGATCTTTGCACATTTCATTATAATACTTGACTTTGTCTTCTCAAGAAGAACTTTGAAATTTTCTGTTCAGCTCTTTTACATTCTCGTTTCTTCCATTTGTTTAAGCATCTCTATGCTGGAGAGCAAGTTTCAGTCTCTTCTGACATCCATTTTGTCTTTACCTTCTTTCTTGTTTTAGTAACTTTGCTTTCCTCCTGTATGATGTTCTTGATGTCATCCCACAACTCTTCTGGTCTTTAGTCATTAATGTCTAATGCATCAAATCTGTTTTTTAAATGATTTTTAATTCAGGTGGGATATATTCAAGGCCAAGTTTCGGCTTTTGTAGACTTCTTTTAATTTTCTTCAGTTTCAGCCTGAACTTGCATATGAACAATTGACTTTTTGTTCCACAGTTGGCCCTTAGCCTTGTTTTGGCTAATGATATGGAGATTTTCCACCATCTCCTCCCACAAATGTAGTTAATTTGATTTCTGTTTAGGCTAGTATGGTCATCTTTTATGTTATTTTAAAAGGAATTTGCAATTAACAAGTCATTGGTCTTAGAAAATTCTATAATGTAATCTCCAACATTGTTTCTATCACCAACTACTGATATTTTCCAACTACTGATCCTTCCTTTTTATTTCCAACTTTTGCATTTCAATCACCTGTAATTATAAATGTATCCTGATTACCTTTGCTCAATTTGAGACTGAAGAAGTTGGTCGAATTCTTCAATTTCATCATCACTGACTTTAGTGGTTGCTGCATAAATTGAATAATAGTGGTTATAACTGGTCTTCCATGTATGCATATGGGTGTTACCCAATCACAGACAGCATTATACTTCAAGATAGATCTTTAAATGTTCTTTTAGATGATGAATGTGATGCCATTGCTCTTCAATTTGTCATTCCAGGTATAGTAAACCATATGACTATCAAATTGAAAATGGCCAATACCATTCCATTTCAGCTCACTAATGCCTAAGATATTGATGTTTATGCATTCTATTTCATTTTTTACAACTTCCAATTTTCCCAGATTCATGCTTCATACATTCCATGTTCCAATTTTCAATGGATGTTTACAGCTGTTTCTTTTCATTTTGAGTTGTGCTCCATCAGCAAATGAAGGTCCCACAGGGCTTTTCTCCCCTGGGCTTTACTCCATTCGCATCATCATGGTCAGCTCTACTTTGAGCTCCTTAGATCAATTAGTATGATCAACTATTTTAATAGATTTTCACAAAGTCAATGACTGAATTCCTAGAAGAAATCCTTTTTTTTTTTTCTAGATGCATATTTCTTGAAATGTACTGATAGATTCTATTCTATAATATTTTGCTTAGGATTCTTTTTTCAGTGTTTTTAAGCTAAGGATATAATTTATATAAATAATATTCACCATTTAAAATGCACAGTTCAGTATTTTTTAATAAATCACAAGGTTGTGTAATTCTGACCACTACCTCCAAAATATTTTCTACACCCCAAGTAGAAACACCTTACCTATTATAGCAGTCATGCCCAAAATCTACTTTCTATTTCAATGGATTTGCCTGTACTGGACATTTTACATGAAAGTAATCATACATTGTGTGGCCTTTATGTCTGCCTTCTTTCATTTAACATGCTGTTTTCAAACTTTATATATGCTGAGAATGTTTCAGTATTTCATTCCTTTTATTGCAGAATAACATTCCATTGTATATATTATGCATTCATCTACTGATAGACATTTGAGTGTTTTCCACTTTTTTGGCTATTATGACTTACCCTGCTTTGAGTATATGTGTACAAGCTTTTGTGTAAGCATATATTTTCTATACTTCTGAGGATGTACCTAGAAGTGGAGTGAGATTACTGAGTTGTAGGTAGTTGTTTAATATTTTGAGGGACTGCCAAGCTTTTTAAAAGATGGTACACCATTTTAAATTTTCACTAACAATTTATGACAGTCTCAATTTTACCACATCCTTGCCAGCATTTATAATTGCTTGTCTTTTATCATTTTATCCATCAAAGTGGGTATGATGTATTATCTAATCTGTGTTTTGATTTGCATTCCCCTAATGGTGTGTTCCTAAGGAGCTCTGGTCGTATAGTGGTTATGAATCTGGTTGCTGACCTCAAGGTCGGCAGTTTAAAACTACCAGCTGTTCCATGGGAGAAAGATGAGGCTGTCTGCTCCTGTAAAGGTTTGAAGCCTTGGAAACCCTGTGCAGGGTCACTATGAGTCGGAATCGACTCTACAGGACTTAACAACAGCAACAACAATGGTGTGGTCCTGGTATGGCACTGTAGGATAAGGTTTGTTTGAATCTCAAGGTCAGTGGTTCAAACTTACAGAAATCCTATTCAGAACCAACTCAATGGCACTTTAAAACAACAATGACTGTTGGTTCCAGTACTCATCTGTCAGTTTGACATAGTGTGGTGACTTACATATGGTTACGATGCTGGAAGCTATGACACTGGTGTTTTAAATACCAGCAGGGTCACTCATGGTGGATAGGTTTTACTAGAGCTTCCAGACTAAGACAGACTACTTCTGAATGTGTAGATAGTGAAAACATTATGGACAGCAGTGGAACATTGTCAGCATGCCAGAATATTAAAACATTATGAATACCACCAGAGCACTGTCAGATATAGTGATGGAAGATGAGTCTCACAGATTAGATGGCACTGCCTCCTCAGAGTAGAGTTAGTTGATCCTGATAACACAAATGGAGTAAAGCTTCTTGGAACTTCATTTACTGATGGTGAACCACTAAAAATGGCAAGAAATAGAAGCAAATATCAATTAACAATCAAAACACAGAATGTATGAAGTATGAATCTAGGAAAACTGGATGTTGTAAAAAATGAAATGGAAAGCAAAAAGACTGATATTGTAGGCATCAGTGAGCTCAAATGGACTGTTATGGGCCACTTTGAATCTGACAATCATATAGTTTACTATGCTGGGTATGAAAGTGCAAAAGGAATAGTTTAGCATTCATTATCAAAATGAACATTTCAAGATCTATCTTGAAGTATAACACTGTCTGTTATAGAATAATATCAGCGAAAAATGAGGCCAGGGGCTGAATTCAGAACAGACCATCAATTGCTCATGTGCAAGTTTAAGCTGAAGCTGAAGACAATTTTTTAAATGTTCACAAGAGTCAAAATGTGACCTTGAGTTTATCTCACCTGAATTTAATAACCATCTCAAGACAGATTTGATGCATTAGAAACTAATAACCAGAAGCACTATGGGATGACATCAAAAACACCATATAGGAAAAAAGTAAAAAGTCATTAAAAAGACAAGAATGAAAGAAGAGACCAAAATGGATGTCAGAAGAGATGCTGAAATTTTCTCTCCTGTGAAGAGATGTTAAAGCAAATGGAAGAAATGAAGGAGTCAAAGTGTTGAACAGAAAATTTCAAAGGACAGCTAGAGAAGGGAAAGTCAAATATCCTAATGAAATGTGCAAAGACCTTGAGTTAGAAAACCAAAGGGAAGCAATGCTCAGTATTTCTCAAGCTCAAAGAACTGAAGGAAAATACAAGCTTGGACTTGCAATATTGAAGAATCCTATAGGATTCTAGGGAGTCTTGATGTGGCGCTGTGGATTAATGTACCAGACTGCACAGCCGTTTGAACTGCAAGGTCAGTGTTTCAGGCTCACCAGCTGCTTCAAGGAAACCTTATACAGGATCGCTATGTGTTGGAATCGACTAGAGGACACTTAAACCACAACATTAGGCATAATGGCACAATGGGGTGGCATTGTGGATTAGTGAATTGTACTGCAAGGTCCGTTGGAATTGCAAGGTCAGCAGTTCAAGCACACCATCTGCTCCTTGGAAACCCTATACACGTTCTCTATGGGTCAGAACCAACTCGATGGCACACAATAACAGCAGCAACACTAGGCACAATATTGAATGATGCAGAAAGCATCAAAGTAAGATGGACGGTATACACTGTATCAAAAATAAATGGTCGATGTTCAACCATTTCAAGAGGTAGCTTATAAACAAGAACAGGTGGTACTGAAGGAAGAAGTCTAAGCTGCACTGAAGGTATTTGTGGAAAACAAGATATTAGAAATTGACTGAATGCAAATTGAAATCTTTCACCAAACTGATGAAGCACTGGAGGTGCTCACTCATCTATCCCAAGAAATTTGGAAGACAGTTATCTGAATATAAGAGATCCATATTTGTGCCCATTTCAAAGAGTGGTGATACAACAGACTGGAAATTGTTGAATAATATCATTAATCTCACACGCAAGTAAATTCTCCTGAAGATAATTTAAAAATTACTGCAACAGTACTTTGACAAAGAACTGACAGAAATTCAAGCCAAATTCAGAAGATGACATGGAACAAGGCTTAAATCTGATGGATCTTGGCTGAAAGCAGAGAGTACCTTAAAATATTTAATTGTGCACTATTGGCTATACAAGACTTTCAACTGTGTTAGCTATGGCTAACACTGCAAAGAATGGGTATTCCAGAACATTTAATTGTGTTCATGAGGAACATGTACATAGACCAAGAGGCAGTTGTTCAAACAAAACAAGGGGCACTAAATGGTTTTAAATCAGGCAAGATGTGCTCCAGGGTTGTATTCTTTCACCATACTTATCCCATCTGTATGCTGAGCAAATACTCTTAGAATCAGCATTGGAGGAAGATTCATTAATAACCTGCATCATACAGATAATATAACTTTGCTTGCTGGAAGCAAAGAGAATTTGAAGAATTTATTGATGAATATCAAAGACTACACCCTGAAGTTTGGATTGCATCTCAATGTAAAGAACACAAAAACCCACATAACTGGACCAATAAATAACATCATGAAAAATGGAAAGAAGATTGAAGTTGCCAAAGACTTCATTTTGCTTGAATCTACAATCAACAGTCATGGAATCAATCATCAAGAAATCAAAGGACGGGTCTTGCCATTTGGTTTTGCCCAAGATGTTGGCTCCGGGCATCCAAGCCCAGCCTGGCAGATTCAAAGTGCAAGATTTTTTTACTTCAGCTTCAAGTTCCACTATCTATAAGCCTTCAAACCTTCAAAATATTCCTATCTCAGTGGTTTAGAGTTTTGGAGCTCTGCCCTGGATCTGCTTTGCCTGGTATTCTGTGGTATTGCTGACAGCGAACTTCACTGCATCTCCACCCTAGCCACTATCAAGCCCTGCCCTTGTGCCCATGGAGAATGTTGCAACAATTGCTGATTATGCCAGTGTGATTGAAGGCGTCAGTCGGAGCAGAAATGCCCTGCTGAATGGAGACACCAAAAATTATGATTGGGATTCAGGCCACACGTGTCATCAGCTGAGGAGTGCTGCAATCATGGTTCAACTGGCACAGCCGTACATGATTGGGTCAATACGGCTATTACTTTGGAACTGTGATGATCGAAGCTATATCTACTACGTTGAGGTTTCTACCAACCAGCAACAGTGGACCATGGTGGCTGACAGAACCAAAGTCTCCTGCAAATCCTGGCAATCGGTAACCTTTGAAAGACAGCCTACTTCCTTCATCTGAATTGTTGGAACACACAACACAGCAAATGAGATGTTTCACTGTGTGCACTTTGAGTGCCCAGAGCAGCAGAGCATCCAGAAGGAGGAGAGTGGCGAGGACCAGGGGACCGGAGACACCAGCCTGGCAGGCCCGTCTCTGCTGCTTTGACAGCTGAAGAACGCCGTCTCTGAGAGCCAGTGGACACCACCTCTTCCCCGGGGTTTCCATGGACACTACGAATGGTGATACTATTACATTCATCTTCTGGTCACCAAATATTAAGCCTCCCTCTATGCTGAGACCCCTGTTCTGAGAAGCCTGGGGAGACCCTGCTGTGAGAAGGTTGGCAGGAACAGTCCCTCCCTGGAAGGTGGTGTCTGCTCCCTGTCCTGGTGCCCCACTCGTCCTCTCAGGCAGCAGCTGCTTCTGGCCCCACATGTCCGCATGACTTCCACCTCCCTATCTCCACACAGTCCTGTTGGCAGGGCTGTACCTTCTGCATCTTCAGCTGGGGTTGGGGACAGGGTGCTGGACACACCTGAGAGGGGACAGCAGGGAGCACAGCCCCAAGGGTCCCAGTTCTAAATGGAAATCAAAGAGCACAAAATAGGTGAGCAGTCTCTCCTCCCAATGACCCTAGGGAGGGGTTACCATGTGGTCATCTGCACCTGGGCCACTCCATGTGTGTCCATTGGGCTTCACTGGCCAAGGTCATTAGTCGATCACAAGCCTTTCTTCTGAGGTGCCGCTGGGTGCAAACTGTCAACCCTTTAGGTTAGTGGTAAGTATGTTAGCCTTCTGCACCTAGGGATGTTTGCATCTTTTAGGCCATGAAAATCTAGTACCAGAATGAACTTGCTAGACCTCACCACAGGCCTCTTCCAACACCCTTTCTAGTCCAAACCACCCCAGTCCAGAAGGCACCCAAGAGGCTGTGCTGCTCTGAGCAACAGCCAGGAATCTCCACTTGTAGCTTTCCCTAGCGATGAAGGCCCCACCACAGCATCTGAAGAAGCCTGAGGGGCCTCTAGCAAGATGGGAGGGGGGAGGGGTGGCAACGTGCCTCTGGGGGCTTGGGTTTGTGTGCATCCTGGTTTTACCAGCACCTGAACCGCCTCTGCCTTCAGAGTCTCCACCCACCCCAGAATATACCTCATGTGTGGGAGAGGAAACCATGCTGGGCCTTGAAATGGGAGGCTCTAATAAGGACTCCCAGAAGGACTTCTTCCAAAACTCCATGAAAGGTGTTGCTGTTTGGAGTGAGAATTATTTGTGGACAGGATGCATCTTCCTCCTCCTTTTTTCAGAGCAACCTAAGTAAGCAAATATACAAACTGTGTGTGTTTAGCAACAGCCCCTAAGCTCCTGTGTGTGAGAATGTGGTGGGTTTCATTGTAGAAATAAAACTGTGACTTGCAAAAACAAAAAAAAAGAAAGAAAGAAATCAAAGGACTTATTGCATTAGGCAAATCTGCTGCATAAGACCTCTTTAAAGTGTTGAAGAACAGTGATACCACTCGGAGGACAAAGGTGCTCCTAACCAAAGCCATGGTATTTTCAACCACCTTATATACATGTGACAAGTCCTGATGTGGTGCTGTGAGTTAATGCACTGAACTGACAAGTTGCTTTTAACTGCAAGGTCAGTGGTTCAAGCTCACTTCGGAAACCCTATAAAAGTTTGCTATGGGTCAGAATCAACTCAACAGCACTTAACAACAACAACATATGCATGTAATGTTGGACAATAAATAAGGAAGACCATAGATGAATTGATGTATTTGTGTTATGGTGTTGGAGAAGAATGTTGAAAGTACCAGGGATTGCCAGAAGAACCAATAAATCTGTATTGGAAGAAGTACAACAGAATGCATTAGAAGCTAGGATGACCAAACTTCGTCTTTTATGCTTCATACATGTTGTCTTTGGAGAAGGACATCATGTTTGGTATAGTGGTGGGTCCATGAAAAAGAGGGAAACCCCCACTGAGATGGACTGGCACAGTGTTAACAATAATGGGCTCAAATGTAACAATTCCGTTCTGCTGTGCATAGGATCGCTGTTACTTGGAACTGTATCAACGACACCTAACAACAGTGACTATTGACTAAGCATTGAGCTACTAACCAAGAGGTTGGCAGTTCAAACCCATCAGATGCCCTGAAGAAGGAAGATGAAAGAGAGGCAGTCTGCTTCATTGAAGACTGACATCCTCAAAAATCCTAGGAAGCAGTTCTACTCTGTCCTATTGGATCGTTATGGGTCGATATTGACTTAGCATCAGTAAGTTTTGAGTTTGAGCATCTTTTTATGTGTGTATTGACCATTTATCCATTTATATTTATATATCTTCCTTGTATAAATATCTGCATGAATCTTTGGCTCTTTGTGTGTGTGTGTGAACTGAGTGGTAGTTTACATGGGAGAACATCAGCTTTACACCATTGTTCCATTTCAATGATTATAATCTCCTCCGTGCATCATCATTCAACAGTGTTTGCTTCCATTCCCTCTGATTTGTTTTGTTTTGTTTTTTGGGGGGAGGGTAGGGGAGTTTACACAAAAACACTCAGGAATATAAAATTTAAACCAAAGGGTATATTCTGCAAACCTGCCTCCTGGCCATTAGCACTTAGTCCCTCTCTTTCCATGAGTCTAGAGTCCTCAGCTGCTCCCTCTCTCCATGTCCTCATCTCTGTCTCCATCTCTCATGTTGCTGCTTCTCTGGATAGGGTCCTTATTTCCACTTGTGCTCTTCTGCCTTGATGATCCTAGTGTCGTCTGTTTCTGGACTGTAGGATTAACTACTCCCCCACTTTTGTTACAGAACTTCTACCTTTACAATTGTGACAGTTGCAATTAGTCATGTTGACAATCACTCACTATTGAATCATAAGAATCTTATCCCCATGTCTTTTCACAAGACCAATCTAAACAAGATGGAAACTATTCAGTGGGGATTCTATCTTCCCCTGCACACTTATATATATTTTTTTATTTTAAGATTTTTTTGTGCGTTGATTGAAAATTTACAGGACAGATAATCAGTTTTGCATTCAACAAATCATACATCTTATTTCATTACAATGATTATAATCCCCTCCATGTACCATCAGTTAACAGTATTTCTCTCTATTTACTTTTTTTTCTTTTTTTTTTTTTAAACACTTAGGCATATATAATAATGTATACCACCAAAGGACACATTCGGCAAGTCTGCCTCCCAGCCACCATCTCTTAGTCCTTCTCTTCCCATGAATCTAGAGTCTTCAGCTGCTCCCTCTCTCCATGTCCCCATCTCTGTCTCCATTTCTGGTGTCACTGCTTCTCTAGATAAGGTCCCACATTCCACCTGTGCTCTTCTTTCCTGATGGTCCCAGGGGCCTCTGTTTCTGGATAGTAAGATTAAATACTCCCCCGGTTTTGTTCCAAAACTTCTATCTTTATAATTATGACAGTGGTAATTAGTCATGATAACAATTACTTACTATTGAATCATAAGAATCTTATCCCCATCTCTTTTTATCAGACCGATCTAGACAAGATGAAAACTATTCAGTGAAGACTCTTTCATCCCCCATACACTCTTAAACTAAACTCCCTCTTGAAACCTTGTAAACCAGTCACTTTGTGCCTTTATCACCCCCTCCTTTAAAGTAGCCAATGTCTAAGTTGCCCATCCCTATCTACCCTGAGTATGAAAACTCCTTCCCTCTCTGCTGGTATTCAGAGTTTCTGGTAGCATACTGGTTACAAATCAGGCTGTGAACCGCAAGGTCGGTAGTTTGAAACTACCAGCTATTCTGTGGGAGAAAGTGGAGGCTTTCTGCTCCCATAAAGATTTGCATCCTTGGAAACCCTGTACAGGGTCACTATGAGTCAAAACTGACCCACGGCACATAACCACCACTACCACCACCATGAGTATAGGTCAAGTTCATCAAATTATAGCAATTTACCCTTGTTTCCTTGTTTAGGCAGACTAAAAAGGAAATAGGCCAAAAATTAATTCCTGAGTTATGTTAAAATGACCAACAGTGGCATCTTGAAATTTCTCAGGAAGAAGAATGAAAAGGGAAGACCATCTCCTGATCCCATCTACCTGGAAGTAATCAGAAATCATAAAAAATACCAAAATGCACACCCATCTAAGTATTAAGCCCACAGATAACTCCTGAATATGCCCAAAACACAGAAACAGATGACCATATCAACACATGTCCAGAAATGATATAAAGTGACTGAGGCAAATGAGCTGGAAGTAGACCTACACTTCATCCTGGAAGATGGGCAGACTTTGGAAATGCCAGAGAAGGAATTCAGAACAATGATTATAAAATGTATCAAAACACTAAACAATGGAGTTGAGAAAAATAAGGAAGAAACCAGGAAAGCACTACAGGAACAATCAAATAAGATAGATACAGCATTGGAAACAAATTATCCTGACATCCTGAAAAGCGAAAAGATAAGCATTCAAGAAGCTCAATGAACCCCAGGAAGGATAGACCCTAAAAGACAATCACCAAGACATATAATAATCAAGCTCTCCAAAATCAAAGAAAGGTAAGGACAGAATCCTGAAAGCAGCTCAGGAAAGGCGAAGTGTAACATACAAAGGCAAGTAAATCAGATTAAGCTCTGATTTCTCAACAGAAACCATGCAGGCAAGAAGGCAATGGGGAAATATATATAAAACCCTGAAAGAAAAAAAAAAACAAACTGCCACCCAAGAATCCTCTACCCAGCAAAGCTGTCAATCAAATACGATGATGTAATCAAAACATTCCAGGATAAACAGAAGCTACTGGATTTTGCCAAAGCCAACCCTGCTATGAAAAACATCCTAAATCAATTTCTATGGACTGAAAACCAAGAAGAACAGACAACAACTAAAGAATGATGTATGTGGCAGCATCATTCTGAACTCAGTCAACAAATGGAAGAGTCAATAACAGAATAAAATGATAAGAACAGAGGATCTGGGAGGTCAGTCTATGATCAAAACAATTACAATGTGAAAGAAGGTAAACAAAGAGGAACAGAGATCCAGGTGGTGGGAAGGTCAGGTAGATTACTGGATAAAATAGGTGGTCTTATATGGAGGGAGGAGTTAATGGAATATAAGGTAATCCCAGCAGCAGGGTTGGGGTGGGGGGGTTAGTTAGTGTGTTGGGGAGGGCAATACAAGAAGCGGGGGGAGGTAGAAGAACAAAATATATAGGGGAACACTGAGACAGGTTTGCATGTCCTAAGTGGGACAGAGGTAAATAGTGATGCATGTTCAAACTTGGAACAACAAGGCTCTGTGAAACAGGGATCTAGGCATACTCTGAAGAGGGGAAATAATGTTAAGATGCTTGACTGTCTTATAAATATTAGTTTCACTTGCCTACTATTGTAAAATGGACACTTGAGTGGGATAGAAAGGAATGATGGAAAACATGATTAGAGAAAACTTGTAAGCCTTTTCTTCAGCCTACAACTGATTGGAATACCTAAAAGAGGATCTAGAACTTGCCCAGTGAAATAGACCTCTTGCAAAGCCTTTGCAGAGTATAGGACCTTAGGTAGAATCCTGAATCCCATACAGAGCCTTATGAGGTGGGATGTTCCCACTAGCAAGGACCAGCAGACAATCCTGGAACAGCTAGAGTGACAGAAGATACATCTTCAAAGAAAGATCATCAGGAAAAAACCAAAACAAAAATGTCAGCATGACTGGTTAGTACAAGAATTAGCAAGTTGTTTGCTGGGAAGCCATCAAGGCAAGCAATCAAGTTCCTTCAGGACAAACTCCCCTCTAAGACTGAAACTCAAAGGGAATACACAAACAAACTTGTAAGTTGCTGGTGACCACATTGGTCTACTGATGAGTGGAAAAGGGGGAAACACAGCAATGAAAAAATGGGCTGAGTTCAATCACAGTCTATTGACTCCCGTTGCCCTGGAGATGAAAGAGAGAAGAGGAAGGGCTGGTTGATCCAAATTGTGGTGAGACCCAAGAACACTAGAGCCCATGGACACGGACTTAGACACAGAGGGCTAGAGCTGAGAGTGAAGCATTCAGTTGATATGAAGTGAGGGGAGATGCACAAGAGCACCCACACTTGCAGACAGTAGCCATTTGACCTAGCTTCGATGGCTCGATAGATTAAAAAAAAAAAAAAAAATTTTTTGATAAAGGAAACAAGGGTAAATTGCTACAATTTGATGAACCTGACCTATACTGAGAGAGGTAGTAACTCTAAATACCAACAGAGAGGGAAGGAGTCTTCACATCGAGTATCAATGCTATCCCCTCTGTACACAAGGTAGATAGGGACAGGCAATTTAGACATTGGCTACCTAAAATGAGGGGGTGATAAAGGCACGAAGTGACTGGCTTACAAGGTTTCAAGAGGGAGTTTAGTTTAAGAGTATGGGAGGAAAGAAAGAGTCCCCATTGAATAGATTTCATCTTGTCTAGATGGGTCTGGTGCAAAAAGATGGGGATACGATTTGTAAGATTCAATAGTGAATAATTGTTATCATGACTAATTGCAACTGTCACAATTGTAAAGGTAATTAAATTGTAACTAAAACAAGAGAGTGGTTAATATTACAGTCCTGAAACAGAGGACCCAAGGACCATCAAGGAGAAGAGTACAAGCAGAATGTGGGACCTTATCCAGAGAAGCAGTGACACCAGAGATGGAGACAGAGATGGGAGCATGGAGAGGGGGAGCGGCAGAGGACGCTAGATTCATGGGAAGAGAGGGATTAAAAGCTGGTGGCCAGGAGGTAGACTTGGAGATTGTGCCCTTTGGAGATGTAAATTATTATATATGCCTGAGTCTTGTTTTTGCTGTTTTTTTTTTTAAAAAAAGCTAAAGTGGATAGAGAGAAATACTGTTAACTGATGGTACATGGTGGGGATTACAATCATTGTAATGAAACAAGGTATATGATTTGTTGAATGTAAAATGGATGATCTGCCTTGCAAACTTTCACTCAATCCACAATAAAACCTTTAAAAAAGTTTTGTTTTGTTCCTTTTTTTTTTTTAATCTTCTTCTAGTTGAGTTCTGATTATCAAGCCATCGAGGCTAGGTCAAATGGGTACTGTCTGCAACTGGATGCTTCACTCTCAGCATTAGCCCTTTGTGGCTATGTCCTTATCCATAGGCTCAGGTGTCTCCAGATCTCACCACACTTTGGACCAACCAGCCCTTCCTCTTTTCTCTTTCATTTCCAGGTCAACAGAAGTCTATGGAACATGGTTGTACTCAGCCCATTTCTTCATTGCTGCCTTTCCCCCTCTTCCACTCACTAGTAGGACCAATGTGGTCACCAGCAAGCTTACATGCCTGCTCACATGTTCTCATTGAGTTCCAGTCTTAGAGGGGGGTTTGTCCTGAAGGAACTTGATTGCTTGCCTTGATGGCTTCCCGGCAAACCACTTGCTTATTCTTGTGCTAACCAGTCATGCTGACATTTTTGTTTTGGTTTTTTCCTGATGATCTTTCTTTGAAGATGTATCTTCTGTCACTCTAGCTTCCAGGCTTGTCTGCTTGTCCTTTCTAGTGGGAATGTCCCACCTCAGAAGGTTCTGGATGGAACTCAGGATTCCACCTAAATTCCTATACATTGCAAAAGCTTCGTAAAAGCCTGTTTCACCGGGCAAGTTGTAGAACCCCTTATAGGAATTCCAATCAGTTATAGGCTAAAGGCAGGTTTACAAGCTTTCTGTAGTTATGTTTCCTGACATTCCTTTCTATCCCACTCAAGTGTCTATTTTACAATAGTAGGCAAGGGAAACCAATATTCATAAGACAGTCAAGCATCATAGTATTATTTCCCCTCTTCAGACTATGCCTAGATCCCTGTTGTTCCAAGTTAGAGCATGCATCACTATTTACCTTTGTCCTATTTAGCCCATGCTAACCTGTCTCAGTGGTCCCCTATTCCCCTTGTTCTTTCAACCTTCCCCCTTCTTGTGTATTGCCCTCCCCAACACCCGAGCTATGATGTGTCTACCCCCTACCCTGTGCTTTACTATCGCCTCCCTCCACACCACCCAAGCCCCCCATCTCACCCCCACTGATAGCCAACAAAGAATTTTTTTTCTTCATATGTTTGTTGACTGTCCGAATATCTTCCTTGGTGAAGTATCTGTTCATATCCTGTGTCTATTTGTTAATTGGGTTACTTGTCTTTTTCTTATAGAGGTGTTGTAGTTTCCTATAGATTTTAGAAATTAGTCCCTTGTGTGATATGTCATTGCAAAAGATTTTTTCCCATTCTGTGGGCTTGCTTTTTACTCTTTTGGTGAAATTCTTTGATTCACATAAGTTTCTAATTTTTAGAATTTCCCAATCATCTATTTTATCTTTTGTTTGTGTAATTTTCACAATGTTTGGTAGTCTGCATGTGCTCTGTATTAGAGCCCTTACATCTGTCCTTATTTTTCCATTGATTATAGTTCTAGTATTCACATTTAGGTTTTTAATCCATGCTAAACTGGTTTTTGTATATGGTGTGAGATAAAGGTCTTGTTTTAGTATTTTGCATATCAATTTCCTGTTCTGCCAGCACCATCTGTTCAAGACACTATGTCTTCCCCACACAATGTACTTTGGCCCTTTGTCAAAGATCAGTTGGTTGCATGTAGATGGGTTAATTTCTGGATTCTCCATTCTGTTCTATTGATCTATGTACCTTTCATTGTACCAGTACCAGGCTGTTTTGACCACTATAGCCATGTAGTAAAATCTGAAATCAGTGGTTGAGAAGCTTCCAACTTTGTTCTTCTTCTTAAGCAGTGCTTTGCTTATCCTCGTCTCTTTCTTTTCCATATAAAATTTGTCATTGTTTTTTCCATCTCTCTAAAGAATGTTGTTGGACTCTGGATTGGGATTGCATTATATGTTTAGATTGTTTCGGGTAGTATTGATGTTTTCACAATGTTAAGTTTTCTATCCAGGAGCATGATATATTCTTCCATTTTTGTAAGTCTCTATTTTTATTTATTTATTTTGTAGTAGTGTTTTGTACTTTTCTCTGTATAGGTCCTTTGTTTATCTGGTTACATTTATTCCCAAATATTTCATCCTTTGGGTGGCTATTGTAAATGGTATTGCTTTCCTAATGACCTTTCCAGAGCTGTCATTGATATAGAGGAATCCAACTGATTTTTGTATGTTGATCTTATATCCTGCCACTTTGCTGAATCTTCCAATGAGTTCTAGGAGTTTTGTTTGTTTGTTTGTTGCTGAGTCATTAGGGTTTTCTATGCATAGGATAATATCATCAACAAATAGAGTTTTGCTTCTTCTTTGCCAATTTGGATGCCTTTAATTTCTCTATCTTGCTTTATAGCTCTGGCTAAGATTTCCAAAACAATATTGAGTAGGAGTGGTGATAAAGGGCATCCTTGTCTGGTTCCTGTTCTTTATCTCATTTTAAAGTGGGTTATTTGTCATTTTATAGTTGTAGTGTGGAAGGGATGGGGATCAGGATTTACACTCAAAGAATTTCTTCTTCTCTATTGTCACAGAGGCAGATAACTCCTTTGAGATATCACTAATAAATCTGATTTTTGTTTCTAACTTTTTTCTTCATCTTAAATATAAACTGAGTAAAACCCTGCTGACCATTTCTCACATCATGTTTTCAATAAACAATATATAGTTTTTGCACTTCTTGTTGAGATCCTATCCTTATTTTATAAAATTGGCATTCTTTGAGCTAACTTACCACTCTTCATGTTTCTTGTCTTCATTGCCTCCCTTTGTAGAGTCATCTTTGAGCTCTGAATTGTATCTATCTCCTGGTAGTGTGGAAATTGTGATGTGATGTCTTACTCATGTGTTTACTTACATTTGTATGAATTACAGATAGTCAAGAGAAAATTAGTCAGTTTTTGCAGCTATGTGCTTATTAAAATTCCATTGTAATAGGAGGGGAAAAGACAAATATGGGAGCAGACAGAACTAATTTTTTTTTTCTAATTTGATTATAATATGGTACGTTCAGTCTAAAGATTTTTGTAATTTTGTATTACCTTTATGAAGTTTGTGACAAAGGAGAGTGATAGATAGATTGGATATTTAGGAAGAATAAACAAGATGTGAAAAAGTGATGGCAGAGAATGAGAAAGCAAGACTAAAGAGACATTTCTTGAAATTGTTAGGCTTTGTTGAATGCTCATTTGGTTTACACGATCATGCATGTAGTGTGACAAATACAAATCTACCAGTTTCTGTGATGCTTATCTACTGGGCAAAAGATTTAGATTATCTGTATCCAATTTTTTTCCAGTTTAATGATATCTAAAAAGAAGAGAGGGTAACATATGACTCTGTGATCCTAATGGGAACAGGAATTTTAGCAAGGGGTGGGGTGGGGTAAAAGTCTGTAAAAACACATTGAAGAACAAGTAGAATACCAATTCCACTTCCTGATTCTGAGTTATATTGATTATAAAAGCAAAACCAAAATAGTGTTTACTTAAGATTATGATAAAAAGGGAGCAAATTATCTCCCTTAATACTAACAAATTTCATCTTAGATAAAAAAATGAAAGAAACAGTCTGAGTAGGTGTGGATACAGAGAAGCTTCCTGATAATTATACAAGAGTTTCTGAAATCAAGGTTGAAAGATCTGTGAGACCGCAATCTGAATGTCTAAATAAGGTCTTCCAGTCATTTTCAACTTTCAGCACTCAGAGAGTTTCTGAATTGTGGCTAAGGAGGTATCCATGAATTGATATTCTTGGAGTCTGAAGTTCAATGATACATAGATATAGGTATCTTACTTAACCTTGGCACATAACCTCTCTATAGTTGCATTTTCTCATCTTCTTAGAGCTCTTGTGAAGATCAAGAGAGATCACACATCTATAAAACACTACACACAGAGTTCATGATATACTAGACATATAGGATAATTGTAACTTCTTTCTTTCTGATTTTTACTCTTTTAGTATGGCGCTTCATTAAGACACACACTGGTATTGTCTGCATGCTTCATTGACATGCAATAAAGAAATCTTTGATACATTCTAGTGAAGTTTATCTATAGTACTTCTTCATGAGCTAATATTAGACTGCCACTTCTCTCATTCACTTACATAGATGCCATCTCAATTTCTCACCTTGACTTCCTTCTACAATGGAAGATATCAAAAAGACTTAAATCTGTCTGTGGACATTGTCCTCTTCATTCTCAATCTTATTGCTGAGTTGGGTATCATACTCTTTTTTTTTTTCATCATTGGGTATAGGAACACTTCAGTGACTTCCTCCAACAGCCTCTGCTAAAGAAATGATTGGTATGGATGAACTTTCAATAAAATGAGAATTCTCAGAGGCAACAGTTTATATATACATGTCAACTTTCTTTGCCTTCAAAACCCTCAAAGTTTTTCAGTATAACCATGTAAAACTTAATATTACAAATCAAGTTGAGTGGTAATTTTAAAGATACTTGAGTATTAAACAAAGAGCTCTCTCACTATTTGATATTTTATCAGAGAGACCTTTGAATTTTTTACGTTTCTCTTACATTTACTATTCCTTGAACTATTATAATAATCAGGATATGTATGACCAAAGTCACTCCATATTCAATTGACAGGACTGCAGTCAATTAGGCATTGTTGCTATGCTGATCTATCTACTGTCAGAATGTAACAACAGCTGGAAAGGGTGAAAGATACCTTGGGAATAATTCTTGAAGCTCAAATGAGTAATTTTCCATTGAATGTGATAGATGTTGTTTATAGATCCCTTGAGGAAGAAATGTCTTTCTCAATATGACTTAAATGTTTAATCTCTGTACTATACTGAGAACACCATCAAGGCTAAACAAATCATGTCCATTTATAAGTAACTGAAGAAAGAATTTCTACTCTAACCACATTTAAGCATTTAAACCTGACATGTCTTCATGCAGCAATGTCTCATTTTATTATCTGAAGAGAATATAATGTATAATTATGTAATATAATCATGTACAGTATTTATACTCTCCCCAGATAGAAGGGTGTTGAATTCTGCCAAATGAATCATGTAAAACACATACAGAATCTTTGCTAATTGGCCAATTGTCAGGTACCAAAATTCTGAGGAATGAAAAGGGCATAATAGTTTGATATTTGCAAAATCCCTATTTCCACTGGTTCACAACCTTCTAAAATAAATATAGCCACTTACCAGATTCAGATCACAGCTGTGCCAGCTGTAAGACTGACTGAATTCTGAATTCCCATCTCCCTTCTATTTTTTAGATAGCTGTGGAGTTCTTGTGGGGTGGTGGTAGGGTGCCTCACTTAGTTTCAGAGTAGGATGACAGATTATTACCCAGTGGGACTAAATGCATAGGAACAGGTGGTAGTAGTTATAAAGGAAGAAGAGAGGAAATTCATGGCAAGTCACAAAAGAATGAAATATTTGCTGTAAATGACTGTTGGATTATAGTAACCTATATACTCAATTGATGGGGCTCTGGGGGTTAAAGCACTGGACCGCAAGGTAGGATTGAATCACAAGGTCGGTGGCTCAAACTCACCAGCTGCTCCTTGGAAACCCTGTACAGGGTAGCTATGAGTCATATCCAACTTGATGGCACTTAACAACAACAGGAGCAGCATACACTAAATTAGAAAAGTAATAAGGATACATTATATCAGGCTAAAGAATGATGAGAAATGCTTACATAATTTCTAAAGCACATAGATTTTTGACTTGCTCTTTTAAAAATCGCATCTAAATCCAATAAGCTAATTTAGAATGGATTTTTTTCACAGTTTTTCTGAATTATAAATTCAAACTGATTATCAGGTCACCTTAAGGATTAAGGTGTTCCTGACCCAAGCCATGGTTTTGAGGCTCCTTCAGGATGGTGGATCGGGTAGACGTGTAGTGAGGAGCTCTGTCAACAACAACATGGAACACCAGGCCAAGAGGGCTCACGTGATAGTGTTGGAACTCTGAAACAAATATAAAGGTATGTTTGGAGGATTGGAGGGTTTATAGCTGGGGAATTTGAAGGGAATCCAGAAATCCATTGTATTCTGTATCAAGACACTCAGCTGTTCCAGGAGCCGCCATCTTGGGAGAGAATATCTTGATTGTATCAGTATTGATAGTATCAGGAGAGAACATATTGATTGTATCTTGATTATATCAGGATTGACATCAAAATTTAAAGTAACAGTACCAACATTAAACCAAACGGCCACCACTCATCTGTCTGTCATGCTGTGGTGGCTTGAGTTGCTGTGATTCTGAGAGCTATGCCATCAGTATTTTAAATAACCGGCAGGGTCACCCATGGTGGACAGCTTTCAGATGAGTTTCCAGACAAAGACAGACTAGGTAGAAAGAGTGACAAACTACTTCCGGATCGCTAGTCACTGAAAATTCTAGAAATAGAGAAACATTGTCAGATACAGGACTGGAAGGTGGGAAGGCACTCAGAATGCGACTGGGGGAAAAAATGCCTCCTCAAAGTAGAGTTGACCACGATGACGTGAATAGAGTTAAGCTCAGGGTAGAAAAGTGCACAGAACCTTCATTTGCTGATGGGCCACAACTCAAAATGAAGAGAAACAGCTGTAAACAACCACTGAAAATCTGAACATGGAATGTACAAAGTATGAATCTGGGAAAATTGGAAGCTGTCAAAAATGAAATGGAATGTATCAACATCAATATCTTAGGCATTAGTGAGCTGAAATGGATTGGTATTGGCCATTTTGAATCTGATAACCATATGGTTTACTATGCAGGGAATGACAAATTGAAAAAGGAATAGTATTGCATTCATCATCAAAAGAACATATCCAGATCAGTCATGAAGTGATACGATAATATCCATGCACCTACAGGGAAGCCAAGTTAATACCACTATTATTCAAATTTATGCACCAACCACTAAAGCCAGTGAAGATGAAATTGAAGAATTCTACCAACTTCTTCAAGCTGAAATTGATCAAACATGCAATCAAGATGTATTGCTCATTACTGGTGCTTGGAATGCAAAGGTTGGGAGCAAGGAGGAAGGACCAGTAGTTGGAAAATTTGGACTTGGTAATAGAAATGATGCTTGAGAACGAATGATAGATTTCTGCAAGACAAATGATTTACTTATTTCAAATACCTTCTTTAGACAGCATAACAGATGACTATACACATGGAATTCACCAGATGGAACACATAGAAATCAAATTGACTACATCTGTGGAAGGAGAAGATGGAAAAGCTCCATATCATCATTGAAAACAAGGCCAGGGGCAGACTGTGGAACAGACCATCAATTATTGATATGCAAGTTCAAACTGAAACTGAAGAAAATGAAAACAAGTCCACGAGAGCCAAACTATGACCTTGAACTTATCCCACCTGAATTTAGAGATCATCTGAAGAACAGATTTGATACATTAAACACTAAAGACTGAAGATCAGAAGAGTTGTGGGATGACATCAAGAACATCATACATGAAGAGAGCAAAAAATCATGAAGAAAAAAAGAAAGAAGGAAAAGGTCATAATGGATGTCAGAGGAGATGCTGAAACTTGCTCTCCAGCATAGAGAAGCTAAAGCAAATAGAACAATTGAAGAGGTCCAAGAGCTGAACAGAAAATTTCAAAGATCAGCTCGAGAAGATAAAACCTGGTACTATAATAAAATGTGCAAAGATTTGGAATTAGAAAACCAAAAGGGAAGAACACGGTCAGCATTTCTCAAGCTGGGGGAACTGAAGAAAAAATTCAAGACTTGACTTTCGTTATTCAAAGATTCTCTGGG
>NW_006408644.1:110733-118087 GCF_000296735.1 Chrysochloris asiatica | reverse complement strand
ACAAGTGCCATGGACTGCCAAAAGAACCAATAGATCTGTTTTGGAAGAAGTGCAGCCAGAGTGCTCCTTGGAGGCCAGGATGGCTAAGCTTTGTCTCTCATACTTTGGACATATTGTCAAGAGGGAACAGTCACTGGAGAAGGATGTGATGCTGGGTAAGATGGAGGGTCAGAGAAAAAGAGGAAGACCCCCAACGAGATGGATCAGCTAGGTGACGTCATTGATGGCATCAAGTGTGGCAGCGGTAGTGAGGTTGGTCCAGGATTGGACATTGTTTCGTTCTGCTGTGCATGGGGTCACTATGAGTTGGTTCCTACTCGATGGCACCTGACAAAAACAACAAAAACATCAGGTGCTAAATCAAAAATAACTACCCTGCTGGTGATTACCAGTTGAACAACAATGCTCTTCAATGTGGTGTGGATCTTTTCTGTGCACACTGTTTACTGTGTTTAATAACATCACTGTATTACTAAGATGTAGAATGGTATTCTTCTTGTTGAAAGGTTAGCAGCTTTATACACCTAACTGCTGACTGGTATCTCGCAAAACGTTCCTCAGATATCATACCTTGGTGTGTGTGTGGGGGGGGGGGAGAGACCTATTACCTTAAAGTTCAAGCTTGAATAGTAAAAAGAATACTAAAAGTCAGAATCTTTACCATATTTGTTACCATAAACAGAGAATTATTTTGTCCCTCAATACAAGTAAATGTCCCCTGAAAATTATGCTTTTTATAGAGCTAAACTTGATCATTGCTTTAATGATTTGAATACTGAGTTCTCATTTCTGTTACATTTCTTTCTTTATCCCTAAAATACAAATAATCAAGATGCCCTAATTTAAAAAAAAAATGTTTTATTGTGAATTATGTGATAGTAAGATGGCCTAGTTTTGTTGTTGTTTTTATTTTACTAATATTTCATTGTGAAAGTTTACACAGCAAATTAGGTCCCCATTTGACAATTACTACACAGATTATCAGTGACATTAGTTACGTTTTCTAAGATGTGTCAATATTCTCTTTAATTTTTTCTGGTTGTTTCATTTCCAGTACTCCAGTTTCCCTACCCCCTTATTGTTTTCATTGTTGCTTTAGAGTAATTGTTGACCTTTGAATACTGAATTCTCACATAAAGATTTATAGAGCAGGAAATCCTACATAGGGTTACTATGATTAAGAATCAACTTGATGGCAGTGGGTTTTGGTTGGTACATACCTGTACACATATAAGCCTATACCCATACAAATATGGCCATAAACTCATTTTTGTTTATTAGGGTTCTTGCAAAATTATATATGTCATATTCTTTAGCACAAACATCCTTTTATATACTTCTTAATGTCATTCACTTTAGTTAAGCTGTGTTCATTGAACCCACATTCAGGGCTAATTTTCCATCACCCAAAATAACATCTATCATAAATCATACTGTTGGTGTAGGGGGTTACACATTGGGCTGCTAAATTAGCAGTTTGAATCCACTCACCACTACATGGGAGAAGAGGAGGCTATCTGCTCCTATAAAGATTTGCAGCCTCGGAAACCCTACAAAGGTTCACTGTGAATCAAAAATGACTTGATGACAGGTTTTTTGTTTTTATTTTAATGATCCAGAGAGTTATTCTCCCTCTTCTCCCCCAAGCCATCCCTGGTAACCACTGATGTACTAATATATTCTTGTCTTCTTATAAAAGTGAAGTCATACTATTTTTGTCCTTATGCAACTGATTTATTTCACTTAGTGTTATGTCCTCCAGATCAACTCATATGATATTTCACAGACTCATCATTGTTTTTTATGGTTGCATAGTATTTCCATTGTATGCAAGCACTTCATTTTGCTTATCCATTCATTCATTTTTTTGGAGGGAGAGGGGTGAATAATGCTGCAATGAACATAGGTGTGCATGTGTCTGTTAGTGTTTCATTCATTGTATCTCCATGGTACATACCTTAGAGTCAGACTACTGGATCATAAGGCATTTCCATTTCTAGTTTTATGGTTTGTTTGTTTTTTTTAGGAAGTTTGCCATCCTATTTTCTAAAGTGGTTATATCAGTTTACAGTCTCATCACAACCTCACCAATGTTTGTGTTATCTGTTTGTTTATTTTAATCAATGTCATTTTAGCCTGGGTAGAAGACATTTCTTTGTAGTTTTGATTTGTATTTCTCCAATAATGGTGAGCATCTTTTCATATGTTTATCAAAAGCTCTTTGATGAAGTTCATACACTTTGATGAAGTTCATACACTTTACCCATTTTCAAACTGTGCTATTTTTCTTTTTGTTGTTGAGCTGAAGTTTTCCATATATTTTTGAGATTGGACCCTTATCGGATATGTCATTTCAAAAGCTTCTGTCCTGGTTTGTAAGTTCTCATTTCATTTTTTGATGAAGTCTTTTGATGTGCACATGTATGCAATTTTTAGGTGATCCCAATTATCTAATTTGTCTTCTGCTATTTGTTCATTTGTAGTTATGTGTGTTAGCCTTTTTTTTTTTTTTTTTAATTAGGTCTAATAGTTTTCTCCCTAATTTTTCTTCAAGGAAATCATATAGTTTAATATTTAACTAACATATTTTGTGTCAGTTTGTGTATGGTGTGAGGTATGGGTCCTGTTTCATTTTTCTTCAGTGGCTATCTAATTTTGCCAGCATCATTTTAAAAAGAGATTGTCTCTTCCTCATTATATGGACATTGATGCTTTGTAGAAAATCAAATGAATGGATGCGTTTCTGGGTTCTCAATTCTATTTCACTGGTCTGTGTGTCTATTGTTAAATCAATATCAGGCTGCCCTAATTTTAAATCTGTAGGGGGAAAAATAGTATTAGTAAAGCTTACTAGAACTCACAAATGCAAAGTTAAGAGTTTGTGTGTGTGAGAGAGAGTATTGCCTACCAAAGGCAGCGACGTCATGTCTCATTGTGCTGGAGCAGTGAACTTCCAGAGTACTCTTCAGAATAATGAATGGTACAATGGAACTGCCAGAGTACTCTTCAGAATAAAGAATGATCCTAATGCTACAAGGAGTCCAGGTGTGGCGCTGTGGGTTAGTGCGCCAGACTGCAAAGCCATTTAACTGCAAGGTTGGTGATTCAAGTTCACCAGTCGTCCCTTGGAAACTGCAAGGTTGGTGGATCAAATTCACCAGTCGCTCCTTGAAAACCCTATTCAGGGTCGCTATTGGTTGGAACTGATTCGATGGCACTTATCAACAACAACAATGGAACAAAAGGAAGTTGACCCATCTTGCTTCTGTTATAAGTCTGATTGTTTCAATCTCCTACTTTCCTCAGACTGGCTTAAGGAGGAACAGAAAGACACATTTCATTGCACTTTTGGCATCTCCCTTCCTTAGAAGTCAGTGTGGAAGAAGCAGAGAGAAAGTAAATAGGAGAAGGGTTAAACATACAAAGAGAATTCACAGTGCTCCTCTTTAGCTTGAGTAAACTGGGTGTTAGCTTTGTATTTTTAAAAAACTCATTTGGACTCTACAGGATTGGAGAATAGTGATGTGCTCAATTTAATCTGAACATATCCTAGGTCAGCATATAATCAAGTGAGGTCCAGGGATAATCTGCATAAGAATCACTGGGAGGATGGTAAAAAAAAAAAATTCCTAGGCCCATATCCAAGAACAACTGAAAGAAAATCTCTTAGAGTAGAGCTCAGGAATATTTCTAAAGTGGGTGGAAAAGACAAAATTTAACTTAAGTAAATTGGACCTACGTAAATGGAGTTCTGGTGTGGCACTATAGGATAAGCACTGGAATGCTAAACCCAAAGTCAGTGGTTCAAACCCATCAGCCACTCCTTGAAAACTCTATACAGGGTCACTATGAGTTAAAACCAATTAGATAGCACTTACAAATAACAACAAAAAGAACCAAACTCTTTGGTGTAATGACTGATTCTCAGGCAGAGGCAAGGAAAATTCAAGATGCACCTGCAGTGTCTTTTGTTGTCAAAACATAATCAAGTGTTCAAAAAAAGGAAAAACTAAAGGAAGAAAATGATATTGTGGCCAATCTAAAAGAACTCCTAGTGGTCTGAACTGCAACAATTTGAACTAAATAAGCAATAATATTGGATTATAATCCAAAGAATAAAATAAATATCCAAAAGTCTATACTGACATAAACAAAATATATGAATAAATGATTAAAGCTTCCTTACAGAAGAAATTCCAATTTATAAATGTAGAAAAAATTAATTTAATAGAAAGTTACAATTAGAAAATCATAGTATAATTACTGCAGGAAATACCAATGGACCAATGCTAAACCAGTAGGTGAAAATTTCTGTGAATATTTTCTAACGTCTGCCCACAAAATCTTTGGCACTACTCTCTACAGGAGATAGAACTTACTTCCTCTCCCTTTCAATGTGGCTAGATTTAGTGACATTTCTAAGGAAAATTGTGTGGGAAGGGAAAAATAGTCATGTTTCAATATAGAAACCTGTTGTTGTTAAATTCTGTCTAGTAGGTTCTGACTCATTTCGACCTTTTATTGGGTTTCTTAGGAGTCCTAGTGTGGTGCTGTGGGTCAATGCACTGGACTGCAAAGTAGGTTTGAACTGCAAGGTCGGCAGTTCAAGCTCACCAGCTGCTCCTCAGAAAACCTATACTGGGTCACTATGGGTCAGAACCGACTTGAGGTCACTTAATAAACAACAACAATAGGGTTTCTCAAGTGCAATTCAGTTAAGTTCTGTCTAGTCGGTTCCGACTCATTTTGATTCTCTATAGGGTTTCTGAAGAGCTGTTGTTGTTAAGTGCCCTTGAGTTTGTTCCGACTGATAGCAACCTGGTATGAGGTTCCCAAGGAGCAGTTGGTTAGTTTCAACTGCTGACCTTGTGGTTCAAACTGACCTTGCATCCAGTGCTTTATTTCACAGGCTTAATGGGTAAGGGAGGAAAAGTGGGATATATAAAGAGAAAAAGAGAGAGTGTGTCATGGTGTGGTGCTGTGGGTTAATGTGCTGGACTGCAAGTCATTTGAACTGCAAGGTCAATGGTTCAAGCTCACCATCCCCTCCTCAGAAACCCTATAAAGGGTGGCTATCGGTCAAAACTGACTCAATGGCATTTAACCATATAGATATAGATATGGAGCTCTGGTAGCGTAGTGGTTACGAATTGGGCTGCTAATCTCATGGTCAGCAGTTCGAAACTACCAGCTGTTCTGTGGGAGAAAGATGAGATTTTCTGCTCCTGTAAAGATTTACAGCCTTGGAAACCCTGTACAGGGTCGCTATGAATCGGAACCGGCTCTATGGCACATAACAACAACAACAACACCAGGAATTCCCCAGAACTCCATGTTGTTGTTGTTGTTGTTAAGTGCTGTCGAGTCGGTTCCGACCCATAGCGACCCTGTACAGGGTTTCCGAGGGTGTAACTCTTTACGGGAGTAGAAAGCCTCATCTTTCTCCCGCGGAGCTGCTGGTAGTTTCGAACCGCTGACCTTACGGTTCGCAGCCCAATTCGTAACCACTACGCTACCAGAGCTCCTATACCAGCTACTATTTCAATCAAGTGAGCAAGGTTAACATCATCAATAAAGTATATTGCTATTATATTGATATTATTCAATCAGAAAGTAATATTACATCTTCAGTATGTATTCTCAAACTCATACTGCAATCTAGTCATAAAAATACAGTAGACAGAAGTGTCAAGGTCATGAAAGACTAGCAAACTTGAGAAAAGTTCTCAGATTGAAAGAGATTTAGGAGACATGACAACTGGAATGGATTATGGAATTGCAACAGAATATTCGTGGAAAAGTTGGGTAAATCTTTATAAATTCTATAGTTTAGTTATTAGTATTATACTAATGCTAATTTATTAATTTTGATAAGTTTACCATAGTTAACATACGATAATAACATTAGGGAATCTAGGTGATGGTCATATGGAAATGTTCTATCTTTGCAATTCATCTCTCCATTTGAAATTATTTAAAAACCAAAAATTAATATCGAGTCCTGGTGTGGCACTGTGGAATAATGCACTGGACCACAAAATTGGTTTGAATCACAAGGTTGGCAGTTCAAACTCACCAGCCACTCCTTGGAAACCCTATACAGGGTCTCTATGAGTTGGAACTGGCTCAATGGCACTTAACAACAACACCTAAATGAAAATATAATATAATAACTTCCATGGAAACATTATGATGATTTTGTACATCAATATCTGGTTTGCTGCTGGTTATAACTATACAATACTTATAACTTTGTTGTGACCACTTGTGCTTCCATATACACTGATCTGTCCATACGTTTGTTTTTTTGTATGCATGGTAGTATAGAAGAATAAGACTTTGGTTGTGAAACACATAAGTTGCTAATAAAGAACTGAGAACTGACGATTTTATTCATGTATTATAAAAAGCTATATGTATACCAATAAATAGACATCAATGAGGCGATGGATTGCAAAACCTCGTTTTGATAACATTCCAACTCTTCAAGGTCAGTGAGCAATGAGAAAAAAGTGCTAGCTCTCTAAGGTAGAAAATTATTTCTCAAGAAGTTCATTCCGGCTGCCTTTTCATTTCCTATATAAAAAAACCAACAACAACAAGACACACAAATAAAAATGCAAACTAACAAATTTCAATGGTTTGTTAATAATCAGTCTGTAGTGAATTAAACCTGAATTCATTCTGTTATATGTTTTTGGCAGCTTGGAACTCTATATATTTTAGTTTCTCTCAATTCCCTAAATGCAGATTGCTTGATGGTGTGTAAGAGAGCTAATTAGATATAAATACCAACCAGCACCCAAATAACAAGGATCATAATGATCATACAGTGAACAGCTGTGCCATTCGATAAATTGGTTCCTTTTCTAATACTGCAGCAATTCAAACATTTTCTAGCTCCAAAAATGTTTTTTTCCCCTTCATAGTCCAGATTCAATTAAAAACAAAACAAAAAAATCCTGCTAATGCAGGACTTTAGAGGCCAGAAAAATCTGAAGCTTTGTGAACTTTTGTTACAAAGGCTAGACAGAATTCTTATTGATTTTGACCTCCTCTGATTTCTTAACTGATTGTGCAGCAACATATAGGAGTAATGCTTATGCAAGTGCAAGAAAAAAATGCTGGATTATAATTGAAGATGGGGAAATAAATAGATGTCTTTTTTTTAATGTTTTATTGTGAATTATGTGATAGTTTACATGGGAGAACATTAGCTTTACATTCATCCTATCGTATATCATTTCATTGCCATGGTTACAATCTACTCTGTGCATCATCAACCAACCAAAGGGTATACCCTGCAAGCCTGTCCTTCCCTCTTTTAAAAAATTGAGCCTTATTCTACTTTGCT
>NW_006408644.1:38491-110548 GCF_000296735.1 Chrysochloris asiatica | reverse complement strand
TTTCTACTCCCGTAAAGATTTACACCCTCGGAAACCCTGTACAGGGTCGCTATGGGTCGGACCCGACTCGATGGCACTTAACAACAACAACAACTCTGTGCAGTCTCAACAGCACTTAACAAGAACAACAACTCTGAGCCTAGTGTGGAGAGATATTGTTCCATCCTTCCCTCAAGGAGCAAACAATCTAGATTGAAAAGAAGACCAAAAAAAGTTCTATAACAAAATAGTGATTTCTATGGGGAAAATTATTGAGGTATTGCCCCAGACTATACTGGAGGACTTGGGATTACCTGAAATTAATAGATCAAGAAAGCCTTTCTGAAGAAGTGACATTTAAACTGAGTCCTAATTTAAGCTGATGGAAAGGAACCACCCTTGCTTCCACATCCCAAAGAGCAGCAGAAATCGATGCTATTTACTTTGTGAGCATATCTCAGTGCTGTTTTGAAGTCACAAAAACAGCTGTCAACTTCTAGCTTAAAATGATGCTTGAAAGTCTTGCCATCCCCCCAAACCTGCACTAAAATTATAGTAAAAGGATTAAAGAAATAAGGTATACCGTTGATAGAGCTAGAAGAATTAGAAAAGAGACAAAAGGAAACAAAATTTTAGAATCTGGAAAGTATATGGATGAGTGGAAAGTGACTTGGCACCTCCTGGAAAACTAAATCCTAAAGTTACAATGGACAAAGCCAAGAACCCACAGGATTTATATTATTGTATCCACAAGAAGATCAGGGAAGGGTAGTGTCAGTAACCCCTGAAAAGTAAATGAGAACCTTAAAACCAAGAACGTTGATTTAAAAAATTTGCTTGAGGATTAGACCACAAGGTTTTTCTTGACTTCATGTAGCTGACACACTGACCTTTCCCTACCCATGGAAAAATAATAGAAGTCTATTTTCTGCAGAGAATTAAATAAAGCATCTTTAGAATGGAAGTTACTAGGCTTAGCTGAGCTACTGTATTAAAATGAGGGATTATAAGAAAGCTCATATATCAAATACTTAGAATATTAAGAAACTCATAATTCTTCCCCTGCTAAGACTTCAATATGCCAGCACCCAGGCCTACAATCAACAAAACTCATCCTGCACAGAGCTTTTTAGTACCTAGCACTTAACTAGTAAGTGGCAGTCAGGGATCATTAGGCATTTTTTTTTTTTTTTTAAGTCTCCAATATGAAACACAGACTCCTGGTGTGATGGTGCAAGATCAGCACTGAACTTCAAACCACAAAGTCACCAGTTCAAACCACAAAGTCAACAGTTCAAACCCACCAGTCGATCCTTGGGAACCCTATACAGGGTCGCTATGAGTTGGAATTGACTGGACGGTGCATAACAACAATAACAATATGAAACACAGGTAAAAAAACAAATAGACATAACAAAACAACGTGAAGGAAATGAAGACTATGAATGAGATGGAAATGATAAGCAATATTCATGTCCTCAGAGAGAAAAAACGTTGATAAATAAAAAAAAAAAGTCGTTATGTATTTTTTTACAATTGAATATTTAAAAAAACAGTAAATAGCGCTCAAAAATTAAAAGTAATTTATCGTGTATGAAAACCTCAATAGATACATTGAGAGATAAAGTCCAGTAAAAATCCTAGAACACTGAGTAAAGTGGAAAAAGATGAAAAATCTTAAAAGATGGTTAAAATAGAAGAACTATCCAAGATATCCATGATTCAAATAATAAGAGTTGCAGAAAGAGAGAACATAAAAATTGGAGGGAAGAAAATAATCAAAAAATTAATTTATTAATATTTTCTAATCATGAAGATCATGAGTTGCTAGATTAAAATAATCCAGTAAGGGCTCAGCAGAGTAGATGAAGATGTTGTTGTTAAGGGTCGTCGAGTCGGTTCCAACCCATAGCGACCCTGAACAGGGTAACTGAGGCTGTAAATCTTTACAGGAGCAGAAAGCCTCATCTTTCTCCCACGGAGCAGCTGGTAGTTTCAAACTGCTGACTTTGCGGTTCGCAGCCCGATTTGTAACCACTATGCTACCAGAGCGCCCAGATGAAAATAGCCTTTATGAAAACACATCATCATTACATTTTAGGATAGTAGAAGAGAAAACAGTTCATGAAGAAAGAATACATTTCACACAAAGGATCAGAGGTCAGAATGGTATCAGATTTCTCAATAGTTCTGGAAGCACAACGAAATCAAGCAATATTTTCAGAATTCTGATAGAAAAGTCATTTTAACCTAGAATTCTATTCCCATGAACGATTAATCAAGAGTAAAATACATGACTTCTGTATGAGAAAGATGTGGCAGTCAATTTTCATGAAGATTTGCAACCTTGGAAACCCTGTATTCTACTGTCATACAGAGTTTTATTGAGTTGGAATTGACTCCATGGCAATGGGTTTTTGTTTTGCTGTTAGTTTTATTGATAAGAAGTTATTGAAATCTGTGAAGAGATATACTCTATAGTTCTTCTGTCTAAGAAATGCAAACTGTTATTCAAGAATATTTTCATGGGGGTAGTGACCTACTTCAGGTATTTGGGAGTTTGTGGCCTGGCCAAAAATATAATCAAATGATTCATATCAATATCCTCATCAGCACCAAATGAGTATCTTCAAAATAATTTTTAATAATGCAGTTGGTGTACAATAGCGTATAGGTTACATTTAAAAGATTCAAGCCAATACATTCCATGGCAATAGAACTAGTAGGATGACCAATTTGTATATCCATTGAAACTTCTTGTTGCTGTTAAGTGCCATTGAATTGCTTCTAACCCTATGTACAACAGAACAAATTATTATCCTGTCATGTACTGTCTTCAGAGAACTTGACATGCTTGAGCCCATGTTGCAGGCACTGTATCAATACACCTCATTAAGGATCTTCTTTACTTTCACAGGGACTGGTCCCTCCTAATGACATGTCCAAAGTATGTGATACAGAATCTTACCACCCTCCCTTCTAAGGAGCATTCTGCCTGTATTTCTTCCAAGACAGATTCGTTCATTCTTCTGGCTTGTTGTTATTAAGTGTTGTTGAATTGGTTCCCACTCATCATGATCCTACATAGGGTTTCCAAGGAATGTCAGGTGGGTTTGAATCCAGTGCTTGTCCTGCAATTCAAGCCCCAGACTCCTGTATATTCAGTATTCTTTGCCAACACCATAATTCAAAAGCATTAGTTCTTTTTTGGTCTTCCTTATTCGTTGTTCAACTTTTGCATGCATTTGAGGTGACTAAAAATAGCATAGGTCAGATATTCCTTAGCCCTCAAAGTGACATTTTTGCTTTTTAGCACTTTAAAGAGGTTTGTTATTTTTCAGGATTTTTCCAGTGCAATATATCATTTGATTTCTTGTGAAACCAAACAAAATGAAGTCTTTGTCAGCTTCAATCTTTTCTCTGTTTATCTCATGATGTTACTTATTAAACTAGTTGGGAGAAATTCTGTTCTTTATGTTGAGATGTAAGCCTTATTGAAGGCTATAGTATTTGATCTTTATCAGTAAGTTAAATTGACTTGAGTCATGTTAAATCTCAGTTGACAAACTGTGCATTTCATTTTAATCATTTCTTATTTCTGTGACTGGCAGTGATGTAGGATGACCACTGGACTGCTAATCACAAGGTTGGCAGTTCAGACACACCGGTGAAAGATGAGGCTTTCTGCTCCTGTAAAGATTTACAGACTTGGAAACCTGATACAGGGTCACTATGAGACACAACTGAGTTGATTATACCTATTAACAACAACAAGATTATTTCATAAGTTAACATAATTCATTATTATAGTAATATAATAAAAGGTAGAAGTGATAGTATAGAAAAAGCACAAGCACAGAAAGCATAGCATAGAAAATTACCAGTACAAAATAAAAGTTGCATATAATATTATCACACAGAGACAAACCTTGTTAACATTTTGTTAGGTTGCTATATTTCATTTTAATCTTTTTTTTCTAAGTGTATCTGTGTAGCTAAACACACCTTTGTTTTTCTACAAACTAGAGTTCTAGTGTGGTGCTGTAGGATAAGCACTGGACTACTAAACACAAGGTTGGTGGCTCAAACCCAACAGTTGTTCCTTGGAAATCCTATGCAGGGTTGCTATGAGTCTGAACTGACTCTATGGCACTTAACAGCGACAATAGAGTATATACTACACATTGGGATTTAATTGATCCAACTCTATGGCACTTAATAGCAACAATACAGTATATACTACACTCTGGGATTTAATGTAATTTCTTAAAATCAACTATATGGTATGATTTTTTTTAAATGTTTTATTGTGAATTATGTGATAGTTTATATGGGAGAACATTAGTTTTACATTCATTCTATCATATATAGTTTCATTGCCATGGTTACAATCCCCTCCATGCATCATCAACTAACTAAAAGGTATACACTACAAGGCTGCACCCTGGTCGTCAGCACACAGCCCCTCTCCCTCTATGGATCTGAAGTCTCCAGCTGCTCCATCTCTCCACGTCATCATCTCTGCCTCCATCTCTGGCATCACTACTTCTCTGGGTAGGGTCGCGCTATCTGCTATTCTCCCTTCATGGTCCCAGGGACCTCCGCTTCTAGACTGAAATGTTAACCACCCCCCTCCTTGCTATAAAACGTCTACCTTTACATTGCCAACCCTCACAATCAGTCCTGATAACAATTATTCACTATTGTATCACAAGAGACCATCTGCATTTCATTTAATCTAATCAGCCCCGCCCAGACAGATTGGATACTACTCAGTGGAGATTCTACCTTCCCCCATGCTCTCTGTATCTAGGTTCCCTCTTGAAAGCTTGTAAGCCAGTCCCTTCTTGCCTTTGTACCTCCCTCCCCCATTTTGGGTAGCCAATGTCCAAGTTGCCCATCCCTGTCTACTTTGTGTGTGGAGGGGGTGGGAATGATCCTTGCTGTAAGGATTTGTTTCCTCTTTTGAGCTACTGCATCCATAGGTGTAGGTCTAGTTCATCAAATTGTATCAGATACTCTTTTTTTTTCCTCTTTTATCTTCTTCTGGTTGAGCTCTGATCATCCAGTCATTGAAGCCAGGTCAAGTGGGTATTATCTGCATGTATGGGTGTTCTTGTTCATATGCCCTCTCTTCTTATGAATTGGATGCTTCACTCTCTGCTCTAGTCCTATGGTATGATTTTTAATGCAAGAAACATTCACACACCCCCACACACAGAGAATGGACGAAGAAGGGAAGCTTGGACATTGGATACTCAAATAGGGAGCGGGAGACTACAAATGCAAGAAGTGACTGGCTTACAAGCTTTCAAGAGGGAACCTGGTGCTAGGGAGCATGGCAGAAGGCAGAATCTCCAGTAGACACTATTCAGTCTGTCTGGGCGGAGCTGATGAAAGGAGATACAGATGGGTAACTGGTGATACTGTAAGGAATAATGCTTATCAGGACGGATTATGAGGGGTGGAAATGCAAAGGTAGAAGTTTTGTAACAAGGAAGGGAGTGATTAATTCTC
This sequence comes from Chrysochloris asiatica, assembly GCF_000296735.1. Taxonomy (NCBI): domain Eukaryota; kingdom Metazoa; phylum Chordata; class Mammalia; order Afrosoricida; family Chrysochloridae; genus Chrysochloris; species Chrysochloris asiatica. The sequence continues at coordinate 105,052 of NW_006408644.1, read as the reverse complement.
CAGGATAGGAGCGGAGGCCTCTGGGACCATCAACGTGGAAGAGCCGAGGGTGAGACCCTGTCCAGAGAAACAGAGATGCCTGAGATGGAGACAGTGATGATGACGTGGAGTGATGAAGTGACTGGGGACTTTGGACCCAGAGAGGGAAAGGGACTGTGGCCTGAAAACTGGGTGGAGGAGGGGGAAGTGTAGGGGGCAGATTTCTGGAATATACCCTTTGGGTGGTTGATGATGCATGGAGGGAATTGGAACCATGGCAGTGAGATAATATATGATGGAATGAATGTAAAACTGAAGTTCCCCCATGTAAACTATCATATAATTCACAATAAAACATTAAAAAAAAAAGAGGGAACCTAGAGTTAGGGGGCATGGAAGAAGGCAGAATCTCCAGTGAGTACTATTCAATCTGTCTAGACGGATCTGATTAAATGAAATACAGATGGGTCACTTGTGATACTTTAGTGAATAATTGTTATCAGGACTGATTATGAGGGTTGGAAATGTAAAGGTAGATATTCTGTAGCAAGGAAAGGAGTGATTAACTCTCCAGTCTAGGAGCGGAGGTCTCTAGGACCATCAACGGAGAAGAGCCTAGAGCAGGACCCTACCCAGAGAAGCAGCGAGGCCCGAGATAGAGGCAGAGACGATGATGTGGAGTGATGAAGTGGCTGGGGACTCTGGATTCAGAGAGGGAGAGGGACTGTGTGCTGAAGAATTGGGGGTGGGTGGGAAGTGTAGGGGGTGGGTTTATAGGGTATACCCTTTCGTCGGTTGATGATGCATGGAGGGGATTGGAGCCATGGCAATGAAATGATGTACGATAGAATGAATGTAAAACTAAAATTCTCTCATGTAAACTATCATATAATTCACAATAAAACATGAAAAAAAAAAAAAACTAAAGTTCTCCCATGTAAACTATCATATAATTTCCAATAAAACATTTTAAAAAAGAATATTATAGATTATCATTTATAAATTGATTAAGGAGACCTAATTTTCTCCATCTCTGATTTCATTGTTTTCATAAATAATTTAACTAATACAATGATATTTTCAAAGTTTTGCTTTAAAGCAACTAAGCAGATAGTTTCCATAATAGATAACAGAGTCAGTAGAAATGAAGGTTTTACCGTAGTTGCTAAATCCACTTTATTTTAAGAAAACATTGGCCTTTACATTCCTGTAAACCAGTGAATTTTTCAAATACTATGGCCTGAATCATCTGGGCTTCTTGTTAAATATGACTCTAGCCCAGACCTACTGAATCAGATTCTGTTGGATTGGAACCTGGAATTTACATTTTAAAATAAATTTCTCTGGTGATTCTTCTTCATACAAACATATGAGAACCAGTAGTCTAATTGGGGAAAGAGCTTATTGAAAAACATTCAAATTTCTAGGGAAAGTAAAAAATAACAGTATAATATGAAGAAAGAAATAGTGAGTAGATTATATATATTCAACTTCATCATCAGTATATCTGAAATACAAACACATGTACTATATGTATATCATATTATATATACATATAACACACACATATACTCATACATATATACAGAAAAAGTGTTACTTCATGAGTTTGTAGTTTTTCATAGTGTTATTAATATGAAAAAAGCAGATGACAAAGCTAGGTATGTATTAAAATGTATTATATAAGTTAAATATAGAGATAAAGAATGAATATCACTATATACATTTCCAAAGATGCATCCTTCAATCAGTATTTTGTCCTTATCTCCTCAATAATCTAAGCAGGAAATTTTACCCAAGCTAAAGATATTACCATAAATAGATGACAATTCCCAATCTCTTTGTTGCTAAGTGTCCATATAATAATTGTAGAATATCAAACTAGTCTGAAATTGCCCACATTAGGTGGGCAACAAACTTCTATCAGTCTTCATGTTATGTTAGTTTTTCATGTTACTCACAGGTATACCTAATCTGCCTTTATGTTTAGAGTGAGAAGACTCTGAGAAGTTAAAATTCCAGAAAGTGAAATACATCAGAGATGTCCAATTAAAAAACCTATGTAAATACAAAATTTTCCTTCTTAAAAAATAGAAACAAAACTTTTGTTAAATTTACCAAGGAAAAAAAGAGAGAAGAGTCAAATGACCAGAATCAGGAATGAAAGCAAGGGCATCACTATCAACTTTAGGAAAAAAAGTTGGTGAAGGGGATTAAACAAAACTAAAAGCAACTAAAGGAGCTCTGGTAGTGTAGTGGTTACGAATCGGGCTGCGAGCCGCAAGGTCAGCAGTTCGAAACTACCAGCTGTTCCGCAGGAGAAAGATGAGGTTTTCTGCTCCCGTGAAGATTTACAGCCTCAGAAACCCTGTGCAGGGTTGCTATGAGTCAGAACCAACTCCATGGTACTTAACAACATAAACAACTAGGGAGTCATAGTGTGGCGCTATAGGATAAACGCTGGATTGCTAACCAAAAAGTCAGCAGTTCAAATCCACCAGCCGCTTCTTGGAAACCCTATACAAGATCCTTTTGAGTCAGAACTGACTTGGTGGCATATAACAACAATGCAATAACAAATTAGATAACCTAGATAAAATGGACACATTCCTAGAAAGATATAATCTATCAAAACTGAGTGAAAAAGAAACAAAAAGTTTGAGTTGTTGGCAGGTTCCATCGTATTGGTTCCAAATCATAGCGACTTTATGCACAACAGGGCAAAACAATGCCTGGTTCTGTGCCAATCTCAGAAATTATTGCACTTGAACCCCACTGTGACAGTCCATCTCATTGAGGGTGTGTCCCTCTTCTTCACTGACCTTCCACTTTAGCAAGCATGATGTTTTTCTCCAGGGACTGGTCCCTCTAGATAATATGTCTGAAGTATGAGAAACAAAATCTCGCCATCCTGTCTTCTAAGGATGATTCTGGCTGTACTTCTTCCAACACAGATTTGTTTGTTCTTCTGCAAGTCTATGGTACTTTTTTTTTTTTCTCTCCAGTTATCAAAAGATATCTAACTTATGAAACTGAGGAAATGGATCAGTATTTCATAACTTGCTCAACAATTCCAATTTTACAGAGGAAAGAAAGAGGAAGTAAAACTCACATGTCTTCAATCTTGACAATTTCTTTTTGGTACACTGATGCTGTGTATTCCTTCCATGTACTTTTGATGCTTTCTACACTATTCAGTAATTTGCCCATAGAGTCCCTCAATACTGCAATCGAGGCTTGAATTTTTTCTTCAGTACCCTCAGCTTGAGAAATACTGAGCGTATTCTTCCCTTTGGTTTTCTAGCTCCCAGTCTTGCACATTTCATTATAATATTTGACTTTGTTTTCTTGAGCTAATCTTTGAAATTTTCCATTCAGCTCTTGTACCTCCTCACTTCTTGCATTTGCATTAGCATCTCTACGCTGGAAGGCAAGTTCCATATTTCTTTCTGACATCCATTTTGGTCTTTTGTTTCTGTCTTGTTTTCCTAATATCCTTTTACTTCTTTCTTGTCTTCTTAATGGCATTTTGCTTCTTGACTTACCCTTGTATATAAGATCTGACTATAACCTGTGTTTGTTTATTTATTTATTTATTTTTAAGGTTTTTATTGTGGATTGAGTAAAAGTTTACAGGGCAGACCATCAGTTTTACATTCAACAAATCATACACCTTGTTTCATTATAATGATTATAATCCCCTCCATGTATCATCAGTTAACAGTACTTCTCTCTATTCACTTTAGCTTAAAAAAAAAACCCATTCAGGCATATATAATAATTTACGCCTCCAAAGGGCACATTCTACAAGTCTGCCTCCTGGCGACCGGCTCTTAGTCCCTCTCTTCCCATGAATCTAGAGTCCTCAGTCATTCCCCCTCTCCATGTCCCCATCTCTGACTCCATCTCTGGTGTCGCTGCTTCTCTGGATAAGGTCCCACATTCTGCTTGTGCTCTTCTCACTTCATGGTCCTATGGTCCTCTGTTTCTGGACTATAAAATTAACCACTCCCCTGATTTTGTTACAAAACTTCTACCTTTACAATTGTGAAAGTCACAATAACAATTATTAACTATTGAATCATACGAATCTTATCCCCATCTCTTTCACCAGACCATCCAGACAAGATGAGAACTATTCAGTGGAGACTCTTTCTCCCCACCCCACCCCGACTCTTAAGCTGCAGACCAATATGTAGGATAAAGATGCAAAATACTCAACAAAATACCAGTAAACTAAACTTGTTGTTTTTGTAACGCCCCGTTGAGTTGGTTCTGACTCATAGTGACCTTGTAAAGGGTTTCCTGGGAGTGGCTGGTGGGTTTGAGCCACCGGCCTTTGGTTAGCAGTTCAATGCTTATCCTAGAGCACCACAGCAGGACCCTATAATCTAAAGGTTGTTGTTGTTGTTGTTGTTAAGTGCTGTCCAGTCAGTTCCAACTCATAGAGACCCTATATAGGGTTTCCAAGGATAGGCTCATAGGTTTGAACAGCCGACCTTGCAGTTATCAGCCCACTGCTTATATTACAGCGCCGCACAGGACTCCAACCTAAATGTGTTGTGTTTGTTAAGTGCGGTTGACTTAATTCTGACTCATAATGACCTGAATAGGTTTTCCAAGGAGTGGCTGGTGTATTTGAATTGACAACAGTTTTTCAGACTGATATCTCTGCCTTCAAATTGACCTTGTGGTCCGGTGCTTAACCAACAGTGGCACAACATGATTCCAACCTAAATTTGTTGTTAAGTGCTGTGGAGTCAGTTCTGACTCCTACCCTGTATAGAGTTTCTGAGGAGTGGCTGGTAAGTTTGAACCACCAACCTTGTGGTTCAAACCTTGCAGTCCAGAGCATTTACCCTCAGAGTCACACCAGAACTCCAACCTACATTTGTTGTTGTTGTTAGGTGCCATCGAGTAGGAACCGACCTATAGTGACCTTATGCATAGCAGAATAAAACACTGCCTGATCCTGGGCCAACCTCACTACTGTTGCCACACTTGAGTCCATCAATGCTGCCACTTGGCCAGTCCATCTCATTGGGGATCTTCCTCTTTTTCTCTTACCCTCCACCTTACCAAACATGATATCCTTCTCCAGTGACTGGTCCCTCCTGACAATACATCCAAAGTATGAGAAACGAAGTTTGGCCAACTTGGCCTCTAAGGAGCACTCTGGCTGCACTTCTTAGCAGCATGTAAAATGACTTGGGTGTTCTTGTGCATCTCTTCATATCAGCTGGATGCTTCACTCTCAGCTCTAGTCCTCTGTGGCTAGGTCCCTGTCTGTAGGCTCAGGTGTCCCCAGGTCTCACCACACTTTGGACCAACCAACCACTTCCTCTTCTCTCTCTCATCTCCAGGTCAACAGGAGTCTGTGGAATGTGGTTGAACTCACCCCATTTCTTCATTGCTGCCCTTCTCTCTCTTCCACTCACCAGTAGACCAATGTGGTCGCCAGCAACCTTGCATGCCCGCTCATGTGTGCCCTTTTAGTTTCCGTCTTAGAGTGGGGTTTGTCTTGAAGGGACTTGATTGCTTGCCTTGATAACTTCTGGGCGAATAACTTGATTATTCTTATAGTAGCCGATCATACTGCCATTTTTGTTTTGGGTTTTTCTTGATGATCTTTCTTTGAAGATGTATCTTTTGTCACTCTAGCTGTTCCAGGCTGGTCTGCTTGTCCTTTCTAGTGGGTTGTCCCACCTTAGTAGGTTCTAGATGGGGCTCATGATTCCACCTAAGATCCTATACACTGCAAAGGCTCTGCAAGAGGCCTGTTTCACTGGTCAAGTTTTATAACACCTTTTAGGTATTTCAGTCAGTATAGGCTGAAGACAGGCTTACAAGCTTTGTGTAATCAAATTTCCTACATTCCTTTCTATCCCACTCAAGTGTCTATTTTACAACAATAGGCAAGGGAAACCAATATTCATAAGACAGACAATTAAGCATCTTAATATTGTTTCTCCTCTTCAGAGTATACCTTGATCCTTGTATCACAGAGCCCTGTTGTTCCAAGGTGCATTACTATTTATCTCTGTCCCATTTAGCCCATGCAAACATGTCTCAGTGTCCCTCTATCTACCTTGTTCTTCTACCTCTCCCCCTTCTTGTGTGTTGCCCTCTCCAACACCTGAACTAGGATGTGCCTTCCCCCTCCCTACCCTATGCTCTACCATCACCTCCCCAGAGCCCTCCTGTCTCCTCCCTCGAGCCATCCCATCACCTCCCCCAAGCCCTCCCATCCCACCCCCACCAGAAACCCTATATACAGGGTTGCTAGAGGAGTCCTGGTGAGGCGCTGTGGGTTAATGCGCCAGACTGCAAAGCTGTTTGAACTGCAAGGTCGCGGTTCAATCTCCCCAGCTGCTCTTTGGAAGCCCTATACAGGGTGGCTATGGGTCGGAATCGACTTGATGGCACTTAACAACAACAAAAAAGACTTATACCCCATGACTTAATGAGATTTATCCCAATAATATAGTTAGTTTAACATCTTATAATCAATCAATGTAATATACCATATTAATGAATAAAAGACAAATATATGATCTCTAAAATTTTAGAAAAAGGATTTGATAGATTTTTATTCAATAGACCTGCCTTCTTAGAAACAACACCAAAAATATAAATGACAAAAGGAAAATAGATAAGTAACATTTGGGGATAAATATTTTAATGATTTGTCTTTTTATTACTGAGTTGTAAGCATTCTTTGTATATTCTGATGTTGTTGTTTGCTGTTAAGCGCCTTTGAGTAGGTTCTGTCTCATAGCGATCCTATATAAGGTTTCCAAGAAGCAGCTGGTGAATTTGAACCAGCGACCTTGCAGCTCAAATGGACCTTGTGGTCCAGAGCTTATCCAACAGTGCCATACTAGCCCCTTATTAGATATATGATTTGCAAATATTTTTGACTGTTCTGTGGGTGGTCTTTTCACTTTGTTGTTTGTATGATTTGCAGTGCAAACAGTTTTTATTATTGAGGAAGTAAAATTTATCTAAATGAGTTTATTATGTGTGAATTATATCTCAGTAAAACGTTTTAAAATTTGGTTTAAAGACAATATCTTTGTATGTGAGTGAATAGATACTCAGAGACAAACTGTAAGGAAATAGTGCCCTGGTGATGCTGCAGGATAAGTATTGGACTGCTAACCCCAAGATCTGTAGTTAAAACCCACCAGCAGCTTCATGGGAGAAAGATAAGACTGTCTGCTTCCATAAAGATTTACACTCTCAGAAATTCCATGTAGAGTCACTGTTAGTCAAAATTGACTTGATGATCTGTGGGAAGTGGTGGCCAGTATCACCAAAGTAACCACAAAGCTGACCTGTAAAAACCTGTAATATTTGAAGTAATATTTAAGCAACCCTGAACTTCCAACTTTTACTCACAAAGTGAGCTACAGGTTTATTAATCAGTTGCTTTGAGCTTCTTCTTTTGTTTTATGTACATGGGAATATCCTATACTTACTTTTAAGAACTAAACACTCCTCAAAGAGCCTTTATATGAAACATTTTCATATTATGTACTATTTAGAGATTACTTATATAATCTCTAAATTATATAATTTAGAGATGTAGTATAGTACACTGGTTCCAAGAATGGAATTCAGATACAAACAACTTGGTTCAAATCCTGATTCAACTTATCAATGATTGTGTGACCTTGAGTAAGTTATGTGACTTTTCTATAACTCAGGTTTTCGTATTTGCACATTGGGAATGATAATAATAGCAACTGTCTTATAGAATTGGCTTAAGTTTTAAATGAATTAATGTATGTATACACTAGAAGCAATGTCTGACATATAGTGTTAAGAATAAATTATAAGTACTATTTTTATGCATATTTTGGTAAGGAGTGCAGAAGGCCTTTTTTTTTTTTTTTTTTTTAAGGTTTTTATTGTGGATTGAGTGAAAGTTTACAGGGCATATAATCAGTTTTACATTCAACAAATCATACACCTTATTTCATTACAATGATAATAATCCCCTACATGTACCATCAGTTAACCGTATTTCTCTCTATCCAATTTTAGCTTTTTAACAAAAAAACCACTCAGGCATATATAATAATTTACATCTCCAAAGGGCACATTCTGCAAGCCTGCCTCCTGGCCACCAGCTCTTAGTCCCTCTCTTCTTAGTCCATGAATCTAGAGTCCTCAGCCACTCCCCTTCTCCATGCACCCATCTCTGCCTCCATCTCTGGAGCTGCTGCTTCTCTGGATAAGGTCCCACATTCTGCTTGTGCGCTTCTCTCTTGATGGTCCTAGGGTCCTCTGTTTCTGGACTGTAAGATTAGCCACTCCCCTTTTTTTGTTACAAAACGTCTACCTTTAGTCATGATAATAACTATTCACTATTGAATCTTAAGAATCTTATCCCCATCTCTTTTCACCAGCTCCATCTAGACAAGCTGACAGCTATTCAGTGGGGACTCTTTCTTTCTCCCCATACTCTTAAACTAAACTCCCTCTTGAAACCTTGTAAGCCAGTCACTTCGTGCCTTTATTGCCCCCTCATTTTAGGTAGCCAGTGTCTAAGTTGCCCGTCCCTATCTACCCTGTGTACAGAGTGGATAGCATTGATACTTGATGTGAAGACTCTTTCCCTCTCTGTTGGTATTTAGAGTAACTACCGCTCTGAGTATAGGTCAAGTTCATCAAATTGAAGCAATTTACCCATTTTTCCTTTATCCAAAAAAAAAAAATTTTTTTTTTCAATCTTCCTTTAGTCGAGTTCTGATTATCGAGCCATCGAGGGTAGGTCAAAAGGGTACTGTATGCAAGTTTGGGTGTTCTTGTGCATCTCCCCTCACTTCATATCAGCTGGATGCTTCACTCTCAGCTCTAGCCCTCTGAGGCTAAATCCTTGGCTGTGGGCTCAAGTGTCCTCAGGTCTCACCACACTTTGGACCAACCAGCCCTTCCTCTTCTCTCTCTCATCTCCAGGTCAATGGGATTCAATGAACTGGGGTTGAACTCAGCCCATTTCTTCATTGATGCCTTTCAACCTATTCCACTCACCAGTAGACCAATGTGGTCACCAGCAAGCTTACATGCTTGTTTGTGTATTCCCTTTGAGTTTCAGTCTTAGAGGGGAGTTTGTCCTGAAGGCACTTGATTGACGTCTTCCTGGCGAACAGCTTGCTTATTCTTTTAGTATCCAGTCATGCTGACATTTTTGTTTTGGGTTTTTCCTGATGATCTTTCTTTGAAAATGTATCTTCTGTCACTCTAGCTGTTCCAGTCTGCTTGTCCTTTCTAGTGGGAATGTCCCACCTTATAAGGTTCTGGATGGGACTCAGGATTCCACCTAAGGTCCTATACTCTGTAAAGGCTTTGCACGGAGCCTATTTCACTGGGCAAGTTGTGGAGCCCCTTTTAGGTATTCCAATCAGTTATAGGCTGAAGACAGACTCAAGTTTTCTCTAATCACCTTTCCCAACATTCCTTTCTAACCCACTCAAGTGTCTATTTTACAATAGTAGGCAATGAAAACTAATATTCATAAGGCAGTCAAGGATTTTAGTTTTATTTACCCTCTTCAAACTATACTTAGATCCTTGTATCCTAGAGCCCTGTTGTTCCAAGGTGGAGCATGTATCACTATTTACCTCTGTCCCACTTAGACCATGCAAACCTGTCTCAGTGTTCCCCTGTCTATCTTGTTCTTCTACCTCTTCCCCTCTTCTTGTATTGCCCTCCCCAACACCCAAACTAAACCCCCCCACCCCAACCCCATTGTGGTTACCTTATATTCCATTAGTTCTTCCCTCCATTTAAGACAGTCTATTTTATCCAGTAATCTACCTGACCTTCCCACCACCTGGATCTCTGTTTCTCTGTGTTTACCTTCTTTCACATTGTAATTGTTTTGATCTGGTTTTTCCCAGATTCTCTATTCTTATAATTTTATTCTGTTCTTGACTCTTCCATTTGTCGATTGAGTTCAGGGTGATGCTGCCACATACGTCATTCTGTAGTTGTTGTCTGTTCTTGTTGGTTCTCAGTCCACAGAACTTCCTTTAAGATGTTTTTCATAGCAGGGTTGGCTTTGGCAAAATCCTTTAGCTTCTGCTTGTCCTGGAATGTTTTGATTGCACCATCATATTTGATTGACAGCTTTTCTGGTTAGAGGATTCTTGGTCTGCAGTTTTTTTTCTTTCAGGATTTTATTTATGTCTCCCCATTGCTTTCTTGCCTGCATGATTTCTGTTGAGAAATATGAGCTTAATCTGATTTGCTTGCCTTTGTATGTTACAATTCCATTTTCCCTAGCTGCTTTCAAAATCCTGTCCTTATCTTTGATTTTGGAGAGCTTGATTATTATATGTCTTGGTGATTTTCTTTTAGGGTCTATCCATCCTGGGGTTCGTTGAGCTCTTGAATGCGTATCTTTTCACTTTTCTGGATGTTAGGAAAATTTTCTTCCAGAAGCTCTTCAACTATCTCCTCTATGGACTTGTGTGATTGTTCCTGTTGTGAAATGCCAATAATTCTTAAGTTATTCCTCTTCATGTTGTCCAACATGAATCTTAGGCCTTCTTCAGATTTTTCAATACTTTTTTGTGTTTGTTCTTCCAACTTACTACTGTTTAGAGATTTATCTTTTAGCTCACTAATTTTGGCTTCTATCTCTTCAATTCTACTCCTTTACCCTTTCAGTGTACTGTCCATTTCTGATATTCTATTATGAATCATTTGGACCTCTTTCTGTAGGTTTCAAATTGTTTCCAATGCTGTATCTATTTTATTTGATTGTTCCTGTAGCGCTTTCCTGACTTATTCTTTATTTTTCTCTACTCCATTATATAGTGTTTTAATACATTTTGTAACCATTTTTCTGAATTCCTTCTCAGGCATTTCCAAAGCCTGCCCATCTTCCAGTATGGAGTGTAGGTCTACTTCCAGATAATTTGCCTCAGTCACTTTATCTCGTTTCTGGACATGTGCAGATATAGTCATTTGCCTCTGGGTTTTGTTTTTTTTTTTTGCATATTCAAGGGTTATCTGTGCCTTAATACTTAGATTATTGTTGTTGTTACCTGCTGTTGAGTTGGTTCTGACCTATAACGACCCTGTACAGGGTTTCTGAGGCTGTAAATCTTTATGGGAGCAGAAAGCCTCATCTTTCTCCCACGGAGTGGCTGGCAGTTTCAAACTGCTGACCTTAAGGTTTGCAGCCTGATTCGTAACCACTACGTTACCACAGCTCCTTGAATATTTAGATGGGATTGTATTTTGGTATTTTTAATGCTTTCTGACTGCCTCCAAGAGATGTGATCAGGGAATGGGCTTCCCTTTTCACTCTTCTTGAGAAATTTCAAGATACCGCTGTTGGTCATTTTGATATAATGTAGGGTTTAATTTTTAGCCTATTTCCTTTTTTGTCTGCCTGTCCCACTCCACAATCCCTGTTCAGACCTTTTTTATACTTATAAACAGTTATGGGCTGGCTGTGGCAGTTTGTTTTTAAGTGGAAACTGTCTCTTTAAATTTTGAGAAGATCTATGTGCATGTGTAGTAGAACCCTCCGAGGGTGGGACTAGGGTGTCCACTAGCTCAGGCATCCTTATATCACCAGAATGGAGGTGTGCAGACAGCAAGGGACCTATGAACAGATACCAAAAGAAAAGAATGTCCACACCTTTATCTCTGCAGTCTGTCAGGTGTCCGTGGCTGCTCTGATCCTTCCCCCACTTGGTGTCACCCAAGATGGTGGTTCCTGGAGCAGCTGAGCATCTTGAATTAGAAAGCAATGGATTTCTTGCTTATGCTACAAATTCCCCTAGCTGTAAGCCTTCCAACCTTCAAAATATTCCTTTATATGTGATTCAGAGTTCTGGGACCATCCCCTGAGCCTACTCGGTCCTGTATTCTGTGTTGTTGCTCACGGAGCATCTTACTGCATTTCTACCCGATCTGTCATCTTGTTTGTTCTCCCTGTCCTATTCATTTTTGAGGTAGAAAAAATAGCTATTGTATTTGTCCTCTCTTTAGATCTGACTCTCTTTCAAACTTCCTCATTTTATTAGATGACATCGTGATCTCTTCAGTTTTTCAGACTGATATCTTTGCCTTCAAACCTGAGGGACTCAACTCTGGCACTCTGTCAGATAATGTTGCACTGCTATTCATAAGTTTTTTCAAGGGCTAATCTCTCAGAAGTGGACTACCTATTCCTTTTTCCTCATCTGGAAATCTAAGAAGTCTCGAAGCTCTGCTGAAACCTGTCCATGATGGGTAAGTCCGCTGGTATTTGAAACACTAGTGGCATAGCATCTAGCATCACAGCAACATGCAAGCCATCACTGTATAACAAACTGAGAGACATGTGGAGTATAGTATAGCTATATCCTTCTAATATGTAGTTTTAAAACTGATTTATAGTAATTTTAATATTTTTATAAATGTGCTTTACATACTTTATCTTAGTTAATCTGCATACTTATTAATCTATTCCTAAATAATGGGAACATTCCTGCACATATTTACCATTCTTCTTTACAAACTAGTTTATTTGGAGAAGTATGAGCCTGTGAGTACATATACATGCCTATACACATTTATATACCCACACATAAACACTTTTCTACTTTCAAAATTGCTTTGCTGAAGAAAGGTCATCATCTCATATTGTGGATTCTGTTCTTCCCTCCTCCAAGCACTCTAGTCATGAGGAGCCACTTTACAATTATTCAACTATTCTTTTAACTAATATGAGTCATATGGGTTCTGATGGGAAAAGTACATCACCCAGGACAGGGAGTAGAAATAGGAGCGGTTAGGATGACACAGTACATAAAAAGAAACCAGGAAGCATTCTATATTGGTAACTTCAGCAGTGCACATAACAAATAATAGTAGAAGAGAGGATAATCCTGCTTTGCTATGTACACTATCAACTTAATTAGAACACTTGTCTTTAAAAAGGTTTGAATATTTGTATAGATACTGGCAATATGCTGACTTTTGTGAGTCTAGCTGCAAGGATGAAGCAATACCAACTTAATTTGAATGCAAAAATAATACCTCTAAAAGTTAGATAAAAGCAAATGATAGTGCTGTTAGCAGAATTTTTCTTGAATTTTAAGTCATATTTTTAAAGTTGTTTTCATGAAGCATATATTGTTAATAAAAAAAAGTTTTATAGTAAAATTTTAATAAATAAACTTAGCTCTAGAGTGACTGGCTAGAAGTCAAAACTGGAGCTATGATTCTTTGTGTCTTTTTTTTCTTTTTTTCCTGCCTTTTCTCCCACCCATCCCTTTTTATAATTTTCCCCAAATATATTTTCTATGTTACAGGATGTTGGGGGTATGGTCAGCTTGGGAGCAGGGACAGACCCTTTGCAGCCTACTTCAACAAGAGCATCTCTACCCTTACCAGGTTTATATATGTTTGCATACAAGATTTTGTTTGAAAAAATTTCCCTGGGTTTAAAAGAATGAATTGAAAATCATTCTAAGTCATGCTGTTAACTAAGGGAAAGGGTAACAAAAGAAATCTGTAAGCATAAATTGGTTTTTAAAAAATTTTTGGTATACAGATAAATGTTTAAAAGGTGAATCTCAAAGAAAAAGAGCTTTAATTTGTGGCATCCCTGCTTAGCTGATTGCAAGCTTCTGATGTGATATCCCTCAGCTTACAAATTTTCTGAAAATTAAAAAAATTGGCTTTGACAAATCATTATGATATAACTCCAGCATGACACTAATTTGAATTGCTTCTATACACAATATGAACTTTCTAAATTTTATTCTTGTATTTATATATCCAACTAATAGATTGTTTTGTCAATATTCAAACATTTGAAAGTCAAGGAATCAGTCCACCTGTATTCTTGGAAGGTATTTTTCTTCAATGTTGCGTTTTCATAGGAATCTATTTCGTGTATGCAAATGTGTCAGTCCCCAGGTTACAAGATCAATTCCTTAATCTGTCTTTAATTTGAATTTGTGCTCATTAGGAACTTGTAAATAGACCAAAAGGCAGTTGTTTGAACAGAGCAAGGCAATATTGAGTGGTTTAAAATCAGGAAGGTATGTGCTAGGGTTGCATCCCTTCACTATACTTACTCAATCTCTAATCTGAGCAAATAATCCAAGAAACTGTGTTATATGAAGAAGAACATGGCATCAGGATTAGAGGAAGGCTCATTAACAACTTGAGATATAAAGATAATACAACCTGCTTGGTGGAATCAAAGAAGGCTTGAAATAATTATTATTTATGAAAACCAAAGACTACAACCTTCAGTATGGATTGCACCTCAACGTAAAGAAAATTCAAATCTTCACAACTGGATCAATAAATAAATCATGATAAACTGAGAAAAGATTGAAGTTGTCAAAGAATTTCATTTTACTTGAGTCTACAATCAATGATCATCGAAGCAACTGCCAAGAAATCAGGTGGCATATTACATTAGACAAATCTGCAGCAACATACCTCTATAAATGTTAAAGAGCAAAGATGTCACTTTGAGGTCTAAGGTGTACCTGGTCCAAACCATCATATTTTCAATCTCCTCACATGCATTAAATGTTGGACAGTGAATAAAGCAGACATGAAGAATTGATGCATTTGAATTATGGTCTTGGCAACAAATATTGAAAGTACCATGAACTGCCAGAAGACCAAACAAATCTGTTTTTTTAAATGTTTTATTGTGAATTATGTGATAGTTTACATGGGAGAACATTCGTTTTTCATTCATTCTATCGTATATCGTTTCATTGCCACGGTTACAATCCCCTCCATGCATCATCAGTCAACCAAAGGGTATATCCTACAAGCCTGCCCCCCTCCGCCCCATCCCCCGGTCGTCAGCACACAGCCCCTCTCCCTCTCTTTGTCGAAAGTCCCCAGTTGCTCCATCTCTCCACGTCATGGTCTCTGCCTCCATCTCAGGCATCACAGCTTCTCTGGGTAGGGTCCTGCTCTCCGCTCTTCTCCTTTCATGGTCCCAGGGACCTCCGCTCCTAGACTGCAAAGTTAATCACTCCCCTCCTTGCTACAAAATGTCTACCTTTACATTTCCAACCCTCACAATCAGTCCTGATAACAATTATTCACTATTGTATCACAAGAGACCTATCCGCTTTTCATCAGCCCCGCCTAGAGAGATTGGATACTACTCAGTGGAGATTCTACCTGCCTCCACGCCCTCTGGATCTAGATTCCCTCTTGAAAGCAAATTTGTCTTGAAAGAAGTACAGCCACAATATTCCTTAGAAGTAAGAATGGAGAGATATTACCTCTCATACTTTGGACATAATGGTCAAAGGGACCAGAACCTAGAGACATACATCATGCTTGGTAAAATGAAGTTAGTGAAAAAAAGGGTGACCCCCAAGGAGAAGGATTGATAATGGCAGTAACAATGGGCTCAAACATAACAGCAATTGTGAGGATGGCGCAGAACCAGGCAGTGTTTCATTTTTTTATGCATAGGGTAGCTATGAGCTGGAGCCAATTTGAGAGCACTTAACAAAAAACATGAACATACACACTTGCAAATATACTAAAACATCTTCAACATGTAGAATAAAACAATAATAATAATATTAATAATACAATAATGATAACTACATATGGTACTACATTGAAGAGAGATAATCTGTATATGTGGGTGTATGTAGTTGTTGTTACTAAGTGCCATCAAGTCAGTTCTGACTTACAATGGCCCTGTATAGGGTTTCTGAGGCTTTCAAAAATCTTTTAGGGAGCAGAAAGCCTCATCTTTCTCCTGCAGAGTGGCTAGTGGGCTCAAATTGTAGACCTTCTATTTCAAAGTCCAGTGCTTATCTTATGGAACCACCGCATTTCGAAGGTATACAGTACGTTTAAAAAAAAAACAAAACATAAACCACTTCACACAGATAAAGAAAAAGAAAACAAAGATTGATGTTTACATACCAGAAGGCAGTATTTGTGAGGTAATATTCCTAATCCACTCTAGTTGAGTCAATTCATAGAAATCTTCTATAGGGTTTCTAGTGCTGTAAATCTTTACAGAAGCAAAAAGCCTCATCTTTCTACCATAGAGTGGCTGTTGGTTTTGAACTGATGACCTTTTGCTTTTTCTGACAGCGTCACTAGCT
Organism: Chrysochloris asiatica; assembly: GCF_000296735.1. NCBI lineage: Eukaryota > Metazoa > Chordata > Mammalia > Afrosoricida > Chrysochloridae > Chrysochloris > Chrysochloris asiatica. The sequence goes on along the minus strand of NW_006408644.1, from coordinate 88,952 downwards.
CCTTAAGGTAGCATTATGATTCCATTAATAATTGGATGATACAGGAGAAAATGATGGAGAGGTGGCTGCTGTTAAAGATGATGGGCCTGGTGTTGGAGATGATGGACCTGATGCTAGAAAGTCAGGGTTTGATTCTGGAGTAAATTTCTTGAAGTAGGCATAAAGGGAGATTTGTATGGAGGTCTTCTTCTTCTTCTTCTTCTTCTTCTTCTTCTTCTTCTTCTTCTTCTTCTTCTTCTTCTTCTTCTTCTTCTTCTTCTTCTTCTATCATAAATATTGTATAGTAGCTCAGGCCCTCAGTAACTGCATGGTAAATTTTTGTGCACCTCTCTGTTTTAGAAACTTGCTCTAACTTTGACATACCTGCTTTAATGAAACAAAAGACTCCAAATAACTAATCCACTCTAGTTGAGTCAATTCATAGAAACCCTCTATAGGGTTTCTAATGCTGTAAAATCTTTTCCTTGAACACTATTATCGGCTGTTCCACTTCCATAAAGTTGTTCCTTGGTTAGTTGTTTGGCATGGGAGTCAAGTAACTCTAGGAATCATTTTCACTAATGTATAAATGTAGTTGATTACCAATATCAACCACAGCTTACCTGGCTTTGTGGCATCATCAGCTGCAAACCCCTGAAAACATGAGCAAAATGGGGGAACAATTTGTTCCACCTTCGTTTCACATTTTGACTGTTTCACTTCATCTAAAGAATCAACAATATTTTTGATAGCATCATATATGTTATAATTCCTTCAAAACTCCCTTTAGTTCATCATATCATCCTGGGTAATCCTGATTGCTTGTGAGAAGATCCACTGTAACTAATAGGACTGAAAGGATCCATTGGCTGAAGTAATGATGTAATGTTGGGGGTGGGGATTGGGGAACGCTACCTTTACTTTGTGATGGAGGCCAACAAACGTTCTTGAATGTTCCGGTGCATTGTCAAGCACAAGGATAATCTTGGAAGGAATTTTCTTGGCCAAGCAACAATGATCAAAAGCCAGGACAAAATGGTTTAAGAACCAATCTTCAAAGGTAGTAATTGTAATCCAAGCTTTTATATGTGCCTTCAAAATAATGGGAAGCCATGCTTCAATAATACAGCAAAGTGCCTTTGACTTAGGAAGTAATACACAAGCACACACATGAACTTGAAATCCTTGTATGCATTACCCCAAAGCAATAATTTTAGCCTATCCTTCAAGGCCTTGTGGTCTGGTACTTTTTTTTTTTTTTTTCAGGCGTTCCCCTTTCCCCCAAACAAACCAGTCTCATCTACATTAAATATCTGGCCTGGCAAATAACCTCCTTCCTGACTAATTATTTTCAACTTTTCAGGAAAATCACTGGTAGAATTTACATCAGCACTCACTGCTCTATCATGAATTTTAATACATCAATTTGCCCTCACTTTGAAACAATTGAACCAACCACTCCTCACAACAAACTCTTCATCACAGTCACCTTCACTTAAATGGATGTGTGCTTTTGTAATGTAAATCATTGAAAAGGCTTGCACTAAAGTCAAGCTAATAGGCATATTACACTGATTTTGATCATCTAACCAAATGATCAATAGTCTTTCCATTTCAATAATTAAATCACTATGTTGCTTAGTAATAATTGTAGCTTTCATTGGGGCAGAGCCTTTCACATGCTCCATTAATCTCATTTTATCCTTTAAAATTGTTCAGATCACTGACTTTTCTAATGCTTTTTCCAGTGACCAATGGCATTTCACCTCTTTTTTTTTATCACAGTATTATTTCTGCTTTATTTTCTATTATGATTATTTTCCTTTTCTTTGATGCATCACCTGCACTTAGATCACATTTAGGCTTTGGAGACATGGTTACAAGGAGACATAAGAGGGGAATTAAAAAAAACACAGTTACACAACTAACATAACAGTGTTAATGGCAGTCCATTAAGATTCAGTCACAAAGTTTTGTGTGTGTTTCTTGTTAGGAACCATTGTATTTAACTCAACTTTTTAATACAATTGGCTTTATTTATTTTTTTTAATACAATTGGCTTTATTCTTAAGTATTATTCTTAAATCCATTCTTAAGTATGAGCTATCTGTAAATTGGAATTTCTTAATCCAAGGATTTACTGTATTTTGAGTGAGATGCTAATGAATAAAACAATGTACATGATATCAATGACCACTCTAGAGATGAATTAGAATGTGTACATACCTACAGAGCTTTCTGTGTACCCAAAACATCTGCTTTTATTTGCACAAAGGTACTATATTGTAAAACATGAGAAAAATTACTTTGAGTGGATTGCTCTTCTTGCTTCACCTCCCTAAGAAACTATTAAACTACATTCCATTATGCTGTTTGAATTTGGTGGGTGTTCCTCTCTCAGAATGGCTGCTTTTGCACTCCAATGTTCTTCTTCCACATGTTTCTCATATTGTTCTACCTTCTGCTTCCTTTAAAACATAGATCCAGAAAGAAAATTCTAAATGAAAAAAGAAGGTTTAAATATAGTAGTTAGGTGCCATCGAGTTGGTACCGACTCCTAGCAACCCTATACACAACAGAACAAAACATTGCCTGATGCTGGGCCAACCTCACAATCGTTGCTAAGCCTGAGCCCATTGCTGTCGCCACTGCCGCCGATATGCCAGTCCATCTCATTGAGGGTCTCCCTCCTTTTCTCTGACCCTCCACTTTACTAAGCATGATATCTGTCTCCAGGGACTGGTCCCTCCTGATAATATGTATGAAATGAGAGATGAAGTTTGGTCATCCTGGCTTCCAAGGAGCACTCTGGCTGCACTTCTTCCAACATAGATCTGTTTGTTTTTTGACAGTCCATGGTACTTTCAATATTCTCCCCCAATACCATAACTCAAATGCATGAATTCTTCTATGGTCTTCCTTATTCACTGTATAACTGTATAGGTATATGAAGTTATTGAAAATACCATGGCTTGGGTCAGGCGTACCTTAGTCCTCAAATCACATCTTTGCTCTTCAACACTTTAAAAAGGTCTTGTGCAGCAGATTTGCCTAATGCAATACATTGTTTGATTTCTTGACTGCTGTTTCCATGACTGCTGATGGTTGATACAAGCAAAATGAAGTTTTTGAAAACTTCAATTTTTTCTCCCTTGATAAGAATGTTGTTTATTGGTCCAGTGGTGAGGATTTTTGTTTTCTTTACAGTGAGATGCAACCCATACCAAAGGCTGTGGTCTTTGACCTTCATCAGTAAGTATTTTAAGTCCTCTTCATTTTCAGCAAACAAGGTTGTATCACCTGCATATAGCAGATTGTTAATGAGTCTCCTCCAATCCTGATGCCACATTTTTCTTCATATAACCCAGATTATTTGCTCAGCATAGAGATTGAATAAGTATGGTGAAAGAATGCAACATTGGTGCATACTTTCCATAATTTTAAACCATTTGAGTGTTGTTCCCTTGTTCTGTTTGACCTACTGTCTCTTGGTCTATGTACAGGTTCCTCATGAGCACAGTTAAGTGTTCTGGAATATTCACACTTAGCAATGTTGTCCATAGCTTGTCATGAGTCACACAATCGAAAGCCTTTGCATAGTCAATAAAGCACAGGTAAACATCTTTCTGGTATTCTCTACTTTCAGCCAAGATCCAGCTGACATCAGCAATGATATCCCACATTCCACGGCCTCTTCTGAATCTGGCTTGAACCTCTGGAAGTTCTCAGTCAATGTATGGTTATATTCATTTTTGTACTACCTTCAGTAAAACTTTACTTGAATGGGATGTCAATGATATTGTCTGATGATTCCCGCATTCCATTGGGTCATGTCTCTTTGGAATGGGCACAAATATTACCCTCTTCCAGTCAATTAACCAGGTAGCTGTCCTCCAAATATCTTGGCATAGATGAACGATTGCCTCCAGTGCTGCATCAGTTTGTTTAAATATATTCCCTGTGCCATGTTTTTTGTCAATGCTTTCAATGCACCTTGGACTTCTTTCTTCAGAATTATTGACTCTTGATTATATGCTACCTCTTGAAATGGTTGAATATCGTACAACATTTTTTTATTTCTCTGTGTATTCCTTCCATCTTCTTTTTATACTTTCTTCATCTTTCAATAATCTGCCCATAGAATCTTTCAATACCAAAAGTCAAGGTTTTAATTTTTTCTTCTGTTCCCTCAGCTTGAGAAACACTGAGTATGATCTTTACTTTTGGTTTTCTAACTCCGGGTCTTTGTACATTTCATTATAGTATTTGACTTTGTCTTCTAGAAGTGACCTTTGAAATTTTCTGTTCAGCTCTTGTACCTCCTTACTTCTTACATTAGCTTTAGCATCTCTATGCTGGAGAGCAAGTTTCAGAGTCTCTTCTGGCTTCCATTTTGGTCTTTCCCTTCTTTTTTGTCTTCTTAATGACTTTTGCTTTCTTCCTGTATGATGTTCTTGATGTCATCCCACGACTCTTCTGGTCTTCGGTCTTTAGTGTCTAATGTATCAAATCTGTTCTTCAGATGATCTCTAAATTCAGGTGGGATATATTCAAGGTCATATTTTGGTTCTAGTGGACTCTTTAACATTTTCTTCATCTTCTGCCTGAATTTTCATATGAGCAGTTGATGGTCTGTTTTACAGTCTGCCCCTTGCCTAGTTTTGACTGATGATATGGAGATTTTCTACTATCTCTTTCCAAAGATATAGTCAATTTCCATCTGGTGATGTCCATGTCTATAGTTGTCTAAATGTAAAGACCAAAGTCATTAGTCTTACAAAATTTTATCATGTGATCTCCAGCATCATTTCTATGAACAAAGCCACATTTTCCAACCACTGATCCTTCGTATTTGTTTCCAACCTTTGCTTTCCAAATTGCCAGTAATTAGCAATACATCTTGATTGTGTGTGCCATCAATTTGAGACTGAAGGAATTGGTAGAATTCTTCAATTTCATCACTGGCTTTAGTAGTTGGTCCATAAATTTGAATAATAATGGTATTAACTGGTCTTCCTTGTAGGTGTGTGGATATTATCCCACCATAGACAACATTGTACTTCATGACAAATCTTGATATGTTCTTTTTGATGACTAGTGCAATGCCATTCCTCTTCAATTTGTCATTCCTGGCATAGTAAACCAGATTCAAAATAGCCAATACAAGTTCATTTCAGATCACTGATGCCTAGGATATCAATGTTTATGCATTCCATTTCATTTTTGGCAATTTCCGATTTTCCTAGATTCGTATTTCTTACATTCCATGTTCTGATTATTAATGGATGTTTACAGTTGTTTCTCTTCATTTTGAGTTGTGCCCCATTAGCAAATGAAGGTCCAAGTGTTTTACTCCACTTGTGTCATCATGGTCAACTGTACTTTGAAGAGACAGCTCTTCTCCAGTCGCATTTTGAGTGCCTTCCAATCTGTAGGTCTCATCTTCTGGCACTATATCTGACAATATTCTGGTGTTCTTAATCAAGTTTCAATACTGAATAATCTAGTGCTGACAGTGTTTCACTCCTATTCATAAGATTTTCAGTCACTAAATATTCGTAAGTAGTACATCTCCCATTCTTCTTAGTCTGTCTTTGTCTGGAAGCTCATCTGAATCCTGTCCACCGTGGGTGACTCTTCTGCCATTCAAAATACCTGTGGCATAGCTTCCAGAATCACAGAAACACATAAGGTACCACAGTACAACAAACTGACAGAATAAAGGAAGGTTTAGTGGGATAGAAAAAGGAAAATCAGAGAAGGAATGATTATATAAAAGCTCTTGCTAACTTCTTTCAATGCATATAACATTTTCTTTTCTCTAGTTCAAAGTATGGAGTGGAGACAAAGATTTAGGGGGAAGGATGCAGTCTCACCTTAACATCCATACCCACACCTTATATTTTACACATTACAAAATAAATCGTATTTATCAAAATTGTTCCAGCTAATGTTTCAGCTCCTATCCTCTGTGCCATATTCTTACTTTCTGGCATTGAATTTTCAAGGATAGATGAGACATTTCCATTTTTCTTATTATTTACAATTTCTTCCAGAGCATATAAAACATGTAACAACAATGAAACAGCAAGTGGTTACCATGTTCACACAGTTCTACCTGCCTTCATTCAATCTCTGTACAGGCTGATGATGGGAATGATGCAAGAATAAGATTCTCCAAGCTAGTCTATAAAATTATTCCATCTTTTGAAGAATGTTTATGTTCAAACTGACTGAAAATGTTTCTATCAACAAGAAAAGATTTCCTGTGATGCACTTCTTATTTTTTCCTGTGATGCACTTTTAACAGAGAGCAAAATTACTCTTGATTACTTTAGAACATTGCTTTAGTCCTAGTGTAGCACTGTGGGTTAATGCACTGGACTGCAAAGTCTTTTGAACCACAAAGTCAGCTGTTCAGGCTCACCAAGCATTCCTCGGAAACCCTATACAAGGGTGGCCATGGGTTGGAACTGCCTTGAGAGCACTTAACAACAACAAAAACAACTTCAGCATATAGTCAGGGTGTATGCTAAAATCTAAGCAGACATAATTTCATAGTCAGATTTATGCATTCTCTCTCACCACGTAATGACAGAGAAGTAGCAATTGCTCAAATATTTATTATGTCAGCTCACACCAAATCTGCTGACTTGACAAATACTTCATAAATGCCAGTCAATCAATCCATCGTCTGTTACCTTTGCTGTTGTTGCTAAGTATCAATGAGTTGGTTCCGACTCATAGTGACCCTGAATAGGATTTCTGAGGCTGTGAACCTTTACAAGAGTAGAAAGCCTCATGTTTCTCTTGCAGAGCTTCTGGTGGGTTCCTCAACTTATTTACTAATAAATGCCTTCAATGGATGATGGTACTTCGATTCAAATACCAATTTCCAAATCATTTATTCTCTATCTTTAATGATCTTCACAGATTTTACTGACACTGGGGAAGATGGTAATTTTTTTTTTTTTTTAATTTCAACACAAATTTTGAAGCAAGCTTGACTCTTGTTTCTTGTGCTAAGAAAGTTGGCACTATGATGAGAAAAGAGGTAACTAGACTCAACCATCAAAATTGGATTTCAGAATGAAAAATGAAGTAAACTATGGCACTGCAGGCGATCCCATTTTCAATTAAACAGAGACATCTGTAATTTGCACATTTTGTATTGTGAAAGAATAATTTCAATGTCCAATCTGAAACTTCATCCAGATATCTGAGATCCAAGCTGTGCCCTTTCTGTCTCTTTAATTATTGCACTAATAAAGATTCTGCAACCAGAACTTAGCTGACAATTTGGTTGATGATGCATGAACCACAACAGAAAGCACTTTGGCTCTTCTTGAGTGGTCTTGGCACTGAATTCTTAATAGAATCAAAAAGCTGAGTCCATCAGAAAATTAAGATATAATTCAAATGTACTCGTAGGAGGCATGTGTAGCATTTTCAGGACATTTGGACTTTAATGTGGTGCCTTGGTCATGATTTAGGGTTTATAAATAAAATAGCAGAGAAAGGAAAGAAGATGTAGACATTCACCTCATGTCAAAACAACTTTGCAAAACCCAATGGATTAAAAAATGCCTGTCTAAATTAATGATATGATCAATACAGTAATTCTCAAGCCTACATGAATGTTGAAAACTCAGAATTTCCTCAAAAGCACATATACTTAAGGCTGGTCAATTAATAAAAAAATGGGCTTTTTAAGTAAAGAGTACAATTTTATGCTAATGAGTATTCTATAGGATAGATATCTATCTTCATCTGACTGTACCTTGATTAATAAAAAGGCTGGGTTTTCAGTGAAACCACATAATATCTATTTCCTTCCTCTATTTTCAATAGCAAGCCACTCAATTTTTGCTCTCCTCTCCACTATGACTCATGAACAAATTCCACTGTTCTTTAAATTAGCAAATTAGTCATTCTTAATTCCAACAGAATCCAACTGACACATTTCCTACCTGCCCTTTCTCTTCTCCTTTCTGCCAATAGTAGTGTTTTTCATACACAAACTTCATACATTTGTAGGTCACCTTAGATTTCTATTCTAAATAGTGATAATTTCAGTTATGACACATCCTTGGGCTTTATGCTACAAAAAAGAAGCCCACAGGATCATGTTCCTATGTGAGAAGAACAAGGACAAGGGGACACAGCCATTAACCTTTAGAGAGTGTCATCTATGTGGCAGACCTGATGCTAACAGACAGATATTATCCAATTCAATCCTTAAAACAATCCCAGGAACATAATTTTTTTACCATTTTACAAATGAAAAAACTAAAGTTTCAACGTAATTTTATTAGACTTCATATTCCTGTACAGTATGAATCATACGAAACACTTTGATGGACTGTTTCCACTTAGGGAGTTGAAAACATATTCATTAGGTTATAGGATGACCAAGTTGTGTAGGGTTGCTAATGCCCTTCCAAATAGGAGCAAAACTTAAAATGAGAAATAGTCATTTAATACAAGAAGTAAAGTGAGGTTCAGTAGGAATTTTTACAGATAAATGCAAAGAGGCTTGATCATTTTTAGAAAACTGACTAGTTTATGTAATCACTTTGCTTGATGCCCACTATATTGAAAACTCCAACTGCTGGTTTTGTTAGAGGGTCTCTATGAGAACCCACTGGAAGGCACTTAACAACAACAACAGAGTACATTGTTGTTGCTAAGTGACTTCCAGTCTTTTCCAACTCATAGTGACCATGCTCAGGATTTCCAAGGAGCATCTGGTGGGCCTGAACCATGACCTTGTGGTTCGTGAAGCCCAGTGTTGATCCTACAGTGCCACACCAGGAGTCCAACAGAGTACATAGAGATTAATAGAAGAAAGGGATGACAATTTATAGGGGCATACTGAGTTTAGAACCAGACATGTTAAGTTTAAATTAGCATGAGAAAATCCAGGTGATAATTTCTAGTAGACAGTTGGATATAGAGGTTCATAGTTTAAGAGAGAGAGAGAAACTAGTTATGCAAATTTTAAGTCGGGGATTATCAGTTTATGGGAGAAGACGACACTGCTCAAGAAAAGCATGTAAAATGAAAAGAGGACTGAAAACAAGGTCTTGTAGATGGGAAAAGAGTGTGGGGAGAGAACACTGGCTGAGCATTTTCTTTGTGACAAGCACTTCGCCAGGTGATTTTGCATATAGTTATTAGTGAAGTAAAGTGAGAAGAAATTATTTAGTGGAAACCCTGGAAGACAGCTTCAAGAAGAAGGCAGTTGTCAAGAGTCAAAAGTCAAAGATCAGTTATCTAAGAAAGAAAATTGTCCAATAGATTTGGAAGTTAGGAGATTTTGTTAGCCATTTGAGTGTAATAGTGTAGGAGGAAGTCAGATTGCTATGGGTAAGGGAGTTGAAAAAGTATAGGTAGTTATTTTAGATAAGGTTCTTATTTCTAAGATGTCTTACAATAAAAAGAGAGCACATAGAGGAGGAAACAGCAAAATACTTGTATGTCATAGCAACATTCCCATTATAAGAAACATAAATGCTGACAATTAAATTCCTATTTTTTGCTCTTGAGTCACCCACAACATTAAAGACAGCACTGTTATCTTCTCTGGCCCTATCTGAATTGTTATTGACTTTAACAATTTGACCAGCTTCAGGTCTGCAGCCATGTATCAAGGTATTAATTGTTTCTGCTTCTCCTTTATGGTCCCTATTTATTCATGTTAACTTTTTTGCCTGAGCTAATCAGTCTCTGATTCCTATAATTTGACTTTATTGTACCTATTTTATATCACTATACATAAGACTGGTAATCCAGTTATTGGTTGTGTTTACTGTAATCCAAATCATTCAGCATTTGAATGCCCCACTCCCTTAGAGATGTCACACTTAACTGTCACTATTAAATAGCATCACTTGCCCCCATTTCGACTAAGCCCATATAATATATCTGAGGAAAAAGATACTGGTTGAAATAATTATTCTGTCGTGAACTTTAAAAGTATTATATACTAAACCATCACTTAAAGCATCTCAGTTTCTCCTATCCTTGCTTTCTATCTTCCCTCTTCTTGTTAACCAGTTCTTCACAACTAGTAGCAATTTGATAACAAATTTTGTGCATTTCACAAGTTGTCTTTTTGATGTCTGCATGTTATTTCCTGTTCCTATTGTGTTGGAGTCACCAAAGATGGAAAGTAAATGTTTTGCACTCATTATTTTTCTTTTGTCATTATCAAAAATGCTAAACATAATGGAAAAGTAACTTTTTTTTTCTCTCTCAAAACCCTAATATACTGACTCTAGATACAGTGATCTCTCTAAAGCAAAAATTCCTATCCAATCACCATCCCATAATGTGATTGTCTATGTATCTGTGAATCATACATATGAGGCTAAAAATAGGGTTTTGCAAAATAATAATTGATATGCATTTTCCACATTGGCAAATAATGGTACTTATATTTATTAAAGCTTTGTTTTCAGCCTTTAATTAGTCTTTATAATAACAATTAATATTTTCTTCTGCATACTCTACAATTGCTAGCTTTAGAGAAATAGAGAAATTTGGTAATTAGCATTCAGACTGCTATTGAAAATGAGAAAGTACTGAAGTTACAAATAGATGTAATGGTAATTACTGAATTTCTATAGTCCAATTCTTATTGACTTCTCAGAACTAAACAAATTGACTAAAGTAACCAGTTTAAAATTGGAATGCTAAAATTTTGTGGAAATAGGCAAAGAAAAATACTGTGTTGGTCAGTTGAGATATTACATTGTCCATTATACAAAACAGTTATTTTAAATCGTTGTCTATGCCCTTCAATGCAAATTTTTAATTATTTCAGGAGTTGTTAACATGTAATATTTGTCCTTTTGTGACTAATTTAACGTCAGTATAATATTTTCAAATGTATAGAAAAAATTTTATTAGTAGTTGCAAGGGAGAAGCAGGAGGGAGGGGAAAAGGGGGATTCATTGCTTAGGGAACGTTAAACTTCAGTTAAGAATGAGTGAAAAGTTTGGAAACAAATGGTGATGGTAGAACAATATAATAAACATAATTAATATCATTACATTGCAGTGGTAAATGTTTTATTGCATATATTTTTGTTATTTTTTGTTAAGTGCCATCAGTAGGTTCTGACTCATACCTACCTTATATAAGATTTCTGAGGAGTAGCTGATGGGTTTGAATCACTGATCTTAAAGTTAGCACTCTGATGCTTATCCTACAGCACCACACCAGGACCCCATTACATATATATTTACCACAATAATTAAAAAGTTGTTATCAACATACTATACTTTTTTAAAAAACCAAATTTATTGTTCATTTACTTTACTTGAAACTGTTCATTATAATTTATAATGGAGTGCAAGTTTCACAAAATCAAAGTACCAGTAGGATATTGTCATTATAGAAATGTTGGAAACCGCTGAACTAAAGCTTGGTATATACAAATTTCTCTTTTGAAACCTTACATAAATCTATCAGATAACATCATATAAGAGCCATTCTATTTTCTCTGTGTTCATTTCAAATGACCCTCATTATTTTATCAGCCAACAAATGAAAGAAAGTAAAAATAATTATTTATAAAATGAACAAGATTAGCAGGGTGATGTGATTAGTGAATAGTATCTCAAAGCCAAATGTACACATCTTTAAGACCATAGAACCAGAAATTTCTTAACCACACTACAATTTCTCATTTTAATACAAGTATAAAACTCTTCTGAAACTCCCCCATTACTATTTGGTTTAACTCTCTAGATCCAGAAGATAGTTGGAGGGGTTTTGCTTAGAGAAACCAGGGAAGTCATAATTTCAGGGGTCAAGAAAAGAACACTTGTTTTTTTTTTCTGTTCAAAGCAAGATTTTAATTCCTTTGCACTTGCCTCAATATGGAAGAAAATACACTCATGCACACTCACACTCAAGCTTTTCATTAACAGGTTCACTTTTCTGTAAAGTCTGAATTTTATCTGAATCACAGAAACTTCAGTCTACAGGTACAGTCTTCAGAAATCTGGATAAAGTTGCAAGGCTATTGAAAAATGCTTTAGATTTTGACAGGGTTCAAAAGCTGAGACATTCATTTGACAATGTAATTTTTAAAAACAAACAAACAAACATTTTATTATGAATTAGGTGAAAGTTTCAGAACAAGTCAATTTTCCATTTAATAATTCATGCATGATTTGTTTTTTATGTCATTGATTGCAATTCCAGCAATGCAACTGCACTTAGCCAATTTTCTCCCTGTGTTTCCCATTTTGATTCTTCCTTCTTTCCTGACTCTTCTTGTTTTCTAAAATTCGTCCTGGGGAAATGCTGCCCCTTTGATCGCAAATGGTTCTTTATTCTAAGGAGCATGTACCTCCCTAGTGTTATCTAGTGTTACAGTATACCTCATTTGAAAATTGAGTTGCCGAGGTGAATTTAGTACTAGGTCTTCAGGTTTGACGGGTGACTAAGAGCCATAGTTTCATGGGTTCTATCAGTCTTTGTCCTACCAGTAAGGACAGTCTTTTTTTTTTTTTTTTTTTAATGATTTTGAATTGACTTTTACATTTATCTCTCACTAAGTATGGTACTATAGGATAAGCATTGGACTGCTAACCACAAAGTTGGCAGTTCAAAACCAACTGTCACTCCTTGGAAAGCCCATGGCAATAGAAAACAACAACAGTGTGGACCTTCTGATATGGTCCTTTTCAGAGCAGTTGGTAGTGGTTGTTGTTGTTAGGTGCCATCGGGTTCGTACCGACTCATAGCAACCCTAGGCACAACAGAATGAAACACTGCCCAGTCCTGGGCCAACCTCACTATTGGTGCCAAGCTTGAGCCCATTGATGCTGCCACTTTGCCAATCCATCTCACTGGGGGTTTTCCTCTTTTTCTCTGATCATCCACCTTACCAAACATGATATCCTTCTCCAGCGACTGGTCCCTCCTGACAATATGTCCGAAGTATGAGAGACTTAGTTTGGCCATGCTGGCCTCCCAATGAGCACTCTGGCTGCACTTCTTCTAACACAGATCTGTTGATTCTTTTGGCAGCCCATGGTACTTGCAATATTCTCTTCCAACACCATAACTCAAATACGTCAATTCTTCTACCGTCTTCCTTATTCACTGTCCAGCTTTCACATGCATATGAGGTTATTGAAAATACCATGGCTTGGGTTGGGCACACCTTAGTCCTCAAGCTGACACCCTTGTTCTTCAACACTTAAAAAAGTTCTTGTGCAGCAGTTTTGCCTAATGCAATACATTGTTTGATTTCTTGACAGGTACTTCCATGAGTGTTGATCCAAGAAGAATGAAGTCCTTGACAACTTCAATATTTTCTCCATTGATAAGAATTTTGTTTATTATCCAGCAGTGAGGATTTTTGTTTTCTTTACTTTGAGATGCAATCCATAGCAAAGGCCATGGTCTTTGATCTTCATCAGTAAGTATTTTAAGTCCTCTTCACTTTCAGCAAGCAAAGTTGAATCATCTGCATATCACAGGTTTTAATGAGTCTTCCTCCAATCCTGATGCCATGTGTTTCTTCATCTAACCGAGCTTCTTAGATTATTTGTTCAGCAAACAGGTTGAATAAGTAAGATAAAAGAATACAACCTTGTCTCACAACTTTCTTAATTTTAAACTATTCAGTGCCCCCATGTTCTATTCAAACAACTGCCTCTTTGTCCATGTACAGATTCCTCACGAGCACAAATAAGTGTTCAGGAATACTCATACTTCGCAATGTTGTCCATAGCTTGTCATGATCCACACAATCAAAAGGCTTTGTGTAGTCAATAAGGCACAGGTAAACATCTCTCTGGTATTCTCTGCTTTCAGCCAACAATGATATCCCTTATTCCACGTCCTCTTCTGAATCCTACTTGAAACTCTGGAAGTTCTCTGTCAATGTATGCTTGCAGCCATTTTGTATTACCTTTAGTAAAATTTACTCGCATGGGATATCAAAGATATTGTCCCATGATTTCTGCATTCTGTCAGGTCACCTCTCTTTGGAATGGGCACAAATACGCATCTCTTCCAATCAGTTAGCCAGATAGTTGTCTTCCAAATTTCTTGGAATAGATGAGTGAGTGCCTCCAGTGCCACCTCACTTTCTTGAACAATTTCAATGTTTATGACATTAATTCCTGGTGCCTTGTTATTTGCCAACTCTTTCAATGCACCTTGGGCTTCTTCCTTCAGTATCATTGGCTCTTGATCATATGCTACCTTTTGAAACGGTTGAATATCAACCATTTCCTTTAGGTACAGTGATTCTTTGTATTGCTTCCATCTTCTTTTGATGCTTTCTGTATCATTCAGTACCTTGACCAGAGAATCCTTCAATAATGATAGTTGAGGCTTGAATTTTTTCTTCAGTTCCCCCAGCTTGAGAAATTCTGAGCATATTCTTCCCATTTGGTTTTCTGACTCCAGATTTTTGCTTGTTTCGTTGTGTTATTTGACTGTCTTTTCGAGCTGACCTTTGAAATTTTCTGTTCAGCTCTTGTACCTCCTCATTTCTTCCATTTGCTTTAGCATCTCTATGCTGGAGAGCAAGTTTCAGTGTCTCTTCTGACATCCAATTTGGTATTTTCTGTCTTTCTTGTCTTCTTAATGACTTTTTGCTTTCTTCCTGTATGATGTTCTTGATGTCATCCCACAACTCTTTTGGTTTTTGGTCTTTAGTGTTTAATGTATCAAATCTGTCCTTCAGATGATCTCTAAATTCAGGTGGAATATATTCAAGGTCATATTTTGGCTCTCCTGGACTTGTTTTCATTTTCTTCAGCTTCAGCATGTAAGCAATTGATGGTCTGTTCCACAATCTGCCCATGGCTTTGTTTTGGCTGATGATATGGAACTTTTCTGTCATCTGTTTCTACAGATGTAGTTAATTTTATTTCTGTGAGGTCCATGTGCACAATCATCTCTTACGCTTCTATAGAAGGTATTTGAAATGAACAAATCTTTTTTTTTTTTTTTGCAGAATTCTATCATGCGCTCTCCAGTATCATTTCTATCAACAAGACCATATTTTCCAACTACTGATCCTTACTCTTTATTTCCAACCTTTGCATTTCAATCACCAGTAATGATCAATACATCTCGATTACATGTTTGATCAATTTCAGATTGAAGGAGTTGGCAGAATTCTTCAATTTCATCCTCACTGGCTTTAGTAGTTGGTGCATAAATTTGAATAATAGTGGTGGTCTTCCCCGTAGGCACATGGATATTATTCTGTCACAGACAGCGTTATACCTCATAAATGATCTTGATATGTCCTTTTTGACGATGAAACAATATCATTACTCTTCAATTTGTCATTCCCGGCATAGTAAACCATGTGGTTGTCAGATTCAAAATTGCAATACCAGTCCATTTCAGCTCACTAATGCCTAAGATATCTATGTTTATGCATTCTATTTCATTTTTGACAGTTTCCAATTTCCTAGATTCATGTTTCATACATTCCATGTTCCGATTATTAATGGATGTTTACAGCTGTTTCTCTTCATTTTGAATTGTGCCCCATCAGCAAATGAAGATTCCGTGGGCTTTACTCCCATGGGCTTTACTCCATTCATGCCATCACGGTCAACTCTACTTTTAGGAGGCAGCTCTTCCCCAGTCACATTTTTAGTGCCTTCCAACCTGAAGGGCTCATTTTTTGGCACTAATATCTGACAGTGTTTCTCTGCTAATCATAAGGTTTTCAGTGACTAAATATTCTGAAGTAGTTCGTTCTCCTTCTTCTTAGTCTGTCTTTGTCTGGAAGCTCATCTGAAACCTATCCACCATGGGTGAGTCTGCTGGTATTTAAAATACCCATGGCATAGTTTCCAGATTCACAACTCACAAGCCACCACAGCACGACACACGAGTAGTGGATTGGTAGTATCTGGCCACTGTATAGTTCTTCTGGTCTCAAATTCATGGAAAGTGAAGTTTCCATGGTCCATTTGTCCATTATAATGGTTTCCATGGATCTTGGATTGAAAATGTGATTTATAATGGAGGCAAAAAGACGACTATTTGAACATAAACAATTTTACTTCTCTTGACTGATTTCCTGAAAACAGTTGGCTGTGTTAAAATATCATAAAATTAGATGACTACAGAAAAATTAAAGGCAGTTAGTGTAGTGGAATTCTGGTGTGGCACTGTGGGTTAATGCATTGGACTTCAAGTTGGTTTGATCTGCAAGGTCAGTGGTTCAAGCTCACCAGCTGCTGCTCAGAAGCCCTATACAGCGTCACTATGGGTTGGAACCAACGTGACAGCATTTGACAACAACAACAGCAACATACTCCTGCCAGTATTATATATTAACATGTTTCAAAATCAGTTGTGAGGGGATACTCAAACAGCTTCCTTCCATATGAGTTGGCACTTCAGCATTGCTACTGGTGGTAGTAGTGGTGGTGGTGTGCTTTGGAGTTGGTTCCTACTCATAATGACCCTGTGTAGGGTTTTTGAGTAGAAAATCTTTTTGGGAGCAGAAAGCTTCATCTTTCTCCCATGGAACGGCTGGTAGTTTGGAACTGCTGACCTTTAGGTTAGCAGCCCGACTCATAAACATTATGCTACCAGAGTCAGTTAAAGCTTGGAGAAAAGTTACTGTGTTATTTTGCTTTTATTCTTTATCTGAAGGGTCAGAGGGCAGAAAGTTTTAAGGCAGCTGTGAATCTAGAACAGAATTCCCACCCATTTCTGTACATCCCCAAGGTATGCAGTAAGGTATAATTTTGTACTTCGTTGTTTTCCAATTACTGTTGTTTCCTTAGGATGAAGGATATGACTTCTATGCCTCTGTGTAACCCTAATAAATCACAGAGCTCTACATAGCCAAACCTTGTCGGGGGCTGGCCTCGACATGGGGGTTCGGTTCATGAAGGAGGGAGATCTGGCGGCAACAGCGACAGATAAAGAACACACACAAAGATGCAAAGAGCGAGACAAGAAGACACCCTGAAACCAGAGTGGATGCGACACTGGCGGGCAGAACCTGGACTACCGGCATCGTGGGCCCTGCAGGCAATAAAGCACCACCCTGCAAACCTTAACGCATGACTTGCCAGCTGTAACGCCTCGCATGCCAGCCTTAATGCATGGCAGCCATAACGCATGGCCTGCAAGCCATATTGCATGCGGGCTTGGGTCTGCGCCTCCATTTTATTTCAGGGAGGAGCTTTACACAAAGGAAGGCGGGGTTTGTTAAGACGGGGTACAGAAGTGAAATGTGATTGATCGTTCAACACAAGACACAAGGATTTACAGGTACAAATTCTAAAACATACATCACAAATTGTCTTGAAAATCTAACATCTGTAATTTTCCAGAAATTCAAGCAAATTATTACATGGTACTTTTCAGGTTCAAATCCCAGGGCAGCAACTCGGTTTCTCCATACCTATAGCACCTAATCTCGAATGGGGGAAGGTGAAAAGGATTGAAAGGAATCCCGCTGTGTCGGCTGCCAGGGCCAGGTCTGCAGGAGGAAGCTAGGTGCCTAGGTGAATGGGCTGCACCTGGAAGCAATTTAAGACAGCAGTCCTTTTGTTCTTTAAACAAAAACCTGGACGTCACCAATCTACTTTGAGTTAATTCCTTGGGCAGCCTGGCTCCAGCAAGGCTTTTGGAACTTTCTACAGCCTCTGCTTTAGGAGCAGTTTTTTGTTTTAATATTTGTCCATGGGTATCTTGGGTTCATGTATTAAGTTAATATCAAACATAGCTGAATAATTTGATAAAGAACAGTTTGGACATACTAGCTCAGTGTCCAGAGTTTGTTCCTCAGAGAGATTTGTTCTTAGAACCTTAAGCACTGCCAACACAGGGGAGACATTAAGAGGGGCACATAAGAAACCATTTTCTCAGAGGCTGCAATTACAGGGGTTTGAAGCATAGAGTGAATTAATAGGACTAAAGAGAATTATACAGAGCTAGCCCCACAGTGAGTTCATAACAGCCAATGACCCAGGACGTCTGGAGGTTACTTCCTTGAGCCCACAGGGTCTCTGACCAGCAGGTCGGAGTGCGGCCATGTGCTGGAATTTTCGTCCATGACACTGGTCCTAAGCACCCCAATACCTGCTGTCTGTAACAAAACCTATTAATGAAATTGCATTTTTAAAAAAATGATAAATTCTAGAAAGCTTAGGTAGGCCCAGGAGATATACATAGCACTCCAAATACAACACTTAGCAGAGATTTGATGTAAACAAAGTTTCTTGCCATAGCAACTGATCAATATCTCTATTGCTAATCTACTCAATTTTTTATTTGCTATAGTCTAAGTGTGGCACTGTGGGTTAATACACCAGACTGCAAAGCTGTTTGAAATGCAAGGTCAGAGGTTCAAGCTCACCAGCCACTCCTAGGGTTGCTATGGGTTGGAACCAACTCAAAGGCACTTAACAACAACAACATAGTGCTTTCTCTATTCACTTCCTCTTTCCTTATCTGTGGCACACTGCCTACCTTATGAACAGAAACTGCCTCCATTCACAGACCACTCTAGAATGAATGGCTAGCAATCCAGTAGCTCTATTCCCTCCTTCCCATTCATTTCCTTCAGAGGGAAATGTTCAGAGTCCCTTGATAGGCATAGTTCTTTCTCTTCCTTGGATTGCTTTCTTGCATGAAATTCTTATAAAACATCTCTTATTACATTTGATACTCCCAATAGTACCGAGCACACTCCTGGAGACATTTTAGGTGCTTACAATCTATATTCTGGTAGAAAATATGTGAAGGTTTTTCTTGTTTCATATTCAGTACCTTATATCAATTCTCCTTCAATCTTCCTTATTCACTGTCCAGCTTTCACATGCATATGAGGTGATTGAAAATACCTTGGCTTGGGTCAGGCAAGCCTTAGGCCTCAAAGTGGCATCTTTCATCTTTGTTCTTTAACACTTTAAAGAGGTAAATTTGCCCAATGTAATAGTGTATGCTTGTTGTTGTTGTTAAGTGCCTCTGAACCAGTTCAGACTCATAGTGACCCTGTATAGGGTTTCTGAGGAGCAGCTGGTGGGTTTGAACTGCTAATCTTGTGGTTCACAGTCCACTGTTGATCCTACAGCGTGTACAGTTAGGGAAAAAAACATCCTAAAACCATGTTGGGTGGATCCAGTTGAAACTCATGCTGCCTAATTTCAGCTGTTTCTCCCTTGCTAGTGAGCATTTTTTTTTTTTTTTTTTTTTTTTTTGGTATTCCTTTCTACTGACTTCCTATTGAGTTTATTACAGTGAACTGTTCCATTGCCATCTCAAAATTTCCAACCATTCAGTTTCTGTTTTGTCTTCAAAACCACCCCTGTGAGATACCTCACTTTCTAATTTCCTGAGAAGAGTAAGAGACATAAATGTCTACATCTTTTCTCCTCTTGACATCAAAATAATTATCACTCTATTTTCCCAACTATTGTATAACTTTAAAAATGACACTCCTTTTTGCCTGTGTTCATCATCTCACTTTTGCTTGTGATTCCATCTTGTCCCATTTCCAGTAAGATTTTGTCCCATCATTTATACCTGGAATTATTAACTCAAGGTTTGATGCTATCCACCAAACTTGCTTTGATTGTTGTGCATAGTTTTTTTTTTGTGTGTGTGTGTGTGTGTGTGTGTTATTTTAATGTTTTTAGACAGGATACACATTTAAGGCTTGTTCTCTGCCCCTACTATGTCACTCATTTAATTACCTGCCAAGACCCTAAAGACAATAGAGCTCTGACCCTTGCTTTACATTTAAGGCCTTTTCATTAGCTCCTTGGCATCTGTTTACAAACTTTAGCAGGTTCTTCACATTCAGAAAATGCAAATTAGCTCTTCTCCTAACCTTGCTAACTCCTGAAGCTACTATCTGATTACAATATTTTTTTTTACACCATTTAATGTCCCCACTTTTTGACATCATTTTCTACTTTCCCATTTATCCTAATTCTGTGCAAGGAAAACTCATACAGACATGCATGTATCAAGAATTAATTCTGAAAGCAACAATAATGTATTTATGAACTATAGATCTAACTGTTCTGTCAATTTTGAGCAGATAATTTATCACTGAGTTTAAGTTTTTCTATTATATGAATATTAATACTTTTTCTGCCTACTGTTCAGGGTTCGTTGGACAAAATAAAGGAGTAATAAATTGGTTAAAATTTTATATTTTCTATTTACTAGGCTCTGGGTTAAGTGCTTTACATATATTATTTCATTTCCTTCTCAGAATAATCTACTAAAAAATATGCCATTATTATCACCTTTTTATAAGCATGAAATTGACAATTGGTGGGTTTAATTGCTGTTGTTTGTTGTTAAGTGCCGTCGAGTCATTTCCAACCCATAGCGATCCTCTATAGGGTTTCCAAGGAGCAGCTGGTGAGCTTGAACCACCGACCTTGCAGTTCAAATTGACTTTGCAGTCCAGTGCACTAACCCACAGTGCCACACTAGGACTCCCAAAGTGTGACCAGGACTCCCAAAGTCACACACTGAGGAAGTGGTGGAGTCACAAATTCATGTAAGTCAGATGAAAATATTTGAGGATTTTTTATTTTGAGTTTTAGTAAATGTTAAAAACATTTTTTTGTGACATATTAGTCAATTGTGGAAGCAGATTAATATACCTACTAGCAGTTTCTGTCTCCTGGGAGGGGGGAGGTAGAGATAAAAAAAACATAATTTAATTCTACCTAGATTTAAACCTTTAAAGTATATTATCCAATATTCTGGAACCATGTAGAAGAACATCTTATCTACTTGTGTGTCCATCTTCTTACTCATTTATACTGGCCTTATCATTTTTAAGTGTAAAGGCACAAGAAAGAGGATGTTTCTTTTATCCCTGTGTACAGCCTCTTGTAGGTCCAATAGATGAATTACAAAATGAGAACAGTGCTCTTGAAATTTAACCACAGAGGTATATACTTCAATTTCTCCTTTTTTTTTTTTCTGCTAAATTCAAAGAATTAGAACTGAGAGGAAAATTGCAGTTATATGCCAATTCTGAATTAACTTTATTATGAACACTGAGTAGGGCAGGAAACTTACCAACTATAACAACTAGACATGTAATTTTGTTTTGCCCTTTTTAAAAATTTTAAACTCTCAACACTGACTATCACCAAAATGGCACAGAGACCACCAACTGAAAATGAAAAGATATTTAAGGTCTCCAGGTATTTTAGCTGATTAGAGGATCAAGATTGGTGGGGCAGGTCTGAAGCATAAGCAAAGTAGCTTCATATCAAGAATGTTGGAGAGGGAGGCAGCAAGATGGCCGAAGAGACAGAAAGGCTACAAGGACCCTCTACAACAAAGATGAAGGGTTAGAGAAGTGGGATGAATGCTTACTATGATAGAAAGCTGAATAGATACAGCAACAACAACAAAAAAGGAGACCTGTTCAAGCCGACCAGACACAGTGCTGCAATTTTAAGATTTTGTGAATGGCTTCAGAGACCAAAAAGCATACTGGTAGCTAAAGAGGTAAAAGTTCATTTTTTTCTTGTTCCCCACATTTCTCTGGTGACAAGAAGAGAGGCCAACCTCCACCTGTGTATACCTCCAGGGAAGCTCCTAATCTCTTGGCAGTCAGAGCTGCAGGGAGGTGAGTGTCATAGTTATGAGCCTCATTATAAAGGGGCTGCTATCCGCATTAACACTGTTTGAGTGAGTTCTGCTCTGAATCTCCAGAGCTGGCCCTGGATAACCATGGACTAGCCCTCACTGGGAGAAGTGACTGAACAGATGTGCATATGGGGTGGAGAAGAAGAGTGAAGAGATTGGTAATCTGTGCCAGCCGACCAGGTGCTGCTTAGCCATCTTGAAATTTTGAGGGAAACTTTGAAGGCAAGAGGGCAGAAAGTGGTGCAAAGGCATACTGCTTACTGATGGAGAAAATGATACAATTTTTTTCTTGTACCCCATGTTACCCAGATGACCAGCGTTGTGGCTGACTCCCAGTTGTTTACACTCTCAGGGAAGCTCCTGCTGTCTGAGAGGTTGGTGCCACATCAAAGAGAGTCAGAAACTAACAGCATCAATCCCCTGCACCTGGAATCAGATGTGGCTTGCTCTAGACCAGCAGATCTGGTTCTAGCCAACACTGGACTAGCAGTATCTCTCACCCTAAGCTGCCCTCTAGGATGGAAATACCCAGATCCCTTAGCTGCTCTGGGGTCTGCATGAACTACTTTTGAATTGAGTGCCCAGAACAGACAACACCTAGCCCTATAGGAACTCCATCTGGGGTTGAGAGTGTGACCTTCTCATCCCTTGACCACCCATGCCATGAACCCCTTAGCTGGCAAGAGACCTCAGAATTTTCTCCTCTCTGTGTCTGGCACATGCCCTGCTTTTTTCCTTTAATGATTTTTGTTTGTTTATTCTGATTTTCTTCATCCTATATCTTGCTTTCTATCTGTTCTATCTCTACTTTCATTTTTTCTTTTTTTTTTTCTACTTTTCTTTCCAAGCTGCTACTGCTTCTTTCTTTCCTTTGTTTTTCTTTACTACTCTCTACTCTCTTTCCCTTTTACTCATTCTTCTCTTTTTATTTTACTTTTTTTTAAAATTTTCTACTTCCTCTTTTCTCTCTTTGATTTTGTGTTCATTTTGAGGCTACTGCCTGATTTTTTCTATACTATTTTACTTTTTATCTGTTGTTGACTTATATTTTCTCTGTTGTTGACTTGCTTGTTCATTTTACTTCCTTCTTATAGTTGTGTTTTCTCTTCTTGACTCACCTG
This sequence comes from Chrysochloris asiatica, assembly GCF_000296735.1. Classification (NCBI taxonomy): domain Eukaryota; kingdom Metazoa; phylum Chordata; class Mammalia; order Afrosoricida; family Chrysochloridae; genus Chrysochloris; species Chrysochloris asiatica. The sequence continues at coordinate 66,207 of NW_006408644.1, read as the reverse complement.
GCAAGAAACAGCAACCATGCGCATACAACCCAGCCACAATTTTACCCTCTATAGCCCAACCTATCAGACAAAAGCCAATACCAACTGCTAGACATTGAATCAATGACAACCAACCAACATCAGCCAAATCCATCCTAAACTAAACTGCATGAACAGTGATGAGATTGTTACACAAGCTCATCCCTAATCACACCCATCAGGAGGCAGTTGGTGAGTGCCTAAGAATACATCAACACAAAATCATCAACTTAATACAAATACAACAATACTACAATGTCTCGAAAGCAGCAGAGAGTTTCTGTTCATACACAAAAAACAAGATAGAATGGTTCAAACAAGTGACTAAGAGGTAGAGCTAGAACACATTTTTGAGGGGAAAAAAGGCATTGTAACTACTTGAGAAGGTATTCAAGAGAATGTTATTTACATACTCCAAATGATTGACACAAAGGTCAATTGACACTAAACAAGGAAAATTTCAGGAAAACCCTACAAAAACAATCAAGCAAAATAGATCAAGGATTGGAGACAATAAAAAAACCTGCAAATATAGATCCAGAAGGTTAACACCAATATTTCAGAAATGCAAAATACATTGAAAGGGCAAAGGAATAGATTTGACTCAACAGCAGCTCAAATTAGTGAGCTCTATGATAAATCTCTAAACTAATAAGCTGGAAGAACAATAAAAAAATAATTAAATAAAGACAATATGTGAAGAAAGCTTAAGGTCCATCTGGTGCAACATAAAGTAGAATAACAGAGGTGATCAGAATTCCAGAACAGTAAGAGACAAAGAAAAGCACAGAAAAGATATTCAAAGAGCTATTGGAAGAATATTTCCCTAACATCATGAAAGATGATAAGATAAGCATTCACAAAAGCTGAAGGAACCCTAAACAGGATAGACCCCAAGAGAAAATTACCAAGACATACCATAACCAAACTCTCCAAACTCAGAGACAATGAAAGGATCCTGAGAGCAGCTCAGGAAAAATGAAGTTACCTGCAAAGGAGAGCCAATTAGATTAAGCTCCAATTACTCTACAGAAATTATGCAGGCAAGAGGGCAATGAAGATACATATGCAAAACTCAGGAAAAAAATGTCAACCAAGAATCATATGCCCAGGAAAATTGCCCCGCGAATATGATGACAAAATTAGAACATTTTCATATAAGTAGAAATGAAAGGAAATTATAATTACCAGACCAATATATTTGCAAAAACATACTAAAAAGTGTCCTTTGGACTGAGAACCAACAACAGCAGACAGCAATCTGAGATTGACATACAAAACACCATCAGGAATCCAATCCAGATATAGAAGTATCCAAAGTAAAACCAATCTACAAGACTGGAAATAGGTAATCACATATCAATTTGTATTGAAGCAACTAAAAAGCAAATAGAGGGAAAAGATTAGCTACAGAACATCCAAATGACAAGGAAGTTTAAATTTCAAAATAAAACAGGGGAACTGGAGAAGAAATTAATAAATTACAGATAACCTAAAAGAAAACTAATACACCTTCACATCAAATCAAGAAAAGGATTTAGTAAACATTAAAACAGCAATAAAGACATTGACAAGAAAATACACAAACAAAATGAATTCATGACAGAAAATTGTGTGGAACAAAGAAACCAGCAGCACCACCAAAGAAGCACACAGCAAAATGCTTTCAATTCATGCCTATTGAAAATTATTCTGAACATTAATGGATTAAATGTACCATTCAAGAGACAAACAGCAGCAGAATGGGTAAGAAAACAGAATCCTTTAATATGCTGCTTATAAGAGACACACCTTACACACAAAGACAAAAATAAAATTAAAATTAAAGGATGGACAATAATATATCAAGCTAACAGTAATAAAAAAAACAAGCATGAGTGGCAATATTAATATCTGATAAAATAGACTTTTTGGCAAAACCCAGCATAATAGACAAAGAAGGATATTATCTCATGATTAAAGAGTCAATTGATCAAGAAGACATAGCCATAATAAACATCTATGCTCTCAAAGAAAATGTCTCAAAATACATAAATCAAACTCTAATAGAACTGAAAAAAGAAATAGACAACATTACAATAAGAGTAAGGAGTGCAGTGGCTCCATTCAATGACCACTGGACTGCAAACCCCAAGGTATATGGTTCAAGACAGCCAGACCAGCCACTCCACAGGAGAAAGATAAGGCTTTCAGTTCTTGCAGAGATTTTAAAAGCCTCAAAAATTTTATACAGGGTTGCTATGATTTGGAACTGACTCAAAGGCACTTAACAACAACAACAGCAACAATAATAAGAGGAGATTTTAATACACCACTTTTGATGAAGGGTAGAACAACCAGAAAGAAACTCAGCAAACAGAATAAATAAGCAACACAATCAACCAGCTTTACAGAGCACTTATCCCAACAAAAGCACAATACACAGTCTTTTCCAGTGCACATAAAACATTCTCCAGAATAGACATCAAGCAAGCCTCAATAAATCTAAAAACAAAAAAATACTACAAAGCATCTTTTCAGATCAATGCTATAAAATTAGAAGTCAGCAATAGGAAGATAAAGGAAAAAATTAAATGCTTGTAAGTTCAATAACAACTTGCTTAAAAACAACTACTGGGTAATAGAAAAAATAAAAACTAAAATAAATTCCTTGAACCAAATGATAATGACAACAGAACATAACAAAACATTTGGGACACAGCAAAAACAGTGTTCAGAGGGTAAATTATAGCAATTAATGAACACATCTAAAAAGAAGAAATAATAAAAATCAACACATTAACACATCTCTAGCAATTAGAAAAAGAGCAACAAAGTAAGCCTACAGTCACCAGAAGAAAAGAAAAAATAAAGATGAGAGCAGAAATAAATTAATCAGAAAACAGAAAAAAAATAGATAGCATCAATAAGACAAGAAGTTTTTTTTTTGGAAAGGATGAATAAAATTGACAAACCATTGGCAAATCTAACTAAAGAAAAGAAGATACAAATAACATGGATAAGAAACTATAGTGTGAAGTTACAACATAACCAATGGAAATAAAAAGGATAATAACAGAATATTCTGAAAAATTAAACTCCAGCAAACTTGAAAATCTAAAATAAATGGTTAAGATTTTATAAAAACATGATCAACCTAGCTAGCACAAAATGAAGTAGAAAACTTGAACAGACAAATAACAAAAAAATTGATCAGGTTATTAAAAAAAATCTCAACAACAACAACAAAGTCCAGGGTTAGATGGTTTTACAGGTGAATTCTACAAGACGTCTGGAGAAGAACTTACACCAATTTTACTCAAACTATTCCAGAACATAGAAAAAGATAGAAATTTTCCAGATATATTTTATGAAGCAAATATAAGCAGACCAATATGGCTCATGAACACAGATGTAAAAATTCTCAACAAAATCCTAGTCAATAGAACTCAGCAACATATTAAAGAAAGAATATATAATGACCAAGTGGAATTAATACCAAGGATATAAGAAGAGTTCAATATTGGAAAAACAATCAGCATAATCTACCACATAAATAAAATAAGGGAAAAGAACTGAATGATCATATTGATTGATGCAGAAAATCTATTTGACAAAATCCAACATCCATTCCTTATAAAAACACTCAACAAAATAGGAATATAAGGGAAATTCCTCAGCACAATTAAGAGTACATATACAAATCCAAGAGAACATACAAATCCAAACAGAACATGGGAACACTGAATGGTTTAAAATTAAAAAAGGTGTGTGACAAGGTTGTATTCTTTCACCATACTTTTTCAACCTGTATGCTGAGCAAATAATCCAAGGAGCTGGATTATATGAAGAAAAATGTGGCATCAGGATTGGAGGAAGACTCATTAACAAACTGTGATATGTAGATGATACAACCTTGCTTGCTGAAGGTGAAGAGGACTGAAAATATTTACTGATGAAGATCAAAGAGTACAGCCGTTGATATGGATTGCATCTCAATGTAAAGAAAACAAAAATCCTCACCACTGGACTGGTATTGGCCATTTTGAATCTGATACCCCATGCTTTACTATGCCAGAAATGACAAATTTAAGAGGAATGGTGGAGAAAAGATTGAAGTTGTCAAGGTCTTCATTCTTCTTGGATCAACTATCAACACTCAAGGAAGCAGCAGTCAATAAGTCAAAGGACATATTACATTAGGCAAATCTGTTGCACAAGACCTTTTTAAAGTGTTCAAGAACAAAGATGTCAGCTTGAGGACTAAGGTGCGCCTGACCAAAGCCATGGTATTTTCAGTAAACTCATTTGCATGAGAAAGCTTGACAGTGAATAAGGAAGACCATAGAAGAATTGATGCTTTTGAGTTACAGTGTTGGAGGAGAATATTGAAAGTGCTATGGGCTGCCAAAAGAACCAATAGATCCGTTTTGGAAGAAGTGCAGCCAGAGTGCTTCTTGGAGGCCAAGATGGCCAAACTTTGTCTGTCATACTTCGGGCATATTGTCAGGAGGGACCAGTCACTGGAGAAGGATATCATGTTTGGTAAGGTGGAGGTTCAGAGAAAAAGAGGAAGACCCCCAACAAGATGGATTGGCCAAGTGGCATCATCGATGAACTCAAGCATGACAACAGTAGTGAGGTTGGTCCAGGATCGGGCAGTGTTTCATTCTGCTGTGCATAAGGTTACTATGAGTTGGTACCGACTCGATTGCACCTAACAACAACAACAACATACAAATCCAACAGCAAACATTTCTCTCAATGGAGAGATACTGAAAGCATTCTCTTTGTGTATAGGAACCAAACAAGAATGTCCTTAATCACCACTCTTATTCAATATTGTGTTGGGAATCTTAGCCAGTGCTATACTGCAAGAAAGGGAATTCAAAGGCATCCAAAATTTCCAGTTAAAAGTAAAACTCTTTCTATTTGCAGATGATATGATCCTATACATTGAAAATCCCAAAGACTCAGCAAGAAAAGTATTGGAACTCATTGAAAGATTCAGCCAAGTGTCAGTGTACAAGATCAATATATAAAAATCAGTTGGATTCCTCTGCATTAATAAAGGAGCTCTTGTAGTGGTTATGTATCAGGTTGATAACCGTAAGGTTAGCAGTTTGAAATTACCAGCTGTTCCACGGGAGAAAGATGAGGCTTTCTGCTCCCGTAAAGATTTACAACCTTGGAAACACTATACAGGGTTGTTATGAGTCGGAAGCTACTCCGTGGCACACAACAACAACAATAAAGACATCTCTTTATTAGTAAGAGGAATTAGGTTCCACTGAAAAAAGAAAAGGGTAGGCAACCAAAAGATTAAATACTTAGGAATAAATCTAACCAGAGAAACAAAAGACCTATACTAAGAAAACTACAAAACATTACTACATACTACAAGAAACCAAAAGAGACTTACAAAAATGGAAGAATATCTCATGCTCATCATAGGACAATTTAACATTGTGAAAATGTCAACACAACTCAAAAGAATATGTGGATATAATTCAATTCTAGTCCAGATTCCAACATCATTCTTTAAAGAGATGAAAAAACTGATCACTAATTTTATGTGGAAAAGAAAGAGACCTTGGAAAAGCAAAGCATTGATTAAGAAGAACAAAGTTGGAGGCTTCCTACTCCCTGATCTCAAAATCTACTACATAGCCACAGTGGTCACAACAGCCTGATACTGGTACAATGAAAGATACATAGATCAGTGGAACAGAATGGATAACCCAGAAGTAAATCCATCCACACATAGATGATTTTTGACAAAATGCCAAAATACATTGAATGGAAAAGAGATAATCTCTTTAACAAATGGTGATGGTAAAACTGGAAATCCATTTGCAGAAGAATGAAATCAGAGCTATGTATCACAACAATATGTATTAAATACATAAATATAAAAGCTAGAACTATAAAGATTACCATGAAAAAATAGGGTCAAATTTAGGGGCTCCGATATATGGCATAAATACACTGTCAAACATAAATTAAAATACACAAACAGGAGAAGAAAAAGCACATGACTGGAACCTCCTAAAAACCAGACACATATGTGCATCAAAAGATTTCACCAAAAGAGTAAAAAGAGTGCCCACAAACTGGGAAAAATTTTTTGCAAAGACACATCAGACAAGGTCCTAACCTCTAAAGTTTATATAAAGCTATAACACCTCTACAAGAAAATGACAAATTACCCAATTAAAATAATGGGCAGAGGACATGAACAGACACTTCATCAATCAAGACATTCAGGCAGCCAAACAAACATATGAAGAAATGTTCATGATCATTAGCTATTGTTGTTGTTATGTGCCTTTGAATTTGTTCCAACACATAGGGACCCTGTATAAGCTTTCCAAGGAGTGACTGGTGGGTTTGAACCCTTAACCTTGTGGTTAGCCGTTCAGTGCTTATCATATGGCACCACACCAGGAGATACACAAATCAAAAGAAAACTGATATAACGTCTTACTCCAGCATTAATAGTGAAGTTCCAAAAAAACCAGAAAACAACAATAGCTGGTGAGGGTGTGGAAACAGTGGAACTCTCTTTTGTTGCTGGCGGGACTGTAAAATGGTTCACACACTATATAAAATGGTACAGTGCTTCTTCAAAAAAATCTGGAAATAGAAATACCGTATAACAGAACAATCCCTCTTCTTGGTATATACCCACAAGAAATAAAAGTCAGGACATGAGTAGATATATGCACACCAATGTTAAGTGCAGTACTACTCACAATAGCAAAAAGATGGAGACAGCTTAAATCAATCAAAGAATGGATAAACAAACTTTGGTACATACAATGGACTACTATGTAGTGGTGAAGAATAACAATGAATCTGCAAAACACCTCATAACACAGATGAACCTGTAGGACATTATGCTGAATGAAATTAATCAATCACAAAAAGGATAAATAGTCTATGAGACCACTATTGTAAAACCTCAAGAAAAGGTTTTCGGGGACTTCCGGCGCTTCCCTGACCAGGCAGCACAGGTAGGGCAGGCTCCGGGGGGAAAGGGGTGGTATCACAAAAAGAAAACCTCGGTCTAGCAGACAGACAGCCTTTGAACAAACATAAGAATTTATGTTTCAACATTCTGAACTTCCTTTTTTAAAGGGTCAAATTGCTGAGGAATTACAGGCATTTTCAACTTTCATCCGCCTGCACTCAACTCCCCCTCTGGCAACTGCCTCCGCCCACTACAGAGCTTAGAGTGCGGGGCTGGAGCAAGACCGTTCAGAAAGCAGCGCTTCCAGAAGAGAAGAAGCATAAAGGAACAAAGCCAAACAAAAGCACAGGAGTCAACATAGCCCTTTTCAAAGGGGGTCTCCTTGCCATAGTAAGGGATATCAGCATGGATATCAGGCAATTCAGGGTACCCACGGTACAGAGAGACATAGAGAGCCATTTTTTACGTCATCAGACACAGACACCACGGCCCTGTAGCCACTACCCCCCGCCCTACACTGCCTCGGCCTAGGCCAGCCCTTTGCCCAGCCTCTGAGGCTCAGACCCACACAAGGCCCAGGCCCACCCACTGAGGCCCAGGCCAGCCCCCAGCACAGGCCCGCCTACCGAGGCCAAGGCCCTCCCAAGGCCCAGACACGCCCAATGAGAACAAGGCCCCCCCTGAGGCTGAACCTCCCCACAGCCCGGCTGAAGAGGCCCAGGCCCAACCAAGGCCCAAATCGCCCACCTGCCATGGCAGCCAAAGCCCGTCCGCCCTCCGCCAGACCCAACCGAGGCCCAAATTGCCCGCCCATAGCCCAGTCGCCAAGGCCCAACCGCCCAACCGACCTGCCTGAGGCCCAATCCGCCTGAAGCCCTGCCGCTGACACCCAGGCCCCCCAGAGGCCCAAACCGCCTGTGCAAGACTCAGCCAACCCAACTGCCTGAGGCCCAAACCACCCACAGACTGGTTGCGGAGGACCAGGCCCCCCAAGACCCAAACCACCCACAGCCCAGTCGCCGAGGCCCAGGCACAACCGAGGCCCAACCGACCCGCCACCTATCTCCTGATCATATTACTAATAATTATAATAAAATAAGAATAATCATGCCCAATAAGAAGCAAATAACATTATCAAAACACATCCAAAAGCAGAAGAGAGCAACAGATACAAAAGAGACAGACAAAAGCTTCATAGAGGAGCAGGTTCTAGATATGCCTGAGAGGGAATTCAGAAGACTTATATGGAAACAAATTCAAATATTCTGAAAAGGGGTAGAGGAAAATAAGGAAAAAGTAAGGAAAATGCTGCAGGAACAATCTAATAGGATTGACACAGCACTAGAAACAATTCAAAACCTGCAAAAAGATGTCCAGGTGAACAATAACAAGATATCAGAAATAGACAATAGGCTGAAAAGGGAAAGGAGCAGACTAGAAGAGATGGAAGCCAGAACTAACGAACTGAAAGACAAATCTCTCAATACTGCCAAATCTCTCAAGCAGCTAAAAGGATAAATCAATCTGAAGAGAGTCTAAGATTCATGTTGGATAACATGAAGAGGAATAATATAAGAATTATTGGCATTCCAGAACAAGAAGAATCAAAGAAATCCACAGAGGAGATAGTTGAAGAGCTTCTGGAAGAAAACTTCCCTAACATCTTAAAAGACGAGAAGATAAACATTCAAGAAGCCCTACGTACCCCAGGAAGGATAGACCCCAAAAGAAAGTCTCCAAGACATATAATAAACAGACTCTCCAAAATCAAAGACAAGGAAAGAATACTAAAAGTGGCCAGGGAGAAGAGAAGTATAATTTATAAAGGCAAGCAAATTAGATTAAGTGCTGACTACTCAGAACAAACTATGCAGGCAAGAAGGCAATGGGGAGACATATACAAAACCCTGCAAGAAAAAAATCTGTCAACCAAGAATCGTCTATCCAGCAAAACTATCAATCAAATATGATGGTGTGATCAAAACATTCCAGGATAGACAGAATCTGAGGGATTTTATCAAAATGAACCCAGCACTTCAAAACGTCCTAAAGGGAGCACAGGGCAAGGAATAGACACAGGATTGGTTGGGTGTTGGGGATGGGAGCAATATACAAGTAGGGAGAGGGCATGGAAGAACAATACAGACGGGAGAACAATTAGACAGGTAGGAATGAGCTAAATAGAACAGAGGTAATAAATGATGTAGGCACAGCCTTGGAACAACAGGGCTCTGGGATACAGAGACTGGGACATGGTTAGAATGGGGAAAAGGGGGGAATAATTTTAAGATGCTTGGCTGACTTTTGAACCTTGGTTTTCCATGCATTATATTATAAAACAATCACGGGAGAGTAGAGAAAGGAATAGCCAGAAATATCACCATAGAAAGCTTGTAAGTCCGTCTTCTGCCTAAAACTGATCGGAATACCTAAAAAGGTGCTACAATGTGTCCAGTATAGGGATGGGCAACTTGAACATTGGCTACCCAAAATGGGGGGAGGGACACAAAGGTAAGAATTGACTGGCTTACAAGCTTTCAAGAGGGAGCCTAGATCAACAGGGTGGGGAGGATGGTAGAGTCTCAAGCGAGTAATATCCAACCTGTCTAGTAAGGGCTGATGAAAAGAAATGCAGATGGGTCTCTTGTGATGCAAGGGCGAATAATTGTTATCAGGATGGATTGTGACAACTGGAAATGTAAAGGCAGATATTTTATAGCAAGGAGGGGAGTGATTAACCGTTCAGTCTAGGAGCGAAGGCCCCTGGGACCATCACTGTGAGAAGAGCGGAGATCGGGACCCCACCCAGAGAAGCAGTGAGGCCTGAGATGGAGACAGAGAGGATGACACGGAGAGATGGAGTGACTGAGGACTTGAGATCCAGGGAGGGAAGGGGGCTGTGTGCTGAGGACCGTGGGGGGAGGGGGGGTGTTGCGGGGTATACCCTTTGGTTGGATGATGATACATGGACAGGATGGTAACTATGGCAATGAAACGATGCATGATAGAACAAATGTAAAACTAATGTTGCCCCATGTAAATTATCACACAATTAAAAATTAAAAAAAAAAAAAGGTTTTCATGCTAAAAGAAACATTCTTTGATGGGTACCTGGGGTGGTAGGAAAAGGAGAGTAATTCACTGGCTAGAGTGTAGTAGATACATGTTAACTCTGGTTATGGTGTGGGCAATATACAAGAAGAAGGAGGTTGAAAGAATGATGAATACAGATGAAAATACAGGGACCTTTGGAAGGGATAGAGGTAAATAGTGTTATAGGACAGATATACAGGCTTAACTGGCATGGAAGGAAGAGTCGGAGTATTTCTACAAATATATAAGAGATTGAAAGAGGATATTTTGGCATAGTTATTTACCTTTGCTGCGAACACACCTATGAATGTGATAGATAGAGCATACCCTGAGCAAAACGATGTAAACTTACTAGATATTATCAAATACCTTAAGGTAAAGAGATGCTGGGCCTAGGGGCTCAGGACATAGTCTCAGGGGACACTGTCAGAAATGACTCTTGTGGGCGTGGTCCATTTTCAGGAATTCATGAGATTGCTAGACCAGGCAGACAGATTGTTGATTTACATCCAGGGATATGTAAGCTGGCTGTTCTAAGACTAAGAAATTTAAATAAGAATAGTTATTAAGACCATGAGCAAGCTATTTTGGCTATTCTGGGGGGAGGAAAATAGGAAGTGCCATAGAATTGTATATAGGGAACTGGAACTGGAGGTGGGGCTTTTTGGAGAGGAGAATAAAAATCGTTTGTGGTGGGCTATGTGTCACGTATGCCCGTGTCTACTGGGTTGGGCGCACAATTTTGCAAAATCAAGTAAAGAAAACCTCATTCTCGCTAAAATGAGTACAGGATTGGATTACTTGAGTGTTTTTCAGTATGGACAACATTTCTCCCAGACACCATTGTCAACTGGCATAACATAGACCAGAAAGACAGTGTTCTTCATCCTACTTTGGTGAGTAGCATCTGGGATCTTAAAAGTTCATGATCTTAAAAGCTAAAATGCAACTATTCATCTCTCCAAAGAAAGAAGAGTGATAAGAATTGAAGATGCTTGGAATCAGTTAGTCCAGCAGACTAATGGAACATGTGCACACCAATCTCCATGACTCTGAAAGATCAGAATAACTAGATGTTACCCAGCTATCACTACTAACTGCTCAAAAAGTGGTCATATTAGAAGGTCCCTGACTGAGTGGCAGAAAATTTATATCAAGATTCAAAAGGATTTAAAAAATAAATAAATATAAATAAAGACCAGGTTTACTGATCAGAAAGAGACTGGAGAAACTCAAGACTATGGTCTTTATATACCCCTCAGGTCTGGAAAGTAACTCACCCTTGTGGCCTAATTTTTATCCAAGCAGTAGATAGGTATATTGGTGGTTGGGGGACGGTGGTGACAACAGCACTGGTAAGGTATGTTCACCATGGAATGGTCAATCATTCTAATTCAAAATGGTAACATTTACCTAAGGACAAAGTTGAGAAGGGATGGGAAGGTGGGTGTAATGAAAATATGAACGACAGGAAGAAAGTAGATTAATTTGTTGCATGGAGGGGATTGCAATCATTGAGATGAAACAAAGTGTATGATTTGTTGAATGTAAAACTGATGATCTTATCTATAAAATTTCACTCAATTCACAATAAAAAAGCAAAAAAAGATCCTTGGGAAGACCCTCTTCTCCTCTTCCAAAATCTGCTTCCAAATTATTGCCTACACTGGAATTCCTGTAATAAAGACTTTCATTCTATGTTTAGCACCAAAACTGAAAACACAAAATTTAGAAGCTAGGCTGTGATATAGTTGTTCTTGATATGTGCTGTGGAGTTGGTTCCGACTCACAGCAGTCCTATATAGGGTGTTCAAGGAGCGGCTGGTGAGTTTGAGCCACTGAACTTGCAGTTCAAACCGACCTTGCAGTCCAGTACGTTAACCCACAGCACCACATCCCTCAGAATTCAACTGAGGTCTGAGGTTGCTTACAGCTTTTTTAGGATACCCATATGGTTAAATTAAGGAGCTCTGGTAGCATAGTGGTTACGAGTCGGACTGCCAACCACAAGGTCAGCAGTTCGAAACTACCAGTGGTCCTGCGGGAAAAAGATGAGGCATTCTGCTCCCGTAAAGATATATAGCCTTGGAAACCCTGTACAGGGTCACTATGAGTCAGAACCTACTCCATGGTGCTTAAGAACAGCAACATATGGTTACATTGCAATTGGGAGTATCAAATTGGTACTGAGGATAATAGATATTGAAGCCAATGCCTCAGAGTTTGAGTTGAGCAATATCATTTGCATATCTTTGAGTTGTACAGTTCATTGAGTTGTTTTTGCCAAGTTGCTTAGAGATTACTTTACTTCCTGCCCATGCCTATGTTCTTTCAATTCAATGGCGTTTTACCAAGGTATGGCTTTTCTCTGAAGGTAATGTGTGCCTGTTATTCTATCGCTTTTCCAGGGTAAGGAATGTTAGGGTTTTTGCATTGTATTAGAGTTTAAGAATACCTGAAAATAATACCTTTACCAATATTTTGTGTGCAAGAAAATTCAATAAAGTGTATGTTTTGATTTTGTTGTTGTTGTTGTGAAGTGCTGTCGAGACCCATAGCGACCCTGTATAGGGTTTCCAAGGAGCAGCTGGTGAGCTTGAACCGCCGACCTTGCAGTTCAAATGGTTTTGTGGTTTGACGCATTAACCCACAGTGCCACACGAGGAGAAGTCAAGTTTCAAAGGCCTCTTGTTGTTAAGTACCGTGGAGTCGGTTTCGACTCATAGTGACCCTGCACAGGGTTTCCGAGGCTGTAAATCTTTACGGGAGCAGAAAGCCTCATCTTTCTCCAGCGGAACCGCTGGTAGTTTCGAACTGCCGACCATGAGGTTAGCAGCCCAATTCGTAACCACTACGCTACCAAAGCTCCTTTCAAAGGCCTCTATGAGCCCATGAATTTTGGCTGTTGAATTAAGCTCTAAATAATCATACTAGGAGGGGTTCAGTAGAGGAAGAACACTTTCCTCATACTATGTGATTTTAGAAAAACTATCACAGATCAGCAGGCTTTCTGGGCTAATGACATTCGTTTGTTATCCGGGCAACCCAACACATGTGTCTCCACAATTTGTCTGCCTGGAGTATATGAAAGCAGACTAAGCTAATGAATAATATGATGGCTTTCTGACCAATATGAAGAATGGTCATGTGACTTTGATACTGTATTAAATAAAGAGAAACAATAAACAAAAATAAAAGAAGTAAAAGAAAAGAGAGAGAATAAAGGAAAGAAAGAATGAATGAAGTCAGGATAGAACAAACTCAGTCTGGTAAAGACAAACTGATTACTGATTCAGATTAATTAATCCTTTACTCTGCTCAAATATAGCCTTCAAGAATAGAAAACAATCAAAGAACCACACTTTGAAAAAACAACCAACACAGAAAATATATGGATACACAATTAGAGATGGGTGTTTCAATTTGAGCTAAAAGGTCAGATGTCTATAAAGCATAACTCTAGCAACTAGCAGTGGCAAGTCCTTAAAGCAACAATAGATATTTTTAAAAGGACACAGGAAGAGATCAGTAGGGCAGGAAACAGACTTTGTAATGCTCTTACCAGCAATATGCATTGCAGGAAGAAACCATGTCAGCAGTATCATCTTTTAACTTGAAGGACAATGAGATACCTAACAGCTGTTTCACATTTCTAAAGCCATTCCAATCTCAATAAAATGTACTTGGGAAGAGTTTGGAAAATAAACCTTCCCCAAACCCCACTATAATGAGGCAAATACCATTAGAAACAAATTGGCTGCTTGGGGCTTGCATCCACTTCTTGGAGACAATAAAAGGCCCTGGATTCACAAGTAGAGATAACAATGAACTTTTGATCTCAAAACATTATGGGCAAGTTCAGCGGCTACACTCAAATTTTATTTCTTTTGCTATAACTAAACAAAAATATGTTTAAGTTTTAGAATATCAAAAGGTCTTAGTATAGATTGTAAAATTAGTAGCTGCCAAATTTTTATTTTTAAAATGAAGGGGTTTTTATACTAGAGGCCATAAAAGGAGTTGTTGTTGCTAAGTGCCATTGAGTCGATTTCGACCCATAGTGATCCTATTAAAAGGAGTGAGGGGCTTAAATCAATGTGTATTTTTTTTTTAATTCTCTTGAAGCACAATATATCTGAAATATTAGATTATAAATATAAACTGACTTCTAGCCTGAGAAATTTTTATTCAACACCTGTAAAAATTAAATATATTTTTCCTCCAAGTTATTAAAATTAGCATTTCCTATTTAAACTTTAAATGATACTCCTAACTAAAGAGTTCAAAATAAATTGATATTTGGTGGGAGATGGCGGGGCTCTAAAAATAATAAAAAGACCGGCAAAGTGCATATTTCTCTTCCAGGGATTTACTTAATGCAATTTTCTGACAACTAAGAGATTGATCTGACAATTAAGTGCTTTTGCAAATTTGTTATGGTTTTCATTTGATCATGAAAACGCATGTAACTGGATTTTCAGAAGCCAATTGCAAAGGTCCTAGAAATAACATGAGGTTGTTGTTGTTAGGTGTCATCTAATCGGTGTCTACTCATAATGACCATTCACACAACAGAACAAGAAACATTGCCTGGTCCTGTGCCAACCTCACAATCATTGCTACACTTCAGTCTATTGCTGCTATTACTGTGCCAATCCATCTCGTTGGGGGTCGTCTTTTTCACTGACCCTCCACTTTACCAAGCATGATGTCCTTCTTTAGGGATTCGTCCCTCCAGATAATATGTCTGAAGTATGAGAGATAAATTCTGCCCAGCTTGGCTTCTAAGGAGCATTCTGGCTATACTTCTTCCAACACAGATTTGTTTGTTCTTTTGGTAGTCCATGGTACTTTTAATATTCTCCTCCAACACCATCACTCAAATGCATCAATACTATGGTCTTCTTTATTCATTGTCTAACTTTCACATGCATATGAGGTTATTGAAAATATGAGGTAGACTAAAGAATACATTGAAAAATAAGAAATGGGAAAATCAGAATAAATAGGTAAGACTTGTATGTTCCAGTTGGTATTTCTAGAGGTTTTGAAAAGAAGGAACAATGCTAGGATTCACTGATAATATCTTCCATTTGTCATGTAACTAGTATTCAGATAATTATTACAATTTGGACTGAATCCACAATTCAGTTAATTGCATGTTTATTGAAATCTACATTGTCCAAAACATCAGATTAGGCTCTGAGGGAAGGAAAAAAGATTATTGAGGAAGCAGTGTCTACTATTTCTAATTTATGGTCTAGACTTATTTATAGATTTATTTTCACTCCCTGTTGTTCTTTTAGGTACCATCGAGTCAGTTCTGACTCAAAGCACCCTTTGTACAACAGAATGAAACACTGCTCAGTCTTGCCCCATCCTCACAATCATTCCTATGTTTAAGCCCATCATTATAGCAACTATGCTAATCTATCTCAATGAGGGTCTTCTTTTTTCTGATCCTGTAATTTGGGAAGTTTAATGTCCTTCTCCAGAGACCTGTCCTTCCTAATAACATGTCCAAAGTATGTGAGACGAAGTTCCTTCATCCTCAATTCTAAGGAGTGTGGCTGTACTTCTCTAGCATATATTTGTCCATTCTTCTGGCAGTCCATGACACGATTAATATTCTTTGTAAACACCATAATTCAAATGCATCAATTCTCCTCAGATCTGCCTTATTCATTATCCATCTTTCACATGCATATGAGACAATTAATATCATGGCTTGGGTCAGACACACCCTATTATGCAAGGTGATTTTTTATTCAATTCATTAAAGAGGTCTTTTGCACCAGATTTGACCAATACATCCTTTGAATTTACAACTGCAGCTTCTATAAATGTTGATTGTGGATCCAAAAAAAAATGAAATTCTTGAAAAGTTCAATCTTCTCTCCTGTTTGTAAACTGTTGTTTACTGATCCAGTTTTTGGCTTTTTAAATTTTTTTTTTTTTCATTTTTTACATTGAGCTGTAATTCAAACTGAAAGTTGTAGTCTTGATCTGCATCAGTAATCAGATCTTCAAGGCCTCCTCACTTTCAACAAGGAAGGTTGTGTCTTTCGTATATTCCAAGTTGTTAATGAACCTTCATCCAATCCTGATTCTGTGTTCTTCTTATAGTCTACCTACTCAGATTATTTGCTCAGCATATAGTCTGAATAAATATGCTGAAATAATACAATCATGATGCAATCTTTTCTCATTTAAACCATTCAGTATCGCCTTATTTTGTTGGAAAAGCTGCCTCTTGATTTGGCATACACACAATTAAGTGTTCTGGAATTCCCGTTCTTCACAATATATCCATAGTTGGTTATGATCCATATAGTCAAATGCATTTGCATAGACACTAAAGCACAAGCAAACATCTTTCTGACATTCTATCTACAAGACATCATCAATAGCATCCCTCATTCCACATCCTTTGCTTAATCTGGTTTGAATTTTTGGAAGCTTCTAGTCACTGGAGAAGGATATCATGTTTGGCAAGGTGGAGGGTGAGGGGAAAGAGGAAGACCCCCAGCGACATGGATTGGCAAAATGGCAGCAATTGTGAGGTTGGCTCAGGACCAGGCAGTATTTTGTCTGTTATGCATAGGGTCGCTAAGAGTTGGTACCGACTCAATGGCACCTAACAACAACAACAACAACTAGTCGATGTACTGCTGCAGCCACATTTGGCATTATCTTCAGCAAAATTTTACTGTTGTGTGATATCAATTATATTGCTCGATAATTTCAGTACTCTATTGCATTACCTTGAATCGACTTGACAGCACTTAACAACAACAACATTGCGTTGCGTTTCTTTAGAATTGACACAAATATGGATCTCTTTCAGTGGATAACTATGTAACTGTCTTCCAAAAATCTTTCTTCAATACCATCAGTTCTTGACTGTATGCTACCTCCTGAAATGGTTGAATGTCAACCAATTCATTTTGGTACAGTGATCCTGTGTATTCCTTTCATATTCTTTTGATACTTTTTGTATCATTCAGTATTTTGCACATATTAAGTGTTATCAAATAATCCTTCAGTATTACAACTTGAAGTTTGAAATTTTTCTTCAGTTCTTTCAGTTTCAGAAATACCTAGCATGTTCTTCCCTTTCAGTTTTCTAACTTTAGGTTTTTATACATTTCACCATATTTTACTTTGTCTTTCAGAGTTGCCCTTTGAAATTTTCTGTTTAGCTCTTTTATTTCATCATTTTTTCAGTTACTCTATGTTCAAGAGTAACTGAAATGTACTCTATGTTCAAGAGTGGTACTCTATGTACCACTCATCTGTCAGTTTTTCATATTGTGTGGGTTTGTGTGTTGCTATGATGCTGGAAGCTATACCACTGGTATGTTAAATACCAGCAGAGTCACTGTTTTAGGCTGAGTTGTCTAGAGAAGCAAAACCAATGACGCTTCTTGTTGCTGTTAAGTGTCGTGGAGTCGGTTCCAACCTGACCCATAGCGACCCGGTGTAGGGTTTCTGAGGAGCGGCTTGTGAGCTTGAACTGCCGACCTTGCATTTCAAACTGACTTTGCAGTTCAGCACATTAACCCACAAGTGCCACACCAGGGCTTATATATGTATATATAAAGAGAAGTTTATATCAAGAAAATGGTTCACACAGTTTTAGAAGTGAGCAAATTCCAAGTCTGTGAGTCAGATGAAGCAAGATGGCAAGTCAAGAAGCAGGCAGGTATGTTGGGTGAGTAAGATGACAGGTTGCTGAAGACTCCCAGGATCAGTAGACCAATGGCTCAAGTCTGGATGACAAGCCAGATGCAGAATCCAGACCCAGCAGAAAGCAAGCAAGCTTTGCTTGAGTGTCCTATAGGAAGTAGGCCATACCCACGAGGAAATTTCTTTTCAATTTATTGGCTGCTCACAACACATATCATCATGGAGTTAATTAAATTATATTAGATCTCATCATGGATGATTGCTGTTGCTGTGTTTTTAAGTGCCATCAAGTTGGTTCTGACTCACAGTGACCCTGTAAAGGGTTTCCAAGGACTAGGTGATTTTGAACTATCAACTTTGTGGTTCAAACTGTCAGCACCACACCAAGATTACTATGTCTTAACAGCCAAACTATTGATAATTCTGGCCCAGTCAAGTTCACAGTAAACCTTAACTGTCACAGCCACCCATGGAGGACAGATTTAAGCAGAGCTTCCAGAATAAGATAGACTAGGAAGTAAGAGAGGTTGATCACTTCTGAATGAATAGTCACTAGAAAACCTTATAAATAGATTCAGAACACTATCAAATATGATGATGATTCCCTCAGGTTGCAGGGCACTCAAAATACTGGTAGGGAAGAGCTGCCTCCTCAAAGTAAGATTGACCATAATAATGTGAATGGAGTAAAGCTTTCAGGATTGGCACAAATCAACATGAAGAAAAGCCATTAATAATCACAATGTGGAATGTATGAAGTATGAATCTAGGAAAATTGAAAGTTGCAAAAAAGCAAATGGAATACATAAAGATCCATTTCCTAGGCATTAGTGAGGTGAAATGGATTGCTATTGGTCATTTTGAATCTGAGAAGTAGACATGGTCTGGAGTCCTGGTGTGGTGTTGTAGGATAAGCACTTGTCCACAAGGTCAGTTTGAACTGCAAAGTTGGCTGTTCAAATTCTTCAGTAGCTCCTTGGAAACCCTATACTGGGTCGCTATGGGTCACAACCAACTCAATGGCACTTAACAACAACAAAGTAGACATAGTCTACTATATCAAGAAAGACAAATTCAAAAGGAATGGTGGAGCCGTCAAAAAGGACATTTCAGAATATATCTATTGAAGTATAATGCTGCCTATGCCAAAACTGTAGTCCTGACCTTGTTAAATGGAAGAGTACAGAATTCTTTGAGGAAGGGTAAGAAAGATGGAAACACTGCTTTCAGAAGAATACAGACCTGGATGGAGGATAAGTTGAGAAACAATACCTTCACATTTTGATATATTTGTTTAATAAAAGTTTCTATGATTTTGTAGCAATACTTTATGGCTTACCTTTGTATGAACTGGAACCCTGGTAGCAATTTAATTTTTTCTTGTTGTTGTTGTTGTCAGGTGCCATTGAGTTGCTAAAATGATATACTTGGTTAGGACAAATAGAAAACAAACACACACACACAAAAATAAAATAAAATAAAGACTTTGGTAGTTAAGATTGCTGTCACAGTTGGAGTGAGCAATGAACCTGCCAGAAGATTCTATAAATGAGAGAAGGGCAGATATAAACTATCCATATACCCACAGTTAAAAGGAAAACTGCATATATATGGGAAAGGTTTGAGAAAGGCCAGAAAAAAGTGAAAATCAAGGGATATTTGATAATTGACTAAAATTTTGAGTGCATAAGATATTTGAGGAAAACCTCCACCCAAATTATTCATATACCATTATGCTATGCAAATTAAAGAGATAGCTATTAAGAAGCTAAGCTAAGAATAAAAAACAAATAATGAGAAATTTTAATGGCTACATTGAGGGGACAGAGTCCACAGTTGAAGTCCACACAAGCTACTAATGCCAAGCCAACAGCCCTGAGGAAAATAAAAAGAACATAACGTTGCTATATTATTTAAATGTCACATTCTTAACAACAACAACAACAAATACTAGATATTCAAATTTTTTTTAAATGACCCATACTCAGAAAACAACAACAACAACACAATAATAGAACAATCAATCGTATCTCATGATGACTAGGCTCATGTTTTGGATTTAGCAGACAAGCACCTTAAAGCAGTTATTATGAATATGTTGAAAAATTATAAAAAGTATTAATATGAGGGTAAGAAAAAATTTACCCTATGACTATGTCTACTTTGTTGTTGTTGTGAATAAGGAAGATCGTAGAAGAATTGATGCCTTTGAGTTGTGGTGTTGGAGGAGAATATTGAAAGTGTCATGGGCTGCCAAAAGAACAGACAGATCTGTGTTGGATGAAGTGAAGCCAGAGTGCTTCTTGGAGGCCAAGATGGCTAAACTTCGTCTCTCATACTTTGGACATATTGTCAGGAGAGACCAGTCACTGGAGAAGGATATCGTGTTTGGTAAGATGAAGGGTCAGAGAAAAGGAGGAAGACCCTCCAGCGAGATGGATTGGCAAAGTGGCAGCATCAATAGGCTCAAGCGTGGCGACAGTTGTGAAGTTGACCGAGGACCGGACAGTGTTTCATTCTGTTGTGCATAGGGTCACTATGAGTTAGTACTGACTCGATGGCACCTAACACAACAACAACCCTAAATTTGAAGTTCTGGTGTGGCACTACAGGATAATGTGCTAGACTGCATAGTAAGTTTGAACTACAAGGTCTGCTCCTTGAAAACCTTATACAGAGTTGCTGTAGATAGGAATTGACTTGATGGCACTTAACAACACAACCTTAAATTCAAGTCTACTTTTCTGGCATCAAAGTTTCTTATTCTTGCAGACACCCTCTCTGTCAAACCTTGAATTTTATCCCTCCAAAACTTGTGTCCATTTGGCTTTGTCATGATTCTCAGTGGTTTGGCAGTTATATAAGGATATTATTACCTCAATGATGTGACCTGATGTTATCAGCCAATCAGCTTTAAGGGGTAAGTGTGGGATGAAAACCCTTATTCAGGTCACAGCTCTGATGTGATGTAAGGGGACTCCTTAATCTGATCTAAGGGTGTTGCCTACATTACTTTTTATATTACAAGAATAAAAGTAGTGAGAATAGAGCACAGAAGGAGGGACCTGAAGACTACCACAATGAAACAAGAGCCAGGACTGGAGCAGTCCTTTAGACTCGGGGTCTGTGTGCTTAGAACCTCCTAGACCCAGGGGAATATCAATGCCAAGATACAGAGATCTCCAAGGAATGCTGGAGCACAGATGTTCAAAAGAGACAAGGACCTTTCCAACAGAGGATAAAAAGAGAAGCCGTACCTTAGACCTGGCACTCTGAATTTGGACTTTTAGCCTTTAAATTGTGAGAAAACAAATGTATGTGTGTTGAAGTCATCTACTTGTGGTATTTCTGTTATAACAATACTACATAACTAACTTGTCCCCAAATGGCGAAAAACTACCATTCTTGCTGACCAAGTTGACTGTGGGCAAAGGGGAGAATGAGAGAATGAAGGAGGAGACAATGTAGCAGGTAGACCACAGTACTCTGATTCTTTTTACTTGATGATCTTGTAGTTTTCCAAAAATAAAATAATTAAAAACATATATGTTTGTTATTAACCTTTGCCTCATTTTCAGTGACTTGAAAAGTTTATTTTTACTATTTTGTCTAGCTTTACACTCGTATTTTGCAGAGAGAAATCACCAAGCTTTTCACATTGCAATAACTAGGAATCCCTTTCATATTACTTCAACAGAATCTCATCACTTTTTACTCCCATTAATCCACCAAGTCTGTATGCTGACCAAATAAACTGAGAAACTGAACTTTAAGGAAAAGAATGCTACATCAGGATTAAAGGAAGACTCATAACAACGTGTGATATGCAGATGATGCAACCTTGTTTGATGAAAGCAAAGAGAAATTGAAGCACTTACTTATAAAGATAAAAGCTTGCAGTCTTCACTATAAATCACTTGTCAATATAAAGAACACAAAGATCTCACAACTGGACCAATAAGCAATATTATAATCAATGGGGAAAAAGATTGAAGCTGTCTAGGAATTACTAGGATCCACAATCAAAGACCATGAAAGCAGCAGTCAAGAAATCAAATGATGTACTGCACTGGCTAAATCTGCTACAAAAGATCTTAATGTGTTAAAAAAGCAAAGATGTCACTCTAAGGTCCAAGGTTTGCCTGATTCAAGCTATGATATTTCCAATCATCTCATATGCATGTAAAAGCTGGACAATGAATAAGGAAAACCAAGGAAGAATTGATGTCTTTGAATTATGCTGTTGGTAAAGAATATTGAATCTACCACAGACTGCCAGAAGAATGAACAAATCTTTCTTGGAAGAAATATAGCCAGAATCCTCCTTAGAAGCAAGTATGGCAAGATTTTTTTTTCAAGTACTTTGGACATATTATCAGGAGGAACCAGTTTGTGGACAAGGAAATAATGTTTGGTAAAATAGCGAGTCAGTGAAAAAGAGAAAGCTCCTCAACAAGATGAACTGGCACAGTGGCAGCAACAATGAGCTCAAACATAGCAATGGTGGTGCCATCATTTGTTCTGTTGTGCATAAAGTTGCTATGATTTGAAACTCACTAGACAGCAACAACAAAAGCAAACCATCAAAAGAGTACATTGGTGATGTAAATGGTTACCATACTCCATTGCTAACCAAAAGATTAGAGGTTCAATTCCACCAAGAGGCGTCTCAGATAAAGTGTCTGTTGATATAGTTCTGAAAAGTCAATGAAAACCCTATAAAACACATTTCTTCTCTGACATATATGGAATCACCATGAATCAAAATTGACTTGATGGCAACTGGACTGGAATGGACTGCATTAAAATTTGTCAAAGTCACCAATAATCTTCACTTTGTTAAATCCAATTTTCAGCCTTAATCTTTCTTTGTCCATAAGCCGCATTTGACATAATTAATCATTCTCTCCTTCTTGAAGCACTTCACTTGGTCTCCTGGGCAACAATCTCTTTTTTGAAAATCCTCTTACATTACTGGTTATTCCTTATCAGTCTTCTCTGCTGGTTTTTTCCACATCTTCATGACCTTTAAATATTGGTGGACCCAGAGGCCTAGTCCTCAGATCTTTTCTCTTATTGATTTGCCCTCACTGCCTGGGCAACTTTACGCTGTCTAATGGTTTAAATGCACCTAGACATTAAATACCCTCGCATTTATCTCAAATTTCACAAACCAGAAAAACAAAATTAGGAAAATGAAAGAAAGAAAGCAAAAACATAAATTTTAAATGTAAATTATAATAGCAATGAAATCAAATCCATCAGTCCCTATACTGTGTTAATGAACTTATTTATTGCTTCTATTAAAAATGGAGATTAGTAGAGTACATTTTCTCTTTTACAGCAAAATATAGCTATATACTTTTAAAAAAAGAAATAGCCTTTGAAAAATATAATGATGAAAAGGTAAAAATAAAGGGATGGGCAAAAGACTCAGAATAATTTTAAAACCAAACAATAATAACATTATTAAAATAATACAAAGTAGAATTAAAAATTTTAAACACCAAGCAGAGTAGAATTTAATTATGCCATATAATTGATGGAATTTATTTTAAAAGCTGTTAACAGTCATAAAGTTTTGTTGCATCAAAAAAAATTAAAAATTGAACTATAAGTTCAAGAAGAAATTTATAAAATTATGATCATCATAAAAGACATCAATGTATCTCTTTTAGAAGTTGGCATACTAACTAGGCTAAAAATAACGGCATACAGTAAGATTCTTTATAATTCATTTTACTATGTATAACATATATATAAACTCTTATCTCTTTTAAATAGACAATCTGATTACAGGTTGATGGACATTTTTTAAAATCATGTATTTTCCCCCAAAACAAAAGACAACATGATCCAAAGAAATTCTACACATGTTATATTTTCTGTCATAATCAAATACATTAGAAACAGATTATAAGTATATAATAGGAAAAACTTATTTCTTGTAGATTAAAATAGACACTCCTAGAATACCCTTGGATCATAGAGGCAATCAAAATTCAAATTAAAACTAGTTCTAGAATAAATTAAAAAAGAAAACTTCATATCAAAACCTATGGGAGACACAGATTTCCGTATTTAAAAGAAAATATATGGACTTAACTATCCTTGATATTAAAAGTGGAATATGAAAATTTTATGACCTTTTTCTCATTAAAAAGTTTGATTAGGAACTGCAAGGTAAACCAAAAAAGTAGGGAGTAGGAATTAATAAATAAAGTGCTGAAATTAGTAAACTGGAAAGCAAAATATATATTATAAATAATATATAAATGTAAGCACTTTTTTTCTTTGAAGTAGTCAATAAAATAGCGCTTAAATAGATCTGATTAAAGTAAAGGTTGTTGTGGTTGTTAGGTGACATCCAATCGGTTACAACTCATAACAACCCTATTCACACTAAAATGAAACACTGCCCAGTCTTATGCCATCCTCACACTTATTAATGTTTAAGCAATAAATATATATGATTAGAGATGATAAATGAAAGAGAATCATAGATACAGAAAAATCAAAATATTATATTTATTCTATAGAGAGAATACAACATATAACTCCAAGACTAAAAGTTTTTAAACTTAGGGAAAAATTGAAGATCTTCTAACAAAATACATTTTATAAGGAGCAGACAAGATGGCATCCCGGTGACATACTTCTCCCAATCTCTCTACAACAGAGACCAAAAAAAAAACCTGCATGAAATACATACAGATGATAATCCTGGAACTCTGAAAATCAAATGAGGAGAGAGACAGAGTGCCCCCCCCCCCCATGCTATGCCCAGCCATTTTGAGACACAGAATACAACATACACAGCTGAGAAGAAGCCAACATCACAGAATCACCATCAGGATAAAAAAGATAGTGTGTTTGGGAATGAAACAAGATGAGCAGTTTATGGGCTAGATCTGGGAGAGGAAAGTGCAGTGAAACAGGCCAGTATGCAAACAACACTGGCAATTTCAGAACAAGAAGAGAGCTGGCGAAGAGGGAAGAAGCAATTCATTAGGAAAGAGTCCTAGTCATTTGAGTAGAGGACTCATGTGGAGGGGAGTGCCTATGCATTGATAGTTGCAGATGCAACTATCTAATTTTGGGAAAGAACTACATAACTGGCAGGTGTTAGTCTCACATCAATGAACTGCTATTACATTAACTATATGCTAAACTGGACAATGAATAAAGAAGAACTGATGCATTTGAATTATGGTTAGGGACACCCTCACTCCACCCCAAACCCACCCAGTTCACTCAAGCTGCCTCTCCAAACTAGCAGCCACCACAAGTACTGCTTTCATGGAATGCAAGACTCACAACCATGACATTTCCAGATAAACAGAAATTGAAGAAATTTATAATAAAACTCATTTTACAAAAAATACTAAAGGGAATTCTTTGGATGAGAACCAAAAACAGCAGACAAAACTTAAGATTAACATGGGTGACAATACCACCCAGAACTCAGTTCAGATATAGAAGAATTCAAAGTAAAACAAAGCTACAAGACTGAAAACAGAGACTAGAGATAGCAATTTATAATAATGACAACTACAAAGCAAAAAGAGGAAATAGTGTGAGTACAGAACTTCCAAATGGCAAGGAAGTCAAGCAGATTTCAAGATAAAACTCACTGCATTAAAGCGAGGAAGAAATTAATACATTATAGGGTAACCTCAAAGAAAATTTAGAAACCTCATCAAAATAAAAAAGAGGAAAATCCTAAACATTTAATAAACATTAAAACAACAACAATGAAAGAAATGATAAGAATACCCACAAACAAAATGAACTCAGCACACAAAATAATGTGGAGCAAAGAAATCAGCAGCATCACAACAAGAAAATACACACACACAGCAAAATGACAGCAATCAATTCATACTTCTTGATAATTACAGTGAATGTAAATTGATTGAATGCACCATTCAAGAGACATAGAGTATAAGAATGGATAAAACACACATAAATCTATAAAACACACATACAAAATAAGTATTCATAGAAAAATGAAATTGAAAGATAATGGATTTTTTTCCATGAACTTTTTGAAGCCCTCTAATAAGGTGTGATGAAACAGATGGCATTATTACTATTATTACAACTTTGGACACTTTTTTTATTGTGAATTGAGTGAAGATTTATAGAGCAGATAATCAGTTTTATATCCAACAAATCACACACTTTGTTTCATCGCAATAATTGCAATCTCCTCCAAGTAACAACAATCATACCACTTCCTTCCTGTGGTTCCTATTTCCATTCCACCTTCCTTACCAACCCCTCTGATCCTTGTCCCTGGATAAAAATTGCCCTTTTAATCTTGAAAGATTGACCATTCCATGGTCAGCATACCTCAGTAGTGTTGTCCTCCTTATTTAGCTATCCACCAATGGTTGAAAATTGGGCCACAAAGGTGATTTCCATTCAAGACCTGAAGAATGGCTAAGGGCCATAGTCTTGAGTTCCTCCAGTTTCTTTCTAACCAGTAAGCCTGGGTTTTTGTTGTTGTTTTAAATAATTTTCTGTTTTGTTCTAAATTGTCTCCCACTCTATCCAGAATTTCTAATGTTATTTATTTCAAAACATTTGGTAGTGATAGCTAGGCACCATCTACTTGTGGTTTCTGAGTTGTGGAGACTGATGTTCATGTGTCCTATTTGTCCCCTGGATTAATCGACTACAGTATCTTCAACTTTCATCACTGTTCTTTCTCCTGCAAATGAAGAGACCAACAGTTGTACCTTAGATGGTTGTTCATGAGCTTTTAAAAAAAGTTTTCATTGTGAATTAAGTGAAAGTTTACAGGGCAGATCATCAGGTTTTTTTGTTTTTTGTTTTTTAATGTTTTATTGTGAAATATATGATAGTTTACATGGGACAACATTAGTTTTTACATTCATTCTATCGTATATCATTTCTTTGCCATGGTTCCAATTCCCTCCATGCATCATCAACCAACCAAAGAGTATACCCTGCAAGCCTGACCCTTACACTCCCCCCACTCCCCCAGTCATCAGCACACAGTCGCTCTCCCTCTCTGGATCTAAAGTCCCCAGCTGCTCCATTGTTCCATGTCATCGTCTCTGCCTACATCTCAGGCATCGCTTCTTCTCTGGGTAGGGTCCCACTCTTAACTCTTCTCCATTGATGTGTTGATGGTCCTAGGGACCTCCGATCCTAAACTGGAAAGTTAATCAGTCCCTTCTTTGCTATAAAACGTCTACCTTCACATTTCCAACCCTCACATTTAGTCCTGATAACAATTATTCACTGTGGTATCACAAGAGACCCATCTGCATTTCATCAGCTCCGCCTATACAGATTGGATAGTACTCACTGGAGATTCTGCCTTCCTCCATGCCCCCTGGCTCTAGGTTCCCTCTTGGAACCTTGTAAGCCAGTCATTTCTTGCCTTTGTAGCCCACTCCCCCCACCACCACCATTTTGGGTAGCCAATGTCCAAGTTGCCTATCCCTGTCTACTCTGTGTGTGGAGGGGGTGGGAATAGTTCTTGCTGTAAGGATTTGTTCTCTCTTTTGAGTTACTGCATCCATAGGTGTAGGTCAAGTTCATCAAATTATATCAGATTACTCATTTTTTCCTCTTCTTTCTTCTTCTGGTTGAGTTCTGATAATCCAGTCATTGAAGTCAGGTCAAGTGGGTATTATCTGCAAGTGTGGGTGTTCTTGTGCATATGCCCTCTCATTTTATCAGCTGCACGCTTCACTGTCCACATTGTAGGGCTTAGCTCAACACTTCATTGCTGTTTTCCCCTCACTTCCCCTTATCAGTGACAAGCGTGGTCACCAATCAGAGCGTGTATTCCCATTGAGTCTTATTCTTGGAAGGGGGTTTTCCCTGAGGGGACCCGACCACTTGCCTTGATGTTTCCTGGGCAAGCAGCTTGTTTGTTCTTGTAGTAACAGTCCATCTGCCTCTATTGTTTTGTATTTTTCCTGTA
>NW_006408644.1:0-6903 GCF_000296735.1 Chrysochloris asiatica | reverse complement strand
TTTTTTTCTCCTCCTTTAAACTAACTTCCCTCTGTCCACTATATGCGTAGGAATCCCACCTTGGGGTAGATGTCACCAGTGGCTCTCCCTGCTTGAGTCTCCCCGATACTGGAGGCTCCACACGAGCTGGTTCCCGCCCCACCCCCTCAAGCCCAAAGGAGCTGGGGCTGCAGTGGCGCAAGTTTAAGAAGCCTGTAATTCCTCGCACAGTGATTTCTCAAAGAAGCGAGTCTAAGGCTCTGGCGCACTGAGATTCACGCTGGCTGTGAGACTGTGGGTTCCTACCTGGGAGGTTTAACTCACGAGTTGCCCCTCCCTGATCCTGGAGCCCCCACTCACCTGCACCGCCTAGCTGCTCTGGCAAACCGGAAGTCAGTGTTAGCAATGTACTCTTGCTTTCTATATCAAACTTCTTTATCTTCCTCTAGATGAATTTTGATGAGTAAGCCATCCAAGCTAGGTCAAATAGGTATTATCTGCAAGTTTGGGCATTCTTGCATGCCTTCCCCCATTTTAGACTCTCAGACTTAGCTCTAGCCCCCAGTGGTAGGTAGGACAGTGTCCATGGGCTCAGGAATTCCCAAGTCTCCCTAAAGTTCAGACTAGCCAGCCCTTCCTCTTCTCTCTCTCATCTTAAGGTTGGCAGATATCTATGGAGCACTGTCAAACTCACCCATGTCTCCATTGTTACATTTCCCCCACTTCAACTCACAAGTAGACTAAGGCAGTCACCAGAGAACTTACAAACCTCCCTTGTGTTTCCTTTGAATTTCAGTCTTGGAAGAGGGTTTAACCTGATGGGCTGAGTTTTCTTGCCTCAATGTCTCCCAGGTGAACACCTTTCTTGAGAAGATAGTGGAGTTTTTTCCATAAACCTTTTGAAGCCCCCTTGTACATAGTCCCTTATGACTTCCTTTTTTAAAACTTTTCTAAGCTTTATCCACTTTTTTTGACACATTTTAATTATGGTACTTGTGAATAATATTGAGTATATCATGGACTTCCAGGAGTATGAGCAAATATGTCATGAAAAATTACAACCTTAGAACACAGAACAGAAAAGAAACATTGCCCAGTCCTGGCACCATCCTCACACTTTTTAACACATGAGCACATTGCTGATGCCACTGTCAGTACATCTTATTGGGGAGTCTTCTTCCTTTTTGCTGACCCTTCACTTTACCAAGCATATGCTGTTGTTGTTAAGTGCTGTCAAGTCAGTTCAGACCCATAGCGACCCTGTACAGGGTTTTCGAGGCCATATAGAGCTTGTGAAATCATTTGTCTGGCCCTACTGATGGTGGTAGTTATGTGCCGTGGAGTCGGTTCTGACTCATAGTGACCCTGCATAGGGTTTCCAAGGCTATAAATCATTATGGGAGCAGCCAACCTCATCTTACTCTCATGAAATCACTGGTTAGTTTTGAACTGCTGACCTTGAGATTAGCAGCCCAATTCGTAACCATTATGCTACCAGAGCTCCTTTAGTCATCACATTAGGGGTAAGTTAATTAAATGTTTGGCCAAATATCACAGGCTAATTTTTAAGTTGATAATTTTGTATGGCGTGTAAATAATGTTATAAATTTTGGCAGAAATTAGGTCCCCACCCCTGCTTTATAGAGGCTGCTCATTTCTGACAACATGTTCAAAGTATGAGAAATGAAGTCTTGCTATCCTGGCTTCTAAGAGCATTTTGGATGCACTTCTAAGATACATTTGTTTATTTTTCTGGAAGTTCATGGTATTTTAAATATTCTTCTTCAACACTGTAAGACAAATGCATAAATTCTCCTATTGACTTCCTTATTCATTGTCTGATTTTCAAAAACATATGAGGCTATTGAAAATAACATGGCTTGGGTCCAGTATACCTTAGTCATGAAACTGATATATTTGCTCTTGAATACAGAGACAATGAGCAATAGATTTGCTTGATTTCTTGACTGGTGATTCCATCAATTTTGATGTGGATCCAAGCACTCCATTTATAATGATGTTACTTATTGGTCCACTTGTGAGGATTTTTGTTTTCTTTGCATTGAGGTGCAACCTGTACTAAAGTCTGTAATCTTTGATCTTTATCAGTAAGTATTTTAAGTCCTTTCCACTATCAGTAAGCAAGTTTGTATCATCTGTTAATGAGTCTTCCTCCAATCCTGTTGCCACATTCTTCAGATAATCCAGTTTCTTGGATTATTTACTCAGCATACAGATTGGATAATTATCAGTAAGCAAGTTTGTATCATCTGTTAACGAGTCTTCCTCCAATCCTGTTGCCACATTCTTCAGATAATCCAGTTTCTTGGATTATTTGCTCAGCATATGGATTGGATAATTATCAGTAAGCAAGTTTGTATAATCTGTTAATGAGTCTTCCTCCAATCCTGTTGCCACATTCTTCAGATAATCCAGTTTCTTGGATTATTTGCTCAGCCTACAGGTGAAAAAATACAATCCTGCCACATAGCTTTCCTGGCTCAGGATTCCCTTGTTCTGTTCAAATGACTTCTTCTTGGTTTATGGATAGGTTCCTCATGACTACAATTAAATTTTCTGGAATATCCATTCTTACAATGTTATCCATAGCTTCTCGTGATCCACACAGTCTTAGCATAGTCAATAAAGCACAGTGAAACATCTTTCTGATATTCTCTCTTTTCAGCCTAGATCCATCTTAGAAACACAGGTTTTACAAAATCCTAGATTTGTTATGCAGGGTAAAGAATTTACGTAGGTAAGAACGTACCTTCCATGGTTAGGAAATATGCTTAATTAATATTTGCTTGTAAGGAAAGATAAATGACTACTACATGAAAAACTAGAATAACAAAAACAACAAGGCAAATGTTTAGATTTCTCTAGGAATTTTATCAAGTATATTTGACTTGGCACCTTGATTTATGTATGCAGCTAATTCAGGAGCACTGCATCAAATATGAAAGTTCCTAACCTACCCACAGCTTCATATGTTTGATTATACTATTGTCATT
Organism: Chrysochloris asiatica; assembly: GCF_000296735.1. Taxonomy (NCBI): domain Eukaryota; kingdom Metazoa; phylum Chordata; class Mammalia; order Afrosoricida; family Chrysochloridae; genus Chrysochloris; species Chrysochloris asiatica. Next base: position 3,910 of record NW_006408644.1, on the reverse strand, counting down.
TTGTTAGGTGCTGTCGAGTCAGTTCTGACTCATAGCAACAACAGAATGAAAAACTACCCAGTCCTTCACCATCCTCAATCATTATTATACTTGAGCCCAATGCTGCTGTCACTGTACCAACCCATCTCATTGGGGGGTTTTCTCTGTTTTGTTGGCCCTCTACTTTACCTAGCATGATATCATTCTCCAGGGACTGGTCCCTCCTGATAATATAACAAAGTATGAGAAAAGAAGTCTCACCATAGTGGCTTCAAAGGAGCATTCTGGATATACTTCTTCCAACACAAATTTGCTTGTTCTTCTAGCAGTCCATGGTACTTTTAATATTATCCAACATCGTAAATCAAATGAGTCAGTTCTTCTAAGTTCTTCCTTATTCATTGTTGAACTTTCACATGCATATGAGACTATGGAAAATACCATGGCTTAGGTCAGTCACACCTTAGATCTTATATTGATATCTTTGCTCTTGAACACTTTAAAGAGGCCTGCATAGAAGATTTGCACAATGCAATACATCATGTGATTTCTTGACTACCTCTTCCATGAGTGTTCATAGTGGATCCAAGCAAAATTAAGTCTTTGATAACCTCCACTTTTTCTCCATTTATCAGGATGTTACTTATTGGTCCAGTTGTTAGATTTTTTATTTTCTCTACATTGAGGTACAACCCATGCTGAAGGCTGTAGTCAGTGATTTTCATCAGTAACTATTTTAAGTCCTCTTCCTTTTCAGCAAGCAAGATTGTATCATCTGCATATCGTAGGTTGTTAATGAGTTTTCCTCTAGTCCTGATGCAACGTTCTTCTTCATATAATCCAACTTCTTGGATCATTTACTCAGTATACAGATTGAATAAGTAAGGTAAAAGAATACAACTTTGGTGAACACCTTTCCTGATTTTACACCATTCAGTGTTCCCTTGGTCTGTTCGTGGTCTATGTGCCAGTTCCTCATGAGCACAATTAAGTGTTCTAGAATACCCATTCTTCACAATGCTACCCATCATATGTTATGATCCAACTTTCAAAAGCCTTTGCATAACCAATAAAACACAGGTAAATACCTTTCTGGTATTCTCTGCTTTCAGCCAAAATCCATCTGAGGTCAGCACTGACAGTCCTTGTTCCACTTCCTCATCTGAATCCAGCTTGAACCTCTGGCAGTTACCTGTCAGTGTACAGCTACAGCTGTTTTTAATTATCTTTAGAAAAATGTTATTTGTATAAGATATTAATGATATTGTCCGATGATTTTTGCATTTTATTGGGTCACCTTTCTTAGGGATGTACACAAATATGGGCCTCTTCCAGTCAGTTGTCCAGGTAACTGTCTTCCAAATTTCTTAGTATAGATAAGTGCTTCCAGTACTGCATCAGTTTGTTGAAAGATTTCAATATGTATTCCATCCATTCCCAGAACCTTGTTGTTTTCCAAATCCTTCAGAGAAACTTGAACTTCTTCCTTCAGTACTATTGACTCTTGATCATATGCTACATCTTGAAATGTTTGAACATCGACCATTTTTGTGTATGTTTTTCAGTGTTTTAAAACAAGCTTTGGCGAGTTTTATAAAAGAAAAAAAAAATGCATGATTTATTTTTCACCAGTGTGTTCTGGCATGCTTCTAATGATATTGGAATCACCTGGATCAAAGATAGCCAATGTGCAGACTCTGTAGTAATTCCTGCATGCTGTGCCCAGTTCAATACTATTGCCATTGTAGTGATGGACACCAGTTTGGGCCAAAATGGCATAGTACTTGATCTCGGATTTCCTCAAGGACGGGCAGTTGTTGGCGAGGATGACCGAACTTTGCCTTGCCAGATCATCTTCAGAGTTTGCTTGTAACCCAGCACATATTTCCTGCTTTTCATAACAAATTGGAGCCACGAGTTGATGGAATCCAGAGACTTTTTTATCTTATTTATGGCCCCCAACCAAGAGCAGCTGCCAAGATGGCCGGGGAGGGAGAGAAGAAAGGCAACCATTTGTTTTGATATAGGGATTCTTTGTATTGTATCCATCTCTTTTTGATGCTTTCTGCTTCATTCAATATTTTGCTCATAAAAACTTTCAATATTACAGGTTAAGGCTTGAATTTTTTTCTTCACTACTTTCAGTTTCAACAAATGCTGAACATGTTCTTCTCTTTTGTTTTTCTAACTACAGGTTTCTTCATATTTCATTATAATACTTGACTTTGTCTCTGCGAGCTGCCCTTTGAGATTTTATGTCCAGTTCTTTTGCCTCCTATTTCTTCCATTCATTTTAGCATCTCTCTACTGGAAAGCAAGTTTCAGAGTGTCTTCTGACATCCATTTTGGTCTTCTTCTTTCTTGTCTTCTTAATGACCTTTTGCTTTCTTTTTGTATGAGATGTTCTAGATGTCATCCCACAACTCTTCTGGTCTTCAATTCTTAGTGTGTACAACATCAAATCTGTCCTTGAGATGATCTCTAAATTCAGGTGGGCTATGTTTAAGATCCTATTTTGGCTCTTGTATACTTGTTTTAATTTTCTTCAGCTTTAGCCTGAACTTGCATATGAACAATTGATGGTCTGTTTCACAGTCTGCCCCTGTCCTTCATTTGGCTGATCATATGGAGCTTTTCCACCATCTCTTCCCAAAGATGTAGTTAATTTGATTTCTGTGTATTCCATCTGGTGAGGTCCATATATATAGTCATCTTTTATGTTGTTGGTTTTTTTTTTTTTTTTAAGTTATTTACAATGAAGAAGTCATTGGTCTTCAAAATTCTACGATGTGATATTCAGTATCATTTCTATCACCAAGGTCATATTTTCTAACTATGGATATTTCCTCTTTGTTTCGCACCTTTGAATTCCAATTGTCAGTTATTATCAATACATCTTGATTGCATGTTTCATCAATTTCAGACTGAAGATGTTAGTAGAATTCTTCAATTTCATCATCACGGACTTCAGTGTTTAGTGTGTAAATTTGAATAATTATAGCATTAATTGGTCTTCATTGTAGGTATGTGGATATTATCCTATCACAGACTGCATTATACTTCAAGATAGATCTTGAAATGTTCCTTTTGATGATGAATGTGATGTCATTCCTCTTCAGATTGTTATTTCCAGCATAGCAAACTATAAGATCGTTAAATTTAAAATGGCCAATACCAGTCCAATTCAGTTTACTAGTGCATAGAATCTATGTGTTTCATTTCATTTTTTACAATTTCCAGTTTTCCTAGAGTCACAGTTTTTACATTCCATGTTATGGTTATTAATGGATGTTTACAGCTATTTCTCCTCATTTTGAGTTGTGGCCCATTAGCACATGGAAGTCCCGAGGCAGCTCTTCCCTACGTGTATTTTGAGTGCCTTCCAACCTGAGGGGTTCATCTTCAAGCACTTTATCTGACAATGTTCTGTTGCTATTCATAAATCTTCAGTGGCTAAACATTCAGAAGTAGTCTGTATCTCCTTCTTTCTAGTCTGTCTTAGTCTGGAAACTCAGCTGAAACTTGTCCACCATGCATGACACTGCTGGTATTAAAAATACTGGAGGCAGAGCTTCCAGCATCACAGCAACATGCAAGCCACCATGCTATGACAAACTGCCAGTGAGTAGTGGTTTATACTAGTAAATTATTAAATGGCAGAATAATAAAAACAATCACTTTGCTTTTACGTAATTCAGAGGGATCTGGGAACTTACTTACAAATTATTTATTTAAAATTAGGGAACTACTGGTATAGAGTAGGAAGAAAGAGTGACAAACTATTTCCGAATCGCTAGTCACTGAAAACTCTATGCATAGCAGAGAAACATTGTCAGATATAGGACTGGAAAGTGGGAGGGCACTCAGAAAGCGATTGTGGAAAAAAATGCCTCCTCAAAGTAGGGTTGACCATAAAGACATGAATACAGTT
>NW_006408643.1:9498549-9503286 GCF_000296735.1 Chrysochloris asiatica | reverse complement strand
AGGTCTACTTCTAGGTCATTTGTCTCAGACATTTTATCTTATTTCTGGACATATGCTGATATGGTCATCTGCTATTGTTTCTTGGACATGTTTAGTGACCTTAATGTTAATACTTAATTGAGTATGTGTTTTGGTATTTTTTATGGTTTCTGATAGCTTACAGGAAGATGTCATCAGGATGTGGGCTTCCATTTTCACTCTTCTCATTGCTTAACTGATTAAAGGTTTCTCTCCAGTATGAGATCGTGCATGTTTAGAAAGTGTGTCTGACTGAATGAAAGCTTTTCCACATTCCTTACGTTCATAAGGCTTCTCTCCAAGGTGAGATTTTATATGGTGAGTAAGTTTGTAGGATGTAATAAAGGCTTTCCCACATTCCTTACATTCAAAAGGTTTCTCTCCAGTGTGAGATCGGATATGTTTAGTAAGGCTGTCTGAACGCGTGAAAGCTCTTCCACATTGCTTACATTCATAAGGCTTCTTTCCAAGGTGAGATCTTACATGTCGATTAAGTTTGTAGGATGTAATAAAGGCTTTCCCACATTCCTTACATTCATAAGGCTTCTCTCCACTATGTGTTCTTTTATGAAAACTGAGTAGTGTCTGAAGATGATAGGCTTTCCCACATTCCTCACATCCATAGGGCTTTATTCCACTGTGAGATCTTATATGTTTTCTGAACTGTGAGGTATAACGATAGGCTTTCCCACATTGTTTACATTGGTAAGGTTTCTCTCCAGTGTGTGTTCGGATATGTTCAGTAAGTGCGCCTGACTGAGTGAAACCTTTTCCACATTCCTTACATTCATAAGGCTTCTCTGCAAGGTGAGATCTTATATGTTGAGTAAGTTTGTAGGATGTAGTAAAGGCTTTCCTACATTCCTTACATTCGTAAGGTTTCTCTCCAGTGTGAGTTCGGATATGTTTAGTAAGTGCGTCTGACCGAGTGAAAGCTTTTCCACATTCCTTACATTCATAAGGCTTCTCTCCAAGGTGAGATCTTACATGTTGAGTAAGTTTGTAGGATGTAATAAAGGCTTTCTCACATTCCTTACATCCATAAGGCTTCTCTCCAAGGTGAGATCTTATGTGTTGAGTAAGTCTGTAGGATGTAATAAAGTCTTTTCCACATTCCTTACATTCATAAGGCCTCTCTCCACTGTGAGATCGTTTATGGTCAGAGAAGTGTGAGGACTGATGAAATGCTTTTCCACATTCATTACATTTATAAGGTTTCTCTCCACTGTGTATTCTTTTATGTCGAGTGAGTACTCTCTGAAGATGAAAGGCCTTCCCACATTCCTCACATACATAGGGCTTTATTCCACTGTGAGATCTTGTATGTTCATAGAGCTGTGAGGTATAGCGATAGGCTTTCCCACATTCTTTACATTCATAAGGTTTCTCGCCAGTGTGAGATCGGATATGTTTAGTAAGGCTGTCTGACCGAGTGAAAGCTCTTCCACATTGCTTACATCCATAAGGCTTCTCTGCAAGGTGAGATCTTACATGCTCAGTAAGTTTGTAGGATGTAATATAGGCTTTCCCACATTCCTTACATTCATAAGGCTTCTCTCCACTGTGAGACAGTTTATGGTCAGAGAAGTGTGAGGTGCGAAGAAATGCTTTTCCACATTCATTACATTTATAAGGCTTCTCTCCACTGTGTGTTTTTTTATGTTGAGTGAGTAGTTTCTGAAGATGAAAGGCCTTCCCACATTCCTCACATATATAGGGCTTTACTCCACTGTGAGATCTTGTATGTTCTGTGAGCTGAGAGGTATAACGATAAGCTTTCCCACATTCTTTACATTCATAAGGTTTCTCTCCAGTGTGAGACCGGATATGTTTAGTAAGACTGTCTGACCGAGTGAAACCTCTTCCAAATTGCTTACATTCATAAGGCTTCTCTCCAAGGTGAGATCTTACATGTTGAGTAAGTTTGTAGGATGTAATAAAGGCTTTCCCACATTCCTTACATTCATAAGGTCTCTCTCCACTGTGAGATTTTTCATGTGCACTGAGCGTTGAGGAATGACTCAAAGCATTTCCACCGTCATTGCATTTAAAAGATTTCTCTCCACTGTGAGTTAATTTATGTTGAATGAGATTTGTGTGAAGATAAAAGGGTTTCCCACATTTGTCACATTCATAAGGCTTTACTCCACTATGAGATCTTCTATGTTTAATGAGCTTTGAGGAATAACTAAAGGATTTCCCACATTCCTTACTTTCAAGAGGCTTCTCTACACTATGAATTTTTATAGGTTTAGTGAGGGCTGTGGCATGACAAAAGGCTTTCTCATGTTCCCTACATTCATAAGGTCTCTTTCCACTATAAGTACTTGTAAGGTGAGTTAATGATAAGTGTAGACTAATAGCTTTTACACATTCTTTACATTCATAAGGCCTCTCTTCACTGGAAGTTGTACTCATGTACTTAGTGAGGGATGAGCAATTATCCTTGGGTTTTCCACAATTCTCACATTTACAGACTTTTTCCCCATTAACAGTATTTGAATGATGTTTTATATAAGACGGAGAACAGCAGCTTTCTCCATGTTCTTTATGCTGGTATGGTTCATATTCAGTGTGAGATCTGATGGGATGATTAAAGGTATAATTACCACCCTCATGAAAGTCAAAAGCATTTACTCCAACCTCAGTTCCTTCGAGGCTCCAATGATTTTCCTCAGAGCAGGCACTTTGATCACCTTCTTCATATTTCTTCACTTTATCGTCTTTATTTGCACAGCAGGTCTCTACCACATATTTTCTGTTGAAAACATGGAGTGTGCTGTTAAAATTATATTTTCTACCATTTGAGAAATACCATACACAATGAATGTTCATTTTTTGTCCTAAGTTTTCTCATGGTGCACAGGTTAAATCATCACATGTAAGGTACTACCATTATTGTCACCACATTCCAAAATAAATACTCATAATGTGTACAAGTGAGATGTCTCAAATACTCAGTACCTGATTCACATTAATTGGAAATTCCTGAATTGTGAATATTAGGTGTAGACACACATGTAGCGCTAGTTTTATATCTATCTATAAACACACACTAAAAGAGGCATACAAATGTGATGTCATCTTAAAGCTGTCCCATTGGGTACTATTTAATGTCATGGGTAAGATACCTGGTATGCCCATCCTGGTGGTTGTGGGGATTTTCATGGCCTTGAAACTCACAGATTTCTCCTGACGTAAACAACCAACTATTACTCTTCATCAGCTTCATCAGTGTAAGTTCATTGCATACCTTTTGTCCATTATTACCCTGTTGAGAGACTGAACTAATCATTAGGAATGGATTTTCAAAATATAAAAATAAAACAAGAACGGAATTAATAACAAATAAGGCACCTAAGACACACAAATTCTGAAGAATTTGGATACTCAAAGTGTTTGGAAAGAGTAAACTATAGGAAATACACTGAGAACATTTCCATGGTGATTCAGAAGGATGGTGACCAAACGAAGATGTAACCATCAGTACAAACTCCAAGGGTACTGGCACACAATGCTTGCATGAGAAAGAATATAGAAAGGGATAATGCGGAAGGCTTCTTACTGGTAAATGCAAAAGACATGGGGTAATTTAAATAAAAAAAAAAAAAAGTAAGTTCAGCTACTCAAAGTACAGTAGAGAATAATTTACACAGGTGTGAGTGGACTGAGAGACAAGAAACCATTCATGTTGCAGACGTTAGCACAAGACTCACAGAGAAAAGGGTACGATTATTTCTTTTTTTCTCCGTATATTCATTTCCTCTCTGGTGACCAGAGGTAAAACCTGTAAGACTTAAGGTCACCACTGAAGGTTCTGTGTGGTCCCTGCAGCTGGGGGCATAATTAAAGTGGGAGGAGATACAGAATTTGCCCACCAGCAGGCTGTCTCAAATCAGTCCTGGTCAATGCTGGGCAAGTTATCACTTGGAGAAGCAGCTGAAAGGGCTCGAGGTGAGGAAACATCTTAAAATATCTCAGGTGGCTGTCAAGGAGAGGGTGTTAGTTAGGTAGTGCTAAATAATTACTCTGAATTTCCTTGTTTTAAAATTTGCATGATTTTACCACCCTCCGCTTTATTATTTTCACACTGTCTTTGATTTTTATATCAAATTTTGTTTCTTTGTCCTTCATGTATCTTGTGGAGGTGTTTTCTTTATTTGACTCACACAACTGGAGACTCTACATTCAGCCATAAAGCCAACCCACACCCATACCCCCTACAACCTCATCAACTGGGCAAGGGTCAATACCATCTTCTATACACCAGAGCAGCAACTACAACAAACACCCACTAAATTCACTCTGCATTTAACTGTATATAGAAAAGTGATCTATTGATCACACCCACTGGGAGGCTACTGGTGAGTGCCTAAGAATATGTGAACATATATTGTGCAAATACAACACCATAATGCCTACAAAGCAGCAGAACACTTCTGTCCACTTACAGAAAAGAGAAACAGAGTAGTTCAAACAAACTAATCAGAGGAAGAGCTAGAAAATGCTTTTCAGGAAGCAGAGTGACTGGGACTACTTGCAATTCAGGAACATGATATTGAGATGTGTCTAAATGTTTCACAGAAAGCTCAAACAAAACAAGGAAAAATTCAGAAAATTGCTACAGGAACCATCAAACAAAATAGATAAGGCACTGGAAACAAGCCAAAACAGGGAAATAGAAAATTCAGGTGATCACTACTAAGATATCAGATATGG
>NW_006408643.1:9496543-9498399 GCF_000296735.1 Chrysochloris asiatica | reverse complement strand
GAACAGGAATAACTTAGAGATGACTGGAATTCTAGAACAGGAAGCGATAAAGAAAAGCACAGAAAGATAGTCAAAGGGCTGCTGAAATAAAATTTACCTAACATCATGACAGACGAGAAAAGAAGCTTTTAAGTGCTGAATAAACTTAATGCAAAATAGACCCCGAACAAAAATCACCAAGACATATCATAATCAAAGTGTCCAAAATAAAAGATAAGGAAAGAATCCTGAAACCAGCTAGGGAAAAACGAAATGTTACCTGCAAAGAAAATCCACTGACATTCAGATCTGGTTTCTTAGCAAAAAACATACGGTCAAAAAGTCAATGGGGAGAAAGTTGAGTGGGATAGAAAGGAATGTTGGGAAACATGATTACAGAATGCATGTAAGCTGGTCTTCAGCCTATAACTGATTGGAATACCTAAAGGCATTCTAGAACTTCCCCAGTGAAATAGGCCACTTGCTGAGCCTTGGCAGTGTATAGGACCTTAGGTGGAATCCTGAGCCCCATCCAGAACTTTCTGAGGTGGGACATTCCTACTAGAAAGGACATGCAGATTAGCCTGGAATAGCTAGAGAGACAGAAGATACATCTTCAAATAAAGGTCACCAAGAAAAAACAACACCAAAAATGGCAGTATGACTGGCTACTCCAAGAATAAGCAAGTTGTTTCTCAGGAAGCCATCAAGTTTTCAAGTTTCGTCAGGAAAAACCTCCCTCTAAGACTGAGCAGGCTTGCAAGATTGCTGACGATGTTGTTCTACTGCTGAGTGGAATTGGGGGAAAACGCAACAATGACGAAATTGGCTGAGTTCCATCACATTCCATGGACTCCTGTTGACGTGGAGTTGAGCGACTGAAGGTTAAGGGCTGGTTGGTTAAAGTGTGGTCATACCTGGGGACATCTGAGGCCACAGACAAGGACATAGCCAAAGAAGGCTAGAGCTGAGAGTGAAGAATCTAGCTGATATGAAGTGAAGGGAGATACACAAGAATACCCAAAACATGCAGAAAATACCCATGTGACCTAGCCTCGATGGCTTGTTGATTAGAAGTCGACAAGAGAACGATAAAAAACTAAAGAACGATTTTTGATAAAGGAAACGAGGGTAAATTGCAATAATTTGATGAACTTGAACTACACTCACGGAGGTTTTTGTTGTTGTCGTTAGGTGCCATCGAGTCGGTACCAACCCATAGCACAGCAGAATGAAACACTGTCAGATCCTGGGACAACCTCATTGCTGTTGCCACGCTTGATTCCATCAATGCTGCCACATGACAATACCATCTCATTTGAGGGTCTTCCTCTTTTTCTCTGAACCTCCACTTTAACAAACATGACATCCTTCCCCACCGACTGGTCCCTCCTAACAATATGTCCAAAGTATAAGAGAGAAAGTTTGGCCGTCTTGGCCTCTAAGGAGCACTCTGGCTGCACTTCTTCTAAAAGGGATCTATTAGTCCTTTTGGCAGCCCATGGCACTCTCAATATTCTCCTCCAACACTATTAACTCAAAGGCATCAATTCTTTTACAGTCTTCCTTATTGACTGTCCAGCTTTTGCATGCATATGAGGTTAATGAAAATATCATGGCTTGGGCCAGGCACGCCTTAGTCTTCAAGCTGACATCTTTGCTCTTCAACACTTTAAAAAGGTCTTGTGCAGCAGACTTGCCTAATGCAACACATCGTTTGAATTCTTGACTGCTGCTTCCATGAGTGTTGATAGTTGATCCCAGAAAAATGAGTCCTTGACAACTTTAATCTTTTCTCCGTTGATAAGAATGTTGTTTATTGGTCCAGTAGTGAGGATTTTTATTTTCTTTACATTGAGAAGTAATTCATACCAATG
>NW_006408643.1:9493933-9494859 GCF_000296735.1 Chrysochloris asiatica | reverse complement strand
TAGGTGCATGGATATTATCCTATCACAGACATCATTGTACTTCATGACTGGTCTAGGCATGTTCTTTTTGACGATGAATCAACACCATTCCTCTTTGTCATTCCCAGCATAGCCAACCATGTGGTTGTCAGATCCAAAATGGCCAATACCAGACCATTTCAGCTCACTAATGCCTAAGATATCAATGATTATACGTTCCATTTCATGGAGGTAGTAGCTCTAAATACCAACACAGAGGGAAGGAGTCTTCACATGAAGTATCAAAGCTATCCCATCTGAACAACAGGTAGATAGGGATGGGCAACTTAGACATCAGATGCCTAAAAGGAGGGTGTGATAAAGGCACCAAGTGTCTGGCTTACAAGGTTTCAAGAGGGAGTGTAGTTTAAGAGTGTGTGAGGGAAGATAGTGTCCCCACTGAATCGTTTTCATCTTGTCTAGATGGGTCCAGTTAAAAGAGATGGGGATAAGATTCTTATGATTCAATAGTAATTGTTATCACAACTAATTGCGACTGTCACAATTGTAAAAGTAGAAGTTTTGTAACAAAAACGGGGCAGTAGTTAATCTTACAGTCCAGAAACAGAGGTCCCTAGGGCCATCATGGGAGAAGAGCACAAGCAGAATGGTGACCTTAACTAGAGAAGCAGTAATGCCAGAGACTGAGGCAGAGATGGGTCCATGGAGAGAGGGAGCGGCTGAGAACTCTAGATTCATCGGAATGGAGTAACTAAGAGCTGGTGGCAAGGAGGCAGACTTGCAGAATGTGTCCTTTGGAGGTGTAAATTATTATATACTCCTGAGTATTTGGGAAAAAAACCAAAGAGCTAAAGTGAATACAGAGAAACACTGTAAACTGAAGGTACAGGAAGGGGATTATAATCACTGTAATGAAACAAGGTATATGATTTGTTGAATGATATAAA
>NW_006408643.1:9475457-9475986 GCF_000296735.1 Chrysochloris asiatica | reverse complement strand
ACAGTTTCGTTCTGTTGTGAATGGTGACGCTATGAGTTGGCATGGACAAGGTGACACCTAACAATAACAACTTACTCATGGAAAACACCTTTTTCCCTGTTAATTCCAAGTTGATACAGATCCCTGATTATAACCTGTTAGTGTCTCAATAAAATAATCACGAATTGGGTTTGTAGTCTGTGGCCATTTCAAAAGAATATTGAACCCAGCAGAGAAACTGTGCCATGAAAGGAACGACAGGTGTCAGAAACAGACAAAAGATAGGAAAGTGAAGGGACGCTTGAACTCCTGAATCCTACTTCATAGGAAACATCTTATGGCTCCCGCTGATTCTCTTCCTCATGAAATGAGACGTGGTCTGACGCAACACCATTTTCTACTTGGGGTTTGCAGGGAGCTTTGTCACTCATAGGAAACCAACCAAAGACAAACCCATATCTTCCCATTACACTGAGTCTCTATTTTATGTTCCTGCTTAGTATCCTTTTACCTAATGTTAGATAATAGAACTGGGCCTTATATTTGTCCT
>NW_006408643.1:9468489-9474087 GCF_000296735.1 Chrysochloris asiatica | reverse complement strand
TAACCACTACGTTACTACAGTCCTTGAATTAATAATGTCTCTCTCCATTATGAGATGTCATTTGAGCCCTGAGGGGTGAGGAGTCCAGAAAAGACTTTCCCATATCCCTTACATCCATAATGCAGTGTTCCTTTCCACTGCAATGAGGGTTGTCGCCGGACAAAAGAGTTTACCATATTTCTTGCATTAACGGCTGTCTCTACTGTGAAATCTTTATGAAATGTGAGTCAAAAATAATTCGCACTCTGGCTATATAAAAACTTCTGCTGGATGCACTGTCTTATCAATGCTTTTTTCTCAAGGTTAGTACTGTGCAGTTGTGAATGTGCACATCTGAAAACAAAATCTGGACAGATACTTGAAACAAGACAAAGTTTCAGTCAACCGTCTGCTGGAAAATTGACATCTAGTGTTCTGGGACTCTCAGGGCCACTACTGGAATACTGTCAGGGAAAAGGTTAATCAATCAACTGTGTTCATTACAATGGGATGCTCACTGAAGAGCTGAAGTCTAAACTACAGATTTCCGCAGAGGACTGCTATCCAAGGGTACTGTGATCTTGCATGACAATTCATGTCCCCACACCTGTGCCTTCACTGTTGACACTGCGTAAAACCCTTGTTTTGAGGTGTTAGCGCATCCCCCCCATTGTCCCAATCTGGCACCATCGGACTTTGACCTGTGAGGTCCCCTGAATGCAGTGCTTAGAGGATGAATAGTCTCACCTATGATGAAGTGAAGACAGCACTGAATTGGTGGCTTGCAGCTCAGCCTAAAATATTTTTTAAGCAGGGATTATGAAAGCATGTTAACAAAGGGATAGTGTACTGAGAAGCAAGGCAACCATGTTGAAAAATGGGGTTATTTGTCTTTTCTGTTGATGAACAGATTCTATAGCTGCTGTGTGGATGATTTCTGACCCACACCAGGAAATTAAGGTTTTCCCACATTAATTACATTTATAAGGCTTCTTTCTACGGTATTTCTATGTACAGTCAGGTGTGAGGACTGAATAAAGGTCTTTCCACACTCCATACACTCATAAGGCCTGTCTCCACTGTGGTATCTTTGATGAACTTTTTGAGGCTTCTAGATTGAGTAAACGCTTTTCCACATTCCTTACATTCATAAGCCCTTTCTCCAAAGTGAGATCTCATATGTGCATTGAGGGACGAGGAGTGACTAAAGGTTTTCCCGCAGTCCTTACATTCATAAGGCTTCTCTCCACGGTGAGATCTCATATGTGCACCGAGGTCTGAGTATTGAATAAAGGCTTTCCCACATTGCTGACATTCATAAGGCCTCTCTCCACTGTGAGATCGTTTATGTATAACGAGGGTTGAGGAGTGGCGATAGACTTTTCCACATTCATCACATTCATAAGGCTTCTCGCCACTGTGTATTTTTTTATGTACATTGAGGCCTGAGGAGTATTTGAAGGTTTTTCCACAGTCATCACATTCATAAGGCCTCTCTCCACTGTGAGATCGTTTATGTATGAGGGTTGAGGAGTGGCAATAGACTTTTCCACAGTCCCTACACTGATAAGGCCTGTCTCCACTGTGTGTTCTTTTATGTTGAGTGAGCTGTGTCTGAAGATGAAAGGCTTTTCCACATTTCTCACATCCATATGGCTTTACTCCACTGTGACATCTTGTATGTTCTGTGAGCTTTGAGGAACAACTAAAGGCTTTCTCACACTCTTTACATTCATAAGGTTTCTCTCCAGTGTGAGATCGGATATGTTTAGTAAGGGTGTCAGACCGAGCAAAAGTTTTCCCACATTCCTTACATTCATAAGGCTTCTCTCCACTGTGAGTTCTTATATGCTGAGTGAGGTTATAGGATGTAATAAAGGCTTTCCCACATTCCTTACACTCATACGGCCTCTCCCCACTGTGAATTTTTGTATGAGAAGACAGGGCTGCAGCATGAGTGAAGGCTTTCCCACATTCCTTACATTCATAAGGTGTCTCTCCACTGTGAGATTTTTCATGTGCACTGAGGGTTGAGGAGTGACTAAAGGCTTTTCCACAGCGCGGCTCCAGGAGATGCCCCGGTTCGGGAGTAGCCCAGGGACGACGAAGAGTGTGGTCCTTCGCAGAAGAGCCGGAATAGCCAGCTTCGCTCCCGGTCGGGACCTACTGTGCTCCAGGCACCGAGGGACTGAAACAGGCAGCACTCTCAGGAAAGCTACTACGTCAAAACGCGCGCAGGTGAATGTGGCGCCTGGCAGTGACGCCACTTCCGCTTCCTGATATTCGGCGGGAGAAACTCGAAGGTGCGGATGTGAGAAACGGAAATGGTGAATGTGCCCTGACCCAGAGCTTTCCCCAGTGCTCTGAGATCCAGTTCCTTCTCCTGGGTTTTCAATCTGGGCTGTTCTGTATGGATTTAATTCTGTATATAGCCTACAATGAAGGTAATCAGTCCCTAAAGAGGTCTACCATCTTTGGGAAGCAGATCAAGTTGGAATTTTGATGTTTATTCCCTTAAAACAAATTGCCAAATTCTCTAGACAATTATTCAGCTTACTAATAAATGTAGGCATTCTGTAGAATTGTCTTGTTATGTTCGCTTCCATTTCACTGCCTTTTGTGTCATGGTTTGTCTTGTATGTCTCCCATCTATCCCTATGTTAGAAATGAACCCCAATGTCTCACAAGAAGACACTTGGTAAGGCTAAAGTACCTCGGCGGGGCAAAATTTACTTCTGCAGAAGGCTGAATGCACGTAGCTGTACAGGAACAGGCCAGAGAGCACAAGGGTCCACTCGGTTTTTATCCCTAAAGCAAGTCTCAAGGCTGTGTCTCACCCCATTGGCTAGAGTTTCCACTGCACATTTCTTTTTCCTTCCTAGGCTGGCTAATTCAAATTTCTAAGGCACACATTCTCCTTACTCATTTCAGGACCTAGTAAAAAGGAAAGGAAAGGTCATACAGTCACTACGTACGTCGGGAATTAGCAAAAAGTCAAAAAAAGGTCACCCGACTACAATAAACAGGATTACAATAATTTTGAAGAAAAGGCATTCCTTCTCAGAAATCCCCATTTTTCTTCTTGTTAGACTTTTTCATTCTTTTCTAGAACTCGGCAAGGAGACATTGACTTTGCTGTTCATATGTTTCTAAGTAAAAAAAGTTCATTTTGGTATGGAGGTGGGGGATTATTGGATAAGGCTGTTTCTATCATGATTTACTACTAATGCTCTTATACAGGGTATAATATAACATCGCTTTAGTGTTAATACATGAAATGTAATAAATAGAACGGAGAGGACTGAAATCATAGGCCCCTTCCATTTTCCGACCCATTGTTCCATGAAACTAAAAAAGGGGTCATCTACGCCTGAATTTTCAGGAAGTTTGTCAACAAAGGTGGTCAACTTCTATAATGCTTTGGTAATGGTAACATCAGGAGCTGTGTTATTGGGAATGAAAGTACAACACTGGACTGGATTATAACATATTGTTGTTGTTAAGTGCTGTGGAGTCAGTTCATTATAACACATACTGCTCCTTTATCTGATAATATAATTGGTAGGGCTACCCTGTTTTCCTAGGCCATTTTTCTAGTGGGTCCTAATTGCTCTGCTGTTCCTTTTATAGTGACCCTGGTAGAATTTATGAGTCTTTGTTGAAGTATATTCTCGCTTTGACTTAATCTATGCTCCTCAATTCTACCAGGTATTCTGAGAAGCAGCAACTCAGTGAGAGGAATTCTTTCTTTAGAGCCCTGAGAGTAAGAGGGACCAAGGAAAAACGTGATAATCTAGCAGAGGTATGGCAGGAGAACTGCTCAGATTCTTTTCAGGGTTACTTTGAAAGGTTACCTAGGCGAGGAATGTGCTTCCCACTGGTAACTACTTTTCTCTTAGGAGAGACCCTTTCACCAGTCCCTTTATTGAGTATAGTTAGTCCATGCCTTCTCTATGGTCTGGGATCTGGATGGCTGTCTCGATGGTCAACCACATCTGAGAAGGGCCCTTCCAGTCCTGCAGGAATCTGTCTGCATTCCAGGTCTTGATCAGCGCCAGGTCTCCCAGTCGGAAGTAATACACAGTGAAATATAAGGGATGTATCTAGACCAAGAGCTCTTTAAATAACTATCTACAGCACAATATCCTATTCCTTCTCTTAACAAGACGAAATTTATACATACACGATGGCCCAGATTAAAAAAAATAATAAAAAAGTTTTCAATTCAGAAAGAATAATACGATACACCAAATATCTTTTAAAACAGTATTATGTTCTCAGAGGATCGGAAACAATGCAAAAATAAAACATACACAAGTCTTGAGAAATGTAAAATTTGAAAAAATTGCTATCACACCAGCCAAACAAATCCTGAAAACATTTTAAATGGATTAATTTATGATTTTACCGCAGAAAGAATATCAGCTATATTAAAACAGGACAAAACAGCTTGTCAGTGCCTGATACACATTGAAGTTTCCTCTTGCATGTGTAAATTCAGAATTTTGCATTGGAAAGTCGAATGCTCTATCTGTACATTTATCTTAAGAATTATATTGGAAAAACTACCATACTGGCTGCAGACTCTTTCCTCCCTTCTATGCGGATAGGGTGTTGTCTTCTATGGCCCTTCTCTGGTTTTTATTTTGTTGTTGTTTTGTTATGTTTTTTTGTGTGTGTGATATTAGTTCCACCCACAGGGGTGGAATTTCCAATTCTTGATTAATACATAATCACCAGAGTGATAAGGAGCTCTGGTAGCGTAGTGGTTAAGACTTGGGCTACGAACCGCAAGGTCAGCAATTCAAAACTACCAGCTGTACCGTGAGAAAGATAAGGCTTTCTGCTCCCGTAAAGATTTACAGCCTCAGAAACCCTGTATAGGGTCGCTATGAGTCGGAACCGACTCCACGGCACATAACAACCACCACCACCACCAGGGTGATGAGGATGTACCGGGAACTCTAGGACGGTGTCTGCACCAGAAGACACGTTTTCCTAACAAAAATGAAAGTGGAGGACAAGGCAAGTATAGTTTTTGAGAAATTGATCCTTTGTCTCAAAAGCAGGAAAGTCAATAGTGAAGCTGAAGTAGGGTAACCCATAAAGCATATCATATGGGCCTAGGCCGATGTCTTTTCCAGACAGGGGCTGTTTCTATTTTTAAAGGGCTATGTTGCTGTTGTTATGAGCTGTGGAGTGGGTTCCAACTCATAGTGACCCTGTACAGGGCTTCCGGGTCTGTTAAATCTTTACGGGAGCAGAAAGCCTCATCTTTCTCCCGTGCAACAGCTGGTAGTTTTGAACTGCTGACATTGTGGCTCACAACCCAAATCGTAACCACTATGCTACCAGGGCTATAGGAAGCCATTTAATCCAAGGCATCCTTCCCCCTTTACCCCTGATATTAGGAACACCTCAGGTGTGTAGAGGAGACCAGATGGCTGACTAGAGTGTTGGCCACGTGCCTAACTTTATAAGACGTCCACTATGTGCTCTTTTATGAGGACTAAGCTGTTAGGACTGGACAAAGGCTATACTTCTCTCCATGAGTTCTGAAGACATCCCTCATTATGAGATGTCATTTGTGCCCTGAGGTATGAGGTGTCAGGAAAGACT
>NW_006408643.1:9464837-9468265 GCF_000296735.1 Chrysochloris asiatica | reverse complement strand
GCAGTTGTGAATGTGAGACATCTGAAAACAAAATCCAGACTGATACATGAACGTAAAAGACACTTTAAAAATCGTTAGTGGTGACAAGACATGGATCCATCACTATGAACCTGAGAGCAAACGGCAGAGTATGGAACAGACACATCCTCAATCGCTGACAAAGAAAAAGTACAAAAGTCACCCATCAGATGGAAAACTAGTGTTTACAATTTTCTGGGACTCTCAAAGCCAGACCTGGAACACTATCAGGGAAAAGGTTAAGCAATCAACAGTGCTTGCAATACTGAGATGCTGCTCACTGAAGAGCTGAAGTCTAAGATTTACACAGGGAACTGCTATCCAAGAGCATTGTGATCTTGTATGACAATTCATGCCCCCACACCCGTGCCTGCACTGTTGACACTCTGCATGAAAACTTCATTTTGAGATGTTAAATCATCCTCCCTCTAGTCCTGATCTTGCACCATCGGCCTTTCACCTGTTTGGTCCCTTGTGAGCAGTGCTTCTAGGGTGAATATTCTCACTTCTGATGAAGTAAAGACAGTCCTGAATTTGTGGCTTGCAGCTCAGCCTAAAATATGTTTTAAACAGTAAATACGAAAGCTTGTTGACAGATGGACAAAGTCTAATGAAAACCAAGGAAATTATGTTGAAAAATGAGGTATTGGTCTTTAATAAACGTTGATTAAAAGAGATTCTACAGCCAAATTATTGATGATTTCTACTCACTCTGTATATATGCCACGTTCCGTACATTCATAATGCCTGTCTGCACTGTGATATCTTTGAGGTTTGCAGATTGAGGGAAGACTTTTCACAGTCCTGACATGTGTGAGGTCATTTTCCAAAGTGAGATCTAATATGTGCATTGAGAGATTTGGAGTGACTAAAGGCTTTTCTACACTCCTTGTATGTACGTACAGTGAGCCTTGAGGAACAAATAAAAGTTTTCCCACATTCTTTACATTCATAAAGTTTCTCTCCAGAGTGAGATCGTGTATGTTTAGTAAGGGCGTAGGACCGAGTAAAGGTTTTCCCACATTCCTTACATTCATAAGGCTTTTCTCCACAGTGAGCTCTCATATGTACACGGAGGTCTGAGGACCGAATGAAGGCTTTCCCACATTCCTTACACTAGTAACTCCTGTCTCCACTCTGTGTTCTTTTATGCTGAGTGAGCTGTGTCTGACGATGAAAGGCTTTTCCACAGTCATTACATCCATAAGGCTTTGGTCCACTGTGAGATGTTTTATGTACAGTGAGCCCTGAGGAACAAATTAAGGTTTTCCCACATTCTTTATATTCATAAGGTTTCTCTCCAGTGGGAGTTCGTATATG
The DNA here is from genome assembly GCF_000296735.1 of Chrysochloris asiatica. Classification (NCBI taxonomy): domain Eukaryota; kingdom Metazoa; phylum Chordata; class Mammalia; order Afrosoricida; family Chrysochloridae; genus Chrysochloris; species Chrysochloris asiatica. The sequence continues at coordinate 9,466,927 of NW_006408643.1, read as the reverse complement.
TTTAGTAAGGCTAAAGGACTGAGTAAAGGGTTTCCAACATTCCTTATATTTATAAGGCTTTTTTCTCCATGGTGAGATCTCATATGTGCACTGAGGTATGAGGACTGAATAAAAGCTTTCCCACATTCCTTACAGTCATCAGGCCTCTCTCCACTGTGAGATCGTTTATGTACCACGAGGGCAGAGGAGTAGCGATAGCCTTTTCCACAATCATCATATTAGGAATGTTTCTCTCCACTGTGTATTTTTTTATGTTCATCGAGGACTTTGGAGTATTTAAAGGCTTTCTCACATTCCTTCCACTAATAAGGCCTGTCTTCACTGTGTGTTCTTTTATGTTGAGCGAGCTGTGTCTGAAGATAAAAGGCTTTCCCACATTCCTCACATCCATGTATGTGGCTTTTCTCCTCTGTGAGATCTTGTATGTTCAGTGAGCTTTGAGGAACAACTAAAGGCTTTCCGACACAGCTTACATTCATAAGGCCTCTCAGCACTGTGAGATCGCTTATGGGCAATGAGGTTTGAGGAGTAATGATAAGCTTTTCCACAGTCATTACATTCATAAGGCTTCTCTCCACTGTGTGATTTTTTATGTGCACTGAGGCCTGAGGCGTATTTGTAGGCTTTCCCACATTCCTTACACACATAAGGCCTGTCTTCACTGTGTATTCTTTTATGTTGAGCTAGCAGTGTCTGAAGATGAAAGGTTTTCCCACATTCCTTACATTCATAAGGCTTTTCGCCACGGTGAGATCTCATATGTGCACTGAGGTATGAGGATTGAATAAAAGCTTTCCCACATTCCTTACAGTCATAAGGCCTCTCTCCACTGTGAGATAGTTTATGTACCATGAGGGTTGAGGAGTGACGATAGACTTTTCCACAGTCATCACATTTGTAAGGTTTCTCTCCACTGTGTATTTTTTTATGTTCATCGAGGACTCTGGAGTATTTGAAGGCTTTCCCACATTCCTTACACACATAAGGCCTGTCTTCACTGTGTGTTCTTTTATGTTGAGCGAGCTGTGTCTGAAGGTGAAAGGCTTTCCCACATTCCTCACATCCATGTGGCTTTTCTCCACTGTGAGATCTTGTATGTTCAGTGAGCTTTGAGGAACAACTAAAGGCTTTCCGACACAACTTACATTCATAAGGCCTCTCAGCACTGTGAGATCGCTTATGGGCAATGAGGTTTGTGGAGTAACGATAAGCTTTTCCACACTCATCACATTCATAAGGCTTCTCTCCACTGTGTGATTTTCTATGTGCACTGAGGCCTGAGGAGTATTTGAAGGCTTTCCCACATTCCATACACTCATAAGGCCTGTCTTCACTGTGTGTTCTCTTATGTTTAGTGAGCTGTCTCTGAACATGAAAGTCTTTCCTACATTCCTTACAACCATGTGGCTTTACTCCACTGTGAGATCTTGTACGTTCACTGAGTTGTGAGGAACAACTAAAGGCTTTCCCACACTCTTTACATTTCTCTCCATTGTGAGATTGTTTTTTATGTTGAGTAAGGCTGTCAGACAAAGGAAAAGCTTTTCCACATTCCTTACATTCATAAGTCTTCTCTCCACTGTGAGATCTTATGTGTTGAGTAAGTTTACAGAATGTAATAAAGGTTTTCCCACATTCCTTACATTTATAAGGTGTGTCTACACTGTGAGAGTTTTTGTGTGCACTGAGGGATGAGGATTGACTAAAGGCTTTTCCACTGTCATTGCACTTAAAAGATTTCTCTCCACTATGGGTTAATATATGTTGAGTGAGCTGTGTTTGAAGATAAAAGGATTTCCCACATTCCTTATTTCCATATGGCTTTATTCCACTGTCAGATCTTATATGTTCAAGGAGCTTTGAGGAACAACTAAAGGCTGTCTCATATTCCTTACATTCAAGGGGCTTCTCTACACTCTGAGTTACTCTCTGACCACTAAGGGCTGTGGCATGACAGAAGGCTCTCCCACATTCCTGACATTCATAAGGTTTTTCACCACTTTGAGTTCTTCTGACATATTTAGTGAGTGATGAGGAACTACCCTCGGTTTTCCCACAATTGTCACATTTACAAACTTTCTCCCCATTAA
>NW_006408643.1:9462683-9464737 GCF_000296735.1 Chrysochloris asiatica | reverse complement strand
CACAGGGTCTTGACCTCCTGACCGGGTCTGCACGGTCTGCATCAGATTCCCCCTTATTTATTGTTTGTTTAAGGGATGCTGCCTGTCTTAGGTGGTCAGTGGGAGTTTCCTCAGGAAATGGAAGTGGCATCACTGGCAGGCGCCACATTTCCCCTTGCTCAGTTCCACAATGGTGCCGCGTGTTTCCTTCCATCATGGCGCCAGTACAGGAGGCCCTGCTGAGAGCTAAGCCTCCTGCTCCGGCTCTCCTGCTCAGAGCAGGCCTCTTTGTCATGCCGGGGCTGCTCCCGATAAGGGGCATCTCCTGGAGCCACGCTGGTCCAACTCGGCCTGGAGTGGGCTGGCTGTGTCTTGGTGCATTCCCAGGTAATGTCGTGTGTGTCCTCTGGGGACAGGGTGCATCTTAGAAGGGCAGAGTCAGGGCTTCTGGGATGTCTGGGCTCGGCATCTCCCCTGAGTCCGGACAGCTGGCTCCAGCCCCTCCAGTCCCCGCTCCACGTGCTCTTGGTCTTCAGAGCAGGACTTGAGTGGAGCAGTGCTGGGCGTAAGCAGTGAGGTCCTGTTGGGAGCAGCCCAGCTTTGCGCATCACAGGCTTTTGAGACACGCGGGTCATGTGAGCTTTAGGAGTTGGAGGAGTATGCGAATTTAGAACCAGATAATCATGAATTCTGGAGGAAAACACTTAGTAAGAGGCACATTCAAGGAATTGTTTACACTGTAAGGCAGATCAGAGACAGCAAGGCCAATCCCAGTTCATCTGATGTAAAATGTGGAGTGAGTTTACAGTCTAAAGGCAGGGGATGAAGGGTTTGTAGAGACCTCACACCCAGTGTTTGTTCAGGATCTGAAGGGTCCACTGAGGCAGACTCTGTGGGGTTGGATGCCAGAGGTTGAGCCACCATTTCTGCAACAAGAAGCCCCACTGCTCCCTAGAAATCAGCCCGGATGAAGGGCTGAAGGTGGAGAATCTGCCACATTCTCTTTCCTCAACACTGTCTTCTCCCCTCCTTCTCCCATTTCAGGTCGGAGCCCACCACAGGGAGAAGGACTCCAGTCTAGGCAGCTGGGGAATGAGGGCTACCGTATCACACAGCCATGGACACAAAAGTAAGAATTTCAAAAGCTGTGACTGTCAGTTCACTGTGAACCAAACATTCATCTGCCTTCAGACTGCTTAATGTCTTATTTCAACCTACATCCCTGTGACATGTGTTTAGAGGAGACAATAAATTAGACAGTGAGAAATGAGCCAGGAAATGATAGTATCATAGAACTGAGTATTCCTTAGAAAAAGCAAATTTGGACAAAAAATGAACATTCATTGTGTATGATACTTTTCAAATGGTAGAAAATATAATTTTAACAGCACACTCCATGTTTTTAACAGAAAATATGTGCTCGAGACCTGCTGTGCAAATAAATACGATAAAGTGAAGAAATATGAAGAAGGTGATCAAAGTGCCTGCTCTGAGGCAAATCATCGGAGCCTCAAAGGAATTAACGGAACTGAGGTTGGAGTAAATGGTTTTGACTTTCATGAGGGTGGTAATTATACCTTTAATCATCCCATCAGATCTCACACTGAATGTAAACTATACCAATATAAAGAACATAGAGAAACGTGCTGTTTTCCCACTTACATAAAACATCATTCAAATACTGTTAATGGGGAAAAAGTTTGTAAATGTGAGAATTGTGGAAAACCCAAGGATAATTGCTATCCCTCACTTAGTACATGAGAACAACTTCCAGTGAAGAGAGGCCTTATGAATGTAAAGAATGTGAAAAAGCTATTAGTCTATACTTATCATTAACTCAGCTTACAAGTACTCATAGTGGAAAGAGACCTTATGAATGTAGGGAACATGAGAAAGCCTTTTGTCATGCCACAGCCCTCACTAAACATACAAGAATTCATAGTGTAGAGAAGCCTCTTGAATGTAAGGATTGTGGGAAATCCTTTAGTTATTCCTCACAGCTCACTGAACATAGAGGATCTCATAGTGGAGTAAAGCCATATGAATGTGACAAATGTGGGAAACCCTTTGATCTT
>NW_006408643.1:9461012-9462583 GCF_000296735.1 Chrysochloris asiatica | reverse complement strand
CATCTTGAGTCTGTCTCATGGGGCACTATTTAATGTCATGGGTAAGGTACCTGGTATGCCCATCCTGGTTGTTGTGGGGATTTTCATTGCCATGAAACTCACAGATGTCCCCTGACATGAACCACCAAGCATTATTCTTCATCAATTTCACAAGCGTAAACTCACTAGACACCTTTTGTCCATTGTTACCCTGTTGAGAGACTGAACCAATCATTAGGAATGGATTTTCAAAACATAAAAATAAACCAGATAAAATTTTTAAAATAAAAAATAAGACAAGAGGGAAGAACAAACAAGATGGCGGATCGGGTGGACGTGTAGCAAAGAGCTCCGCCAACAACAACACAAAATACCCGACCAAGCAGGCTCAGGGGATGGTCTCAGAACTCTGAACCACATAGAAAGGAATACTTCGAAGGCTGGAGGCTCACCGCTGGGGGAATTTGTGTCAGAAGCAAGAAATCTATTGCTTTCTGGTTCGGGACACTCGGCTGCTCCATGAGCCGCCATCTTGGGTGAGACCACGTGGGGGAAGTATTGGAGCGGCCACAGACGCCTAACAGAACCGCTTAAATAAAGGTGTGGACGTTCTTTTCCTTTAGTATCTGTTCATTGGTCCCTTGCTGTCTACATACCTCATTCTGGTGACTATAGGGGTGCCTGAAAGAGTGGGCACCCTAACCCCACCCTGGGAGCGTTCTACTACGCATGCGCAAATATGTCCTCAAAATTTAAAGAGACAGTTTCCAATTATAACCAAATGGCCAGAATGCTGCAATGAGTTTCGATGACGGGTAAGACAGAGGAATTCGCACTGACCGCCTAAGACAGGCAGCGTCCCTTAAACAAATAATAAACAAGGGGGAATCTGTGGCAGACAGTGCAGACCCGGTCAGGAGCTCAAGACTCTGTGGGCCCAAGCCTGGCAGACTGTCCAAACCATAGGCTCTGAGGATCAAACTTTGGTCACCTAGCAGACATAGCAAACTGGCCCTCATCTGATTATTCAGTATGCTTGCTAGTAATCTCATACATGAGCCCTGGATATCTACAGATAAATGTAAAAACCTTCCCTAGAAGCCAAAACGGTAAAGTCCAAAAAGGCAAAGTTTTTCCAGCCCCCCTGCCCCACAAAAAAAGCTAAAGAGGATAGAGAGAAACACTGTTAACTGTGGTATACGGAGAGGATTATAATCAATGTAATGAAACAAGTTATATGAATGGTTGAATGTGAAACTGATGTTGCGCCTTATAAACTTTCAATCAATCCACAATAAAAACCTTAAATAAAAAAAAAACAAATGGCCAGAGCTGGCCCTGAACTGTTTCTAACTAGAAGAAAGGCCTGAATGGGGATTGTGAAGCGGAACAAGCAAACAAAAGAGGAAATAGACCGAAAATTAAATCCTAAGTTACGTCAAAACGACTAACAGTGGTATCTTGAAACTTCTCAGGAAGAAGAGTGAAAAGGGAAACCCATTTCCTGATCACATCTACCTCGAGGCATTCAGAAAGCATAAAAAATACCAAATTACATACCCATCTAAGTATTAAGGCCACAGATAACCCCT